>NC_081559.1:97339336-97341733 GCF_022355385.1 Mustela nigripes
CAGGATGCAAACAGCAAGAGGTTCTTTATTGTAGCACAGGTGCCTGCGGGTGGTCAGCAGCTCCTGCTAGCTGAGCACACCTGGCTGGGGTGGTGCAGGATTTTTATAGACAGGTACAAACAAGTCCCGGATGGGACGGGGCCGATTGGCTGACAATTTGAACATTTGAAAAAAGGCATACTTGGTGTTAGCGGATTGGCTTTGGAAGACCCCCTCGCGCGCGAAGAGAAAGGCGGGAAGGGGAAACAAAGAGGGGAAGTTTGACTTTATTACTCAGCAGAAAGACATCCTGCCTATGTGACTATGCAGCCCCCTTGCCTGCGTGACCTTGCCTCGGCTATTAGGAGAAGGTATCTTGTTCAAACAGGAGACAAGTGTCATGCCCTAAAAGCCAAGTGGTTACAGAAAGGCAAAAGAGCAGTTACATTGAATTCAACCCTAGGGGAAGGGTCTTTTCATTGCAAGGGGAGGAGGGGTACTCTTACACAACAAAAGAGCAGTTAATTAGTTAACGACGGGGGGGGGGGTGTCTTTCAAAACCAAAACTCTTATTAAATAATTCCCCATTGCCCTCTCCCTCCAATCCCTGGCAACCTACATCACTTTCTCTTTCTGTGAATTCAACTACTCTTGGTACCTCATATAAGTGGTATCATTTGTCTTTTTGTGACTGGTACACTTAACTTAGAATAATGTCCTCAAGGTTCAACCACACTGCAGCATGTATTAGAATTTTCCTTCCTTTTCAAGGCTGACTAATATTCTACTGCATAGATAGACCATAGTTTTTCATCCATTCCTTTGTCAATGGGTACTTGGGTTGCTCCTGCCTTTTGGCTATTGGGAATAATGCTCCTAAGAACATGGGGGTATCTCTTAGAGATCTTCCTTTCAGTTCTTTCGGGTATCTACCCAGAAGTGGAATTGCTGAATCTTTTGGTGAATCTATGTTTAACTTTAGGCCAGACGAGGAAAGTTGCTTTGCATGTCTCAGGAATTCCTAGAACATCCCAGCAGTGGCTGAGAAGCAAACAAGCACACCATTCTTTCTTTAGGCTTCTAGAAACCATCCTGCTAGTGGGCCCTATTTGCCATCCATGTCCCCAAACCAGACAGGTTCAGGGCAGCCCTATCTTGGCAAGCAACCACAAAGTTGACAATACAGATGTTTCATGGTATTTAGATTATGTTTACATTAATGAAAGGAAAATCTCCTTCTGGAAATATTTTCAAAAACACTTAAGAGAACAAAATCTTGATGGACTTTGTTGAGGAAAAAAAAAAAATGAAATGGAAAATTCACAGGCTTTTTAATGCTTTGGTTCTCAAAGAGCAATCTCTGGGTCATAGCATGAGCAAGATCTGGGAATTTGCTAGAGATGCAAATCTTTGTTACAAGAAACCCTGCAGATAATTTGATGTCCATTTGAATGCATCTGAGAGCCATGAGAAAAATTTTTTGAGGTTCCTTCCATTCCTTCCATAAATACACCTTTGGTTTGTTTTAACACAGTCCGGTTCTGAATCAATAGACAAACATACATTACATTGCACAGAAGGAAGTGTTAAGCCTGGGGAGAGCAAAGGAGTCCCGCAAATGTTCCCCTTTGTAACTCTTTCAGTTAATTCCAGTATCACCTTTGAACAAAACAGGAATCGCTGTAGGAATGTCAACAGCCAGGGACAACATTTCTGAATGTCTATCCTTCTGTTCAAGTCTTCAAAGGCAGGACTAACCGTCCTTTACATTTTAGGGGAAACATTCCCTCCCCCTGATGGCAGGAACATTAAAAAAATCTCAAAGTACATGAGCAAGAAAAAGCACATATTCTTCCAGTAAGCTGTGGAAGAAACAGAACTGGAGCAAGAGAGGTGAGGAAAGGCTATGAGGACAGGGAGGGAATTGTGGAATGTTGAAGTTGAGGAAATTTCTTTTCTTAACTCCTTCTCTTCCATTCAGCATTATCCCCCAGCCCCTCAGCAGAGGGCATTTGGGAAGGGAACGGTAACCCTACAGGAGCCTAAGGATTCACAAGCTAAAAACAAAGGCGAGGTCCAGCTTAGGATTTTAGAACCGGAAACATTCCCTCCCCCTGATGGCAGGAACATTAAAAAAATCTCAAAGTACATGAGCAAGAAAAAGCACATATTCTTCCAGTAAGCTGTGGAAGAAACAGAACTGGAGCAAGAGAGGTGAGGAAAGGCTATGAGGACAGGGAGGGAATTGTGGAATGTTGAAGTTGAGGAAATTTCTTTTCTTAACTCCTTCTCTTCCATTCAGCATTATCCCCCAGCCCCTCAGCAGAGGGCATTTGGGAAGGGAACGGTAACCCTACAGGAGCCTAAGGATTCACAAGCTAAAAACAAAGGCGAGGTCCAGCTTAGGATTTTAGAACC
>NC_081559.1:97341743-97388267 GCF_022355385.1 Mustela nigripes
ACTGAGGATTCCCCAAAGCAAGATGGTAGCTCTGACAGGTAGCAGTGTCCTTCAGGCTTTCCCCTCATCTTTCAGAGCCTCACCATGGAGATGTGGTCCTTGAAGTTCTTTCCAGATGGAACAACACAAAGGCTCTCCCATTCCCATTCTGCTCACTGCCTTCCTAGGAGCAATGCCAAGGTTTGGCTATGGAGACTGAAAAGTAAGTCTTATCCCTTTTCTACTAATGTATGGAAAACAGAGGTAAAGGTAGATCACTGTTCTGGCAGGTTGGTACCCACCTTATGGATGTGTGACTTGCCACACAAATGAGTGAAAAGTTAATAGGAAGAAGGAAAACAATGCATTTGAAAGGCATTTCTGAAGAATAGCCCAAGCTGAAGTATAAAAGGGCACATCTAATTGACCCCCAGAGTCTAGTCAGTTTCCCTCACTCCATGCCACCCATCTGAATACAGAGCTTGCATCAATCAGCCAAGGTCAGTCAGTGCCATACATTCCTTCAGCTGGGCAGAACAAGGTTGGTTCCGTCAAGGGTCTCACCTTCAGTTGGAGGTAAGGTGTCCCAAACTGTCCCACTTTTGGACGGTGGTTGGGGCCCCTGCCATGAGCCCCACGAACAGGGTGTCATGGGACGAGAAGATGCACTCCTGCCCCTTCTTAATCAGAGCTGAACAGCACCCATGTTCACAGACTGTTGCCTCCTCTGCTTAGAGGTCACTAAGCTCTCCATCTCTCAAAGCTTCTCTGAGCTTTTAACTATGCACATATGGGCAGAAATTGACAATTTCTACCTTCATGGTCTTGATGCTCAGTTCCCTCCCCGTATGAGGGTGGCTGTGACCTTCTCTGTGCCTCTACTCCCTCATGCCTCCAACTTCCTGTCAAAATGGCTGTCTCCCACTAGGAAATGGGCAGAGCTCCCTAAAGTGTTCCCATATCTTTCATGCCTTGGCAGAAGGGATCAAATATAAGGTGTTGCCTTCTAAAGAAAGGCTGGGGGACGCCTGTGTGGCTCAGTTGGTTGAGCAGCTGCCTTCGGCTCAGGTCATGATCCCAGCATCCTGGGATCGAGTCCCACATTGGGCTCCTTGCTCCGCAGGGAGCCTGCTTCTTCCTCTGACTCTGCCTGCCACTCTGTCTGCCTGTGCTCTCTCTCTCTCTCTGAAAAATAAATAAATAAAATCTTAAAAAAAAAAAAGAAATTAAAAAAAAATAAAGAAAGGCTGGGCTTGAGTTCAAGGGCGTGGCCATATCCTGCCCTCACAAAGACTTTGGTGCTATTGTGCCCGTCCCCACAAGCCTTCCTTGCCCAGTGGTGGGATCCTGGTCCCTCTGGCTTCTTCCAGTTCCCGGCACATCTCAGCACCTAAAACGGACCTCCACAGGGACCCTCTCTGCCCTGTCTTTATGGATGCCAAGACACTCTGACTCAGAGTGTGAGCCAAATTTTTTTTAAAAGGAAGACAGATATTAAAAGGAAGGAAGAATGAAACTAGAGATTTTTTTTTCATCCTTTGCTGCCACTGAACTGCCTAAAAATAAAGAGGATCAAATTTCTAGACCTCCTGCCTATGAGCACAACATGCTTTCTGCCTGAAAACTCTGCCTCCAGAGTGTTATTGAGAAAAGGAGGAGAGAAAAAAGGTACCAAAACCCAGGCTGTTTACTTTGTGATTGTCCCTGGAGAAGGGAGCAATCTCCAGATGGCTCTGGGCAGGCAGTGAAGTTTATGGGGATGGAAGGTGCTGCTGGGGAGGCTCTGCGATTGCCCCAAGCAGATTCTCGCCTGAGCTGGCGACAAGAGCCACTCAGCATCCTATCGCACTGTCATCAATCATGAACTTGGAAAAACTTTCCGTGCTAGAGTTTATTATCAACTCTTAATGAAAATATATGGGTTTCACAAAATAGTCTGAAAAGCGCACAGTGTCTGAATGTGAGTTGGCAGGATTGTTTGATTAGGTGCTAGGGCAAAAGTGATTGCCTGATTATAGCTGGGAGCAGTGAGGAACCCCACCACAGAGCGCCATCAGCACACAGGAGATAATGACGCCCTTTCACCCCCAGCAGGGGTGGGAGCAGCCTGCTCGATGAGGTACCAGGAGCGCTGGCTCTCACAAAAAAATTATAAAAATAAGTAGGCTTTTATGTGCAATACTTACTTGCCTGGCCTCTCCAAGAAGGGCTCGACCATCCCAATTTCATACAATCCTCACAACCAGCCTGAACGGTGGGAAGCATTATCCTCATTTTACAAATGAGGAAACTGAGGCTCAGGGTCATTAAGGAACTTGACAGAATCTCACTAGGATTCAAACCCAGGTATGTCTGGCACTAAAAGCTTGGGTTCCTAACAAGGAGTGGACGCTTTTCCTATAAAAGGTCAGAGATGGTTGGTTTTGTGTCTTTACAATTCTTTAAAAGAGTTAGGCTTTGTTCTCTGACGGTACCAAACCAGGCCACCAGCTGGATTTGGCTCCCAGGCTCTGGTTCGCTGATCTCCGCTCTTAATCATCATACCATGTTTCCATCTAGCCTGTGAACTTGGGCAGGCTCTGCTCCCTTTGTCACACAGGTGCATCTAGGGAATGGCTCAAAAAGCAAGCACAAAATGGGAAACTGGGAAATGGGAGAGTAGCCTTAAGTCCATTTCTCAGCACCCCTGTAATCTTAATATTTAACTACAGTTACTACTCCAATGGTTTCTTTGTCGTTTTCCTTTAGGAAAATTCTTCCCAAATCCAAGACTGTGATCATCAAATAGCAAGCGGCTTCCAGTCCTTTCTGAAACACTTTCCGGGTGTAATTAAATAAACATAAACAAATAGTGTAAAACAATGCCTAGCCATTCATTGCAATCAGATGTGAAAAGAGTGACATCATTTACTAACTTAAACCTACAACTTCTCACCTTTAATGACTTTAATGGATAAGACTAATTTTAAACACAGGAAGCACAGGATAAAGAAATACACTAATTTATTGAATATTTACTATGTGCATCTTAATTAGCTCTCCTTCCAACTTTCAAGTGTGGTATAAGCTCTACCAATCTATACTATTGGTTGAGTTTTTAATCTTAAGGATGATTTCTCCTCGTCTTAGCATTTACGTTCTCAGCAGATGAATTGGGATGGAGAGAGGAAGAAAGAGAGAGAGGAGTACTTCTCCTTCAGTCATCAAACTCTCTTTCTTCAGCCTGAAGAGCCAGTTTAAGACAATAGATGATCAGAGAAACACTAGTTGTCTTAGGTCCAACAAATCACTAGCAAGAGGGATGGTAACTCCAGCCCCCTCTTCTGGAACTGAGGTTGTTTGGGGACCGGTTAGGTTTGCTCTGGTAAGGAACAATCCAGATGTCTTCATGCTTCATGTCCCCTATGGTCGCCTGAGGACCTTGCTCAACATCATGCACATTGTGGGACCCAGACTGTAGGAGCAACCACCATTTAGGGCACTGCTGGTCACTACAATAGAGGAAAAGCAAGTTCTAGAAGGTCTAGCACCGGCAATTCAATTCTTCAGCCCAGAAGTAACACACATCGCCTCCCTGCATGACATATCAGCCAGGACTAAGCATATTCCTGCACTCAAAGACAAGGGAACCATGTGCCCAGAAGGAGAGAGACTCAGAATATTTGGAAACAGCACCAGTAATTACCATGGGAGTCTTTCAGAGCTGCTCACAAATGGTGGAAGGGACATTAGCGTTGAGAAAACCCCAGCATATAGTGGATTACCAGTTATGGAGAAAGAAATAGAAGCTCAGAGAGAAAAGCAAGTATCCCAGAAGACAACAAAGAGACAAACAAACAAACAAACAAAACAGCCTAGTAGGTCTGACATTTGAATAATAGGAGTTCCTAGAATGAAAGAAAAAAGAAAATGGAGAGCAGGAAATTATCTAAAAAATAATTCCAGAAGATTTCTAAGAACTGAAAATCATGTATTTCTATATTGAAGGGCCTTACCAAATGCCCAGCATAAAGACTGAAATGGTACCACAATAAGGTACCAGCACCATAAAATTCCAGAACACCAGAGACAGAGAGATCCTGTAAGCCACACTAGTGGTAAATAAAGAAATCATGTCAGTATAACGCAGAAGTCACTTTCAGAGTCAGTATTCCCCAGTAAGCACAAGCATTTGCAGTTAAGTAGTAGCAGTGACCACAACATATGTGACACAACCTCCATGCACAATCTGCGGAGGAAGGCCATTCTGTATGCCGTGCCTGTTCACTCTGTGTTTTTCCCTGGGCTTGGTTTGAGAACAGGCTTATTATGAGGGCCACCCCCTCGTCTCTACACACTATCCATTATTGCTGTACTTAGCAACCTCCACCTTTTCTCACTCCCCTGACTATCAGGCATGCTCGTTTTTGATGTGTTAGGTAGAGCTCTACATTTGTTATAATATATCATTATTTATTGGGCAATTAAACTGTCTTTTAAACTCTGCTGGTAGCTTTATTAGGATTCTTATTGTCTTTTTAGTGCTCTGGTTGCAAAGTAGCTTAGGTTTTTGAGTGCTCTTCCCTTGACTTTATTTTTTTCCATGAGCCCTATTCTTTTTAAGGTATGATTTTGCAGAATACGAGGGTTTTCAGGAAAATTTTATTGTGTTATAACAGAAATTCTATGCCTGCTATTGTACACACATGATTTAAATTCTAAGCATTCTTTTAGAAGTTATAAAAATACAGTGCAGTAGACAGAATTCTGAGATGACACCCAAGATTCCTCTATCCTGACATAACAAACCCTGTATAATCTCTTCCCCTTGAGTGTGGAGGGAACCCACCACTATGGTGAATGTCACTCCTGTAATAAATGGCAAAGGCATAGAGATTTTTGCAGGTATAATTAAGAACATCAGCCATTGACTTTGAGGTAATCAAAAAGGAAATTACCCTTCGTGGGCCTGCCCTAAACAGGTGAGCCTCTGAAATAGAATGCAGAGGTCAGAGACCAGATGCTGCAGCCACCATGCATTCCACGGCTAAAGGAGGTAAAGTCTGCCACAGGAACCTGGAAAAGAACACTGAACCTCACATGAGCCCCTGAACCCAGCTGCTGAATCCCAGCCCTGTGATACCCTGAGCAAAGGACCCAGCTAAGCCATGGCTGGACTTGTGATCCAGGGAAAACAAGTAATAAATCTATGTTCTTTATATCTGTTATGTTAGTGGTGATTTGTTACACAGCAAGAGAAAACTAACACACAAGCTATATGATTCCTCCTACTCATTTATTATGTTAGTTTGGAATAGAATTCCCCAAAGAAGATCTGGAACCCAGAACCTATAAAAGAGAATTTTAAATAGTTGGATTTCACAATATTTTAAAACTACTCTATGATAAAAGTCACCGTGAATAGTGTTAAATGCTAATGTCATGCCAGAGGAAGATATTTTGAACACATGTGACAAACACAGAGGGTGTGGACTCAGCTGTGAAGAGAGAGACCTATGGTCTTGGTTATGACACAATAAGCCCCTCTGTGTACAGCCCTGTGGTAGGCACGAGGAAGGCTGGGTTGGACATGGACGATGCAGGATATACTGGAATCTTTTCTAACTGTCCTGACTGAGAAGCTGGGTCAGAGATGGGCTCCCAGTATCTCAGATTCAAAACTGGAACTCCAAATGTGTTTTCCCATAGAAATAATAATTCAGCAGCCTATTAAATCTGTAGCGTAGCAGACACTCTAACTGAACTGCTAGTAGGCATGGAGGATATCCAGTCCCCCTTTGGCCTGTAACCCCTATCAGAGGTGGTGAGGGGTGGAACTTTCTGCTAAAGTGACAGGAACAAATTCCCTGCAATAGAAGGCTGACATGGGAGCTATGCAGTCATTAGACTTTTCTGGACCACCTAAAATTCCTGAATTTTAGGTACATGATAAGGACCCTCAGTTAGCTAGAGATTTGACATAATTTCTATTCAGAGGGAGGGATAATTCTAACAGAGAACACAATCTAGTATCTAGGCTTGATTGTTTAAAACATGCCTCTTCCAAGACGAGTCCTGGGGACAGTACGTGCTCTCCCCAGTTTTCCTTCCTAGTCTCAACAGCAGTCTCAACTCTGAGTTTTAATGCTTGCGACAGTCACCCCAGAAATCTGGACAAATTTAATGAGCAAAAAATTAACTTCTGCTTCACGGATGGATTGTATTTATGAAGGCAGGACCCCAGACACAAACATTCTGGAAAGAGTTGTTTTTAACCCTGACGACTGGAACAAATTGAGCGCAATTAAGTGATCTTGGGGAAATACACCTGACCGTCGGAGGGTGAGATTTAGGAGTGAATAGGCACATCCCCAGAGAGTCTCCCATGTGATGTCCCGGGGTGGAGGGCGGGGGGTGAGGGGGAGCAAAATCCTGGCTGCACAGGAACCTGCTGGGTGGCATTTCTGAAAATTGGACCATTAAACACGTTGAACAAAAAGGAAAAAGTAATTACCCAGATAATTGAGGCTTGTTCCAAACCTCTCACATGAAATAACCAGATAATTACAAAAGATTTATCTTGTGTTCTGGGAGTATTTGGGGTGTGTGTTGGAATCATTTGTATGAATTTTCTCATTGTCCACTTCCGTCTTCTGGTGTGGAACTCTTCCAAGACTAAGAAGATAGCACCATGGAATTCCAAGACAGTGCGTTGGCAGTGGAGGCTGGCATCACAGATGCAGGCCCCAGCGTCAGGAGGCACAACATGGGCCACTGGGACATCCAGCGACTCCTTCATTTAAAGACCATGCAGATCAGACACAGCTCTTTCTGGCCCTGTCAGTGGCAGGGCTGATTTTTAGAGCCCAATCAAGAAATTAATAGGAATCTGTAGGATGCCTCAAGTCCAACACTTGGCAGCACGCAGGGCAATAATTATGCTCAATTACAGCCTAGTGTGTGGCTTCTGGAACCATAAAAATCTCACATCAAACTAATCTCCAAGGAATAGAAGACTCTATTTTGGCCTTTCTTTTTGCATTGCTGAATATTAATTCCCAATCTAATCTCCAGAGGGCTTCTTCCACCATTTCGGATGTGTCACCAGCTGCCATGAAATCCCTGAGCCAGAGAATTCAGCAATGGAATCCACATCTCCCTGAAACCTCAAGATCCATCCTGATTCAGGAATGAACAAAGGATTCTGATGGTCCTTCTGGTAGAAATGCACATCCCTGGAGGTAATAGGATGAGAAAATAAAACAGAAGCAAAGCTCAGAGGTGACAACACAGAAGATGGCTTGCATGTGGGGGTGGGTTCATTTTTAATTTTCAGGTTTCCGCTAAGCCTTCTTGTGAGCACACACCTACCAGCTGTTTTGTAAAAGAATAGAGGAAGTCAAGCCAAACAAAGCAAGAGAGGAGGAGGGACAGCTATGTGGGGAGATGCAGTGGTCCCTGTGCTCTCTACCCAGAACATGCCCTGCAGGTTGGCCGCAGCCTTCTCCCTGCCTGAGACTCTGGCTTCAGAGGAGGAACTGCAAAGGCTGAGGCCCGAGATGCGATTTAAGAACTCACTCATGTTCTGTGATATTAAGAATGTCTCAAAAACATGAGCTTCTTGGTTACCATTGCTCAAAAATTATTTATATGGTTAAAAACAAGACAATAGGTCCCAAATGGAGTCATTCATGCTAAGCCCAGCATCACCAAACTGAGACTTAACTTCATTATAGTGTTGGTTCTCCCAGAAATGGAATTGTAAACCAACCAATCAGCAATCGCCTGATCAGCAGTAGTTTAATAATCTGCTCTATAGACTCCTGCCATCCCCAAAAGGAAAGTGGCCTTGCAATAACCAGTTTGCTTTTTTGCCTGGTGTAATTCCTGGTTCTTGCTGCCTTCTACCTATAACAGACTTTTATTTTGCATAGGTCCTCAGAGTTCTTCTCTTCATGCTAGACTGGACGCTAGGAAGCAGAATTCAGCGAGATGTAGGTGAGACTGATCTGGAGGAGAGAAATTGGGAGAGTAAGCGCTCTGGCCAAAAACTGAGATAAAGTAAATCACCGATACAGCCAGCAATATACAATGAAATAACTATAAACATCTACAATATTAAAAGAGCAAAATTATCGTTCTAGCCTTATAAAATGGCCATAAAGGAACCTAATATATTGATTATCCAAAGGGCCCCAATGTTCTCTAAAATGTTACATAGACCATAATAACTCTATTGTAAATCTGATATAAAATTAACATGTCAGCATTAAGCATTAAACATTTGATCTGTTTTGTACAATTAAGAATCAGTCGGAGGATCATTTTAGATGTTCTGAGATGAGAAAAGAAAAAAGTCAACTTGGAATGACTGAAATACCTTTCTTTTCTTCCATAAACCATGCAGTAGCACACGGAGACCAAAAATCAGACCAAAGGCTAAGCGAGATCTTTGAAAAACACACCCTGCAGTTCCACTGCTCACCACTAGGTGACACAGACCGTTCTCTAAACTTGATTTGAGTCTGAAAATAATTCTAGGCTAAAAGACCAACAATACTCATAGTAATTGTTTGTAAAGTGGTATGTATCTACAATCCATTGCCTGCTGTGGTTGGTGAATGGGCCAGAGATTGTCTCTCTGTGAGGGGCCTCCAGAAGCCTTTTTTTAAAATAATTTTTTTATTATCTTATGTTAGTCACCACACAGTACATCATCAGTTTTTGATGTACTATTCCATGATTCATTGTTTGCGTAGGAGCCCTTTTGTCTAAAGCTAAAAGTCATGCAGCTGGGAGAGGCTGGCTAGAGCAGCTGGCAATGCAGATCGTCCATCTGAAAAGATCGTCCATCTGAAAGGGCCAAGGGGATGGCTGTTGGGGACTGGGGGGAGTGGGGGGTTGTAGCTTGAACTTCTGGATGCTCTTGAAAACATGTATCACTGAAGGGAATCTGTGATTTCTGAGGGCTCCGTCATGCATCAGGAAAGGCTGGTCATATGGATAATTTCAACCCCATATGAAATCGAAGCTGATGCCATTGGTTTGAATTCTCTGTTCACCTCTCTTCCATGTTCCCTAGAAAGTCATTCCCTCCTTGCTGTCATATAGCTGCAGGCTTTTCTGGCATGCCGGGTTCCCAGCTTCTTCCATGCTGAGATCCTTTTCTCACCTTCCCATCTAAATGTAGTTGCCTTAGGTCCCCTTCTGCTAGGGCTAATTCCCTCCTAAGAAAGGAGGGTCAGCTAAGGCGTTAATTGTTGGTAAGGGCTCATTGGGATGTCCTCTGCAAATCTCATTTGCATTTTAATAGAGGTCTTTTAGGCCTTGGTAGAGAAGTTAATAATGGGGGTTTCCTGAGAGACCAGAGAGGAAGATAAATTAGAGCACCCTGACATTTACATCAGGGTGTTGTTCCTCTCTAGTCCTGTTAATGTCCTGCTCCCAAGCCCTTGCAGAACTCAATTGTCTCCTGTAGCTCCAAGCACCTCCCCCAAAATTGTGTGTCGCCCTCCCTGCAGGACCCATCCTTCTTAAGAGTCCAGTGAAGCTTCCCTATCCTAACTGTGTGGGCCCTTCCTAAGAGCTATGAAGCCTAGTGCTTCCTCTTGCAATCCCTGCTCCATCCTTGGAGTGATGGGACACTGAGAATGAGGCTACAGGGAAAGGCAGGGAGGAAAAGGTTGGCATCTTAGATTCAGTGCAAATTCACACTGGGCAGAGAAATGACAGATTCCTCATGACCCCCTCTCTATCTGCAGTATGCCTGGGAGCTCTGCAGTCTCCGCCCACCCCCCACCCCCTCCAACTCCCCCAACCCTCCAGGGTCAGCCAGATGTGAGCACAATGTTAACATCCAAGTCTCTCTGGCTGTAACCAGCCCCTTGCATGGTCAAGAACTTCCAAGTCTTGCAGCGCTTTTCTCCCCTACTCCACACATTCCTGGAAATCCCCAGGGTATGTCTGACATGTAAGCAAGCCTGTGTCCCCAAAGAGGCATCACTCCACAGTTCTGTCCCTCTCCACAGGGAGGCTACAACCACACTGGCCTTGACCCCTAGCCCAGTGGAGAGTGCAGATCTGCCACTAGTCTTAGAAGAGTTCAACAGGGTCTGTTGAGAAGGAAACCTCACTCTAACAATTGTATCCTTTCTAATTTACCTAAAAAAAGATGTACAGGGGCGCTTGGGTGGCTCAGTGGGTTAAAGCCTTTGCCTTCGGCTCAGGTCATGATCTCAGCGTCCTGGGATCGAGCCCCGCGTTGGGCTCTCTGTTCAGCAGGGAGCCTACTTCCTCCTCTCTCTCTGCCTGCCTCTCTGCCTGCTTGTGATCTCTGTCTGTCAAATAAATAAATAAAATCTTAAAAAAAAAAAAAGAAAAAAAAAAGATGTACAGCACCCCAAATATTGTGGGATTCTAGGATTCTGCCTGATTGGACTATGAGGCCACAAACAGCTTTCTCCCCATAGCAGTTTTCAGGGTGTGTATCAGGCTATCCTTGGAATCTTATTCTCTTACTATTATTATCAGGCCCTGCTAAAAAAAAAAAAATATATGGCTTCCCATGTTGGATTCCTTTTGCCCAGGACCCACCCACTCTCCCTATCTTGGATTCCATCCGACATCCCTCCAGACATCATGGAGGTTGATCTGCAAACTGTTCTCTACACAACATTCCTGAAAATGATGGCTTCATTGCTAGAAAGGGATGTCAGAATTCTACAATAACTTTTCCTGGAGGTCTTGGCCCAGTCCAAATGTTACCAGGAAGTACCTCCAGAGCTCAGATGCATATCCTCAGGCAAGCACTGGAGTGGTTATCAGTGATGCTTTGTGGAGCTCTTTCTTACAAAGAGGTGAGACCATCTCAAGCCATGCTCCTGTAACAGCAGGGAGAGAGCGTTTCATCCATGGCTGGAGGAGCACACTAGATGCTACAAGGGAGCAAGGGAGAAAGAGACAGCTATGGAGAGGGTGCCTCAGAGGGCTGGTGTGTGAGTTCATTTATGGCCTCAAATTAAATGCTCTTGTTGATATGGCTGAATGTCTGAGGTCTTCAGAGGCATTTCTTGAGTGTGGAGGATCATAGGTTCGTGCAACTCAAATGTCCAACACTACCCAGAGGCAGACTTAACATTGTCTGCTTAAATAATGAGGATGGTGACTCTTACAGAGAATGCTAGACACAGGTACCTCTAACACATGATTCTGAGTGGCCCATGCTGACAAGCTTGTCATAGTCTTCAACTCTTGACCCTGCGGGAACAAAGACTCTCTCCTTGACCAAACTCTAGTTGGGCACCTCTGGTCCCTCTTTATGACTAGACCTCATCCTTGGGCCCAAGACTAACCCAGTCTTAGCAAAAAATCATGTGAAACGACTCCTTATCCTTGATATCTGATTGCCCTTAGTATTTGACCAAGTTCCTCATCACCCACTTCTGATGTCTGTCCCTGGCCTCTTTAGCAAGAATCCTCCTACACTTGATGTCTCTTTTTGGTGATTTTCTAGCTGTTGACCCTTTCACTCTGGTTGTTGCTTATAAATCCTGACTCATCCTTGTTGTATTCAGAGTTGAGCTCTATCTCTCTCCCCATTGCAACAGAGTTGACCCCTATTGCAATAACCTTGCACACTACCATTTCAACCAGTGTCCGAAAAATTTCTCTTTAACGGCTGAGACCCCTGTCCAAGTTGTGCTGGTCAAGGCAAGAAGCACTCTTGCTTTGGCCCTAGGGCAGTGAAGACAAGAGTCACATCAGATAAGATATCCAGGGGTGGGTTCTAGGATTCAAAGCCTGAAAAAGACATAAGAAACTGGGACCAGGGAAGAAGCTGTCCCCTCTTCCTCATGGATGGTCCTCAACCTTCATCCATGCTGCTACCCTCACAAAAATCCTCAATATGACATCCCCAAAGTTATAAGGAGCTGTGTCTGGGAACTCAGTGTGGAAAGGAAAGGAACCAGAGCTGGGTGGTGGAGACCCTGCAGTGGACAGAGGGAGATATGCTGGTTAACACTCAAGGATGGGGCTTCCCAATCCATCCCTTGGTCAGTGGAGCCTGCCATCACTTAGGTGACAACCCTGCGGACAGAGTTCTGAGCCATAGCAGAGTACAAAAGACTCATGCAAAGACCACATCCTGTTAACGTCCCAGAACAAAATTAAGGTGATGGAAATTTTGCAGGTATGGTGAAAAACATTTAGGGCGAAAGAAAAATAGAATTTCACTGCACACTCTTGGAGGCTGTTTTCCTCAGGACTTTAGGTTGCAAGTGACAGTAACCCAGACTATATTAAGTAGACAGAAGTAACTGATTAACTCATGGAACTGAGATGCATGGGAGTAGAGCCCACTTCAGGCAAAATGAGATCCAAGGGCTCCCATTGGGTTGTCTGGAAATTCTTGCTCCGAGCCTACTTTCCTCTCTGTCAGCCTTATTCTCAAGCAGGCACCCTCTCCCACTGTGAGAGCAAAGACCATCAGCTGCTCTGGGCTTAGAGTCCACAGTTTAAAAATCCTAGGACAAAGAACTAACCCCTTATTAAATATTTTCAGCCGAAGCTCAGGCACTGACTCTCCCTGGGGCAGCTTGTCATGTGTCTGCCACTGGGCCCGTCACTGTGCCCAGAAGGACTGTGACAGGCCAGGCCTGAATGAGACCCTTACTTCTGAAGTCCAGGGAGGTCAGGAGCAAGGGAGGAGAACTGTACGTTGAGTAGGAGGTTTCAGATCTCCAAAGGGAAATAGATAGGTGTCACCCAGATAAAGACTGCCGGACAGGCAAAACCAGTACCTACTCAGTGACCGGTGAAGCCTCCCCGCCCAAGGAAATGCATTACAGTTCAATGCTAGAACCCTCAAGATGGTCTGAGGCTGGCTGGAGTCTTTATGATGTCTTATTATGTGAGCTCAGTCAATGGTTTCATTCCTGTAGGCTTCAGCTTTCTCGGTGTACAAGGGGGATTCAACTTAGGCTATGGGTATATTGGACAAGACTACATGTTAACTAAATGTTAGCTGTGAAGAGTCCTTCTTTCCAGCCTCCCCAACCATTCTAGCTTAGATTCAACTGAATGAGGGTCAAGATCCTGGCTTTTTTTTTTTTTTTCATGGCCATTTCTCTATTGCTTGTATACAGTAGGCACCCAGCCAAGATTTGTGGATTAAACGAATGATGACAGAATTAATAAATTTCTGGTAAATTTCAACTCTTCAGTTCAGCTCCCAAGCCTTAGCAAACAGAATTAGTCATTTCCTCCTCTATACCTCTTGGCAGTTTTTATTTACTTCACTTACAGCCCTTATCAGCTCATGTGTGTGATTCAACTCTGGCCTAGTGGCTGGTGCCTAGCACAGTGCATGTTGCTGAGTGAATAAGATCACCTTGTCCAATCTCCTGACCTTATAGATGTTGTCACAGAGACCCAGAGAAGCTAAACAGTTTTCCTAAAGCCACACAGCTTACCAGGAGCCATGACTTCTAGTTCAATACTCTTCCTTCTACTTCAGACCACCTGGACATTGTCTGGTTGTTCTGGGCTGCCATAAGCAACAGACACTGCTAGGGATAAAGACACTGCTAGGGACTTCTCAGTCCTCCAAAAGGGAAGAGGGATCTTCGGTATGAAAAGCAACTAGTACAGAAAGCAACATCAATTCCCAAAGGAGAGTTCAAGGATGATTCATGTGCTCTATCTCACACATAAGAGAGTTTTCAGTCTTGGACAGTTTCCTTTTGCAACCTCTACTTCTTCCCAATAGCTAGGACTGGGTTCAGCCATTCCTTCCCAGCTCCCACAACACATGCACCAAACCACTGATGGAGGAGGTCACCAGGCCTTCTTTGGGCAGGAGAATGAAAGCAAAAGCCCACAGCAATGCCTTGTTTGTCTCGTCTCCACACGACTCCTTTCCATCCTCCATCTGAAGGAAGAGGTCCCAGTAGGTGCCCAGCCAGCCAGCCTCTCCCTTTTCCTAACTACTCCCAAATCCAATCTTCCAAAGCCCAGGTGCTCTGCTCAGTTAATTTCTATTACAAACAGGATCTACCATTGCCACGTTCAAGACAGTTTATGCTGGTCTTGTTGGAGACTGAAAAGGTATTTCTTGTATTCATTCCATTTGTTCAACAAACATTTTAGTGGTTACTATGTGCCGGGCATTGAACATGCCAAAACAAAGAAATGAAGGCTAAAGAATGTATCTGCTGGCTAAGGCATCTAAGTAGCCCATTAAAAACATTTCTTCAGGGGCGCCTGGGTGGCTCAGTGAGTTAAAGCCTCTGCCTTCAGCTCAGGTCATGATCCTGGGGTCCTGGGATTGAGCCCCGCATCGGGCTCTCTGCTCAGCGGCGAGCCTGCTTCCCCTTCTCTCTCTGCCTGCCTCTCTGCCTACTTGTGATTTCTCTCTCTGTCAAATAAATAAATGAAATCTTTAAAAAAAAAAAATCCCTAAAACAGAGAAGCTTTCTCATTCACCACCACCCTGCCCCCCACAATATTTAATTCAAAGTAAATGCTTTGAAGAGTATATCATTAATAGATTAATTAAGAGGAAATGTTCTTTCAAGGTAAACTTGATCTTTGGCTGTTGAAAAGGTATTTTTTCTTCAAAATTAAGAAAATGAAAATAGGAGGTAGGTTCCAACTAATTCTGCTAATAGCTAATATTGCTAGAGAGAAGGTTGAGGTGATGTGTTCACTGTTTCCTTAACACCAGGAGAAAATCTGCTTCTAAATTTAAACTATGCTGTTTTGATGTGAGAAAACATATAAGACTCCATCAAACATTTCCTTTGAAGGAGTTCAGAAGAACCTAGTGCAATTTTCTCTAGGACTCAGGTGTACAGCAAATAGATCCCAATGAATGAACTTGGCTGTGCATAAACCATTTGCTTCCACTTTCATTTATAATGAATTCATTCATTTTACAAAGTTAATGACCCTAACTTGTTAGTGTTAGTTGAGCTTCTGGAATGTTCCCCAGTAGCTTCATGCTCCTTCCTTACAAGGCATAAGAAAGTTATCTTTTGTAGTATAAAAAAGGACATGTGGGGTGCCTGGGTGGCTCAGTGGGTTAAGCCGCTGCCTTCAGCTCAGGTCATGATCTCAGGGTCCTGGGATCGAGTCCCACATAGGGCTCTCTGCTCAGCAGGGGGCCTGCTTCCCTTCCCCTCTCTCTGCCTGCTTCTCTGCCTACTTGTGATCTCTCTGTCAAATAAATAAATAAAATCTTAAAAAAAAAAAAAATTCTGCTTTCGGCTCAGGTCATGATCCCAGGGTCCTGGGATTGAGCCCCACATTGGGCTCTCTGCTCGGTGGGGAGCCTGCTTCCCCCCCTCTCTCTGCCTGCCTCTCTGCCTACTTGTGATCTCTGTTTGTCAAATAAATAATAAAATCTTTTAAAAAAATTAAAAAGGACATGTGCTTTTGTATTTATCCAAATATCTAACTTTTGAGTGAGGAGACTGAGGCCCAGAGGGCTTTGTTCAGAAGCACACAGCATATTAGCACTAGAGCCAAGACTAACTCCAAATTGAGAGTTATACTTAAAGGAGCCCATTAAATAACTGTATTCTCTGAAATTTACATAAGAGTTTTCTGATTGTTAAGGATCTATTATGTACTAGATACTTTACATACTTATTTTTTCTTTTAATCCTTATATAAAATCTCCAAGACATGGGTCAATAACAGATGCTGCTATAGCATTTACATAAAACCATACATAGCACTTGTGGTGTACTTGGTACTTCCTATATGTTGTCTCCAAGTTTTGGAAAAATCCTGCAAGATATCATCATTCCTGTTTCACAGGTAAGACACTTGGCTCTCTGAGAGTTGAAGAAACTTGTTGAGTTCACAGAACTAGGAAATGATGAGGCTGGACCCACATCTCAAAGCCTGTGCATTTCCCCCTGCAATGCTGCCCACGCAGACAGCCAGGATGTTCTTCCAACCTAAATAAACAAGATCAGAGACACTCCCCCTCAGCAGGCCTGTTGTTTCCCATCAAACACCCCACCCATTGGGTAGCTGCTTCCAAGGACAGGTCAGCTAGGAAAAGCCAGCTGGGGCTTCCAGGTGGGGCCACACTTTAGTACACTGGTGCCACAGGAGGTGACCTCAGGGTCTCTCTGGGCCTTTGTTTACCAGAGTAAAAAACCTGACCCTGTAATTTCATTTAGGGCTGGCCTGTGTCCTTAAAAATAAAGTCACATTAGCCATATCACAAAATAATCATCACATAAGAATGACGATGATGATACTGATAACATCACTTACTGAATATATGTTATATAGGGTGTGCTTGGCATTCACTGTCTTTAATTATTACAGAGATAACCTTCTCACCTAGGAGACAAAACCTGTTTTCCATTTAAGATACATCATCAGGGGTACCTGGGTGGCTCAGTCATTAAGCATCTGCCTTTGGCTCAGGTCACGATCCCAGGGTCCTGGAACCGAGCCCTGCATGGGGCTCCTTGTTCAGCAGGGAGTCTGCTTCTCCCTCTCCCTCTGCCTGCCATTCTCCCTGTCTGTGCTGTCTCTCCAACTACTCACTAACTTTATGTGTGTGTTGAGGAAATAAATAAAATCTTTAATATGTGTGTATATGTATACATACACATAATATAGGCGTGTCTATGTATATACATGTCTTTTTAAAAAATAAATATATAAATATTTATTTATTTATTTTAAAAGAGACACACCCTGATGTTGAATTATGGTGTTTAAGTGTAACCTAAAGAAAGTGAGCAGAGAATTGTGATGGGAAAAGTAAGGGTCTTACTTCAATCTGCAGTGATTTACTGAATATCCCCTAGTGAAGGATCATTGTTAAGAGGTGATTTTTCTTAAGAGTTATGCGTGTTCGACAGTTTAGTCTAAAATCAGAACTGGTGATACAATAATCAGTACTCAAGTCTAGACTAAGGCTGTTTTCCCTCACTTTGGTGCTCCTATTAATAGTGATGTCAAACATTTATGCTGTGATGTCTAAGGCAATAATCTGGTAAGACCTTGAGAAATCTTGTCTGTGTCATCATGTAATAACTTCTTTACAAGTCTTGTCATAATATATGTTACTTCTGGGAAGGCTTAAGCTGTTAGTTGGCCTCTTTTATTGCACCTTGATTTTGACAATTTTTTGTCCTGGTATTTTGGGAACATAACCGTGTGTTTGGCCAAGGGAGCCATATCTCATCATACTATGTAGTGGCAGCAACATCTTGTTAACTATATCAGCCACCAAAACCAACCTCATTCTGAAGAGCAGAGATAGGAACCTATTTGCCAAGTGCCTCCAAAGCCACCCACTCTTTTGCAGCCTTTGGCCTCTTTTGGCTGGCTCTGAAAGGCAAGATCATGACAAAAGGAATGAACCACGGCACTTCATACAGAAGCCATTGGTTCTAAAAAATGGCAAAACAAGGAAGAGTGAAAGTGCCAGTGTAAGTCCATCCTCCTATGCCCTCTAGAGAAAAAAATATTTCCAAGTACTGGCTCTGGGTCCAAGGTAACACTTGATATATGCATGGAGACATTCAATATGCTGACTAAAGAATGGGGGAGGCCCAATGTAGTCTGAGTGTCAGGTCTAGATTCCATTTCATTCCTCTTACTAGAGCAAATAACCATGCCTCAGTTAGCTGAGAGAGAGATGTTGGATTCATAATAAGGGCCTTGCATTGTTGTCAGTAGTATACCAAAACAGTAGAAAAGCTAACACCAAATTGTTGGACTGAGATTAGACACAGGAAAAGATGTAGACAGAATGTAAAAGCCAAGTACAAAGAGTCATAAATGGGTCAAATTCAGACATGACACAACTCCAGATACAGTCTAAACTTTAGTAATTTCTGGGAAGTGTTCTGCAGATTAGTGTCATCTATCACATGCAGATTCTCATTTCTTATCATGATATATTGGGTTGACTAAGTTTATTTTGAAGACCTACATGTCATTTCCTTCCACAGCTGCACCACATACATACGCAGATACTCAGCCAACATTAATATCACTTATTATATATATGAGGGGTGCCTGGGTAGCTCAGTGGATTAAAGCCTCCCCTCAGGGGGAGCCTGCTTCCCCTCCTTTCTGTCTGCCTACCTCTCTGCCTACCTGTGATCTATTTCTCTGTCAAATAAATAAATAAATCCTTAAAAAAAATAAATTATATACGAACCAAATTAGACAGGTTCAATCAGCCAAAAGATTTTTTGGAAAATCGTCCATTCATTTTGGGGAAAAAATAAAGTTAGATTCTTATCTCAAGCTATGATTAAAATTAAAATTCCAGGAGGATTATAGATTTAAACATTAAAAAATTATAAACATATTAAAGATGATAATTCTAGCTATGGTGGTCTGAAAAGGTTGGAAGATCCTCTCCCCAAAAGACAAGTAACAGTAAAATTTTTATTTGTGAAAACCTATTCAAACTTTCTATAATGACAGCAGGAGTCTGGGGCTTCTTTCCTGGGGAGTTCTGATCCCCCATCACCGTTCATTTTGCAATCTTAGTTAAGTTTTACTTCTAGAGCAGGTCTAGCTCAGAATATCAGCAGCCTTGCTGCCAGGGGCAGATTTAATTTGGAGCAGAGAGCAAGAACTCTCACTGGTAGTGCTGTTAATTAAAATAAAAAAGCTAGAGGATGCCTGG
This sequence comes from Mustela nigripes, assembly GCF_022355385.1. Lineage (NCBI taxonomy): Eukaryota > Metazoa > Chordata > Mammalia > Carnivora > Mustelidae > Mustela > Mustela nigripes. Next base: position 97,360,378 of record NC_081559.1, read on the forward strand.
ATGGCTCAGTTGGTTAAGCATCTGGCTCTTGATTTTAGCTCCGATCATGATCTTGGGGTCCTGGGATCAAGCCCCACATCAGGCTCCCCACTCAGCAGGGGGTCTGCTTGAAGATTCTTTCCTTCTCCCCCTCCCTCTTCCCTTGTTCTCGCTGTCTGTCTGTCTGTCTGTCTCTCAAATAAATAAATCAATCTTTAAAAATAAAATAAAATAGCAAAGCTGTTACAAAAAGTATGGGAGACGCTTGTAGCTCTATTAGCCTGAGGTTGTGATCTCATTTAGGACAAAGGAAAGGCCAGCCAGGAATTTATGGGGAGATCTTATAAATGAGAAAGCTACTAAAGGGCTAGATTAACTCTCCCCACATTCTTGGATGATTGGGAAACCATCCACATGTGTAAGGAAAGGAGGATCTGGTATAAGAGGAAAGCCAGGGCGTACATGAGAACAGGCTGAACTTTGAATGTACTCCCCAACCTAGAAACATGTTCCTTGGCAGAGCGGAAGGAACTTTTCCAAACTCAAGTTATTTGAGCACAACTTTTGCCTAAATCATTTGTTGATCATTTACCTATATAAACATAGAAGTAACCCCCACAGGAAGTTAAGCTAAAAATTTTTTTGAAGCATATAAAAACATCAGTAGCCATATACTACAAAGGAGAGAGATTGTACAGTTTAAGTACAAGAAAATTACAAAAAGAAAGAAAAGAGAAGAGGGTGGAGAATCAGAACCTAGAGTTTCAACAATGTATTATCAATATACTACCTAAAATGTCAGTGTTGAACAAAAATTATGAAAAACATAAGGTAATAGAAAAGTGTGGCCATATTTAAGAATAAAAGCAGTCAATAGACATTAATTCTGACTGTGCCCAGATGTTGGAAGTAGCAGACAAAGACAGCAAGGCAGCTACTATAAGTAAGCATAAGAATTAAAAGAACGTATGCTAAAAGAATTGAAGGAAAATATAGACTCTGAATATAAAAATATAAACTATAAAAAAAGACAAAGAAGAAGTAGATAACAAAAAAAATGAAAACAGGCTTGAGAAAAGATGTGAGATTTCAGAAGAAAAAAATCCATAAATTTGAAGATAGAGTAGTAGAAATTATCCTCTCTGAGAAACACAGAGAAAAAAAAATTGAAGGAAAATGACAGACTCCACAGAGACTCCTGGAACAACATGAAGAATACTAGCATACATGTAACAGGAGTCCTGAAAGAGAAGAGAGGATAGAACAGGAAAACAAAAAAATGAAGTAGTAATTCCTGAAAACTTCCCAAATGGCTGAAAAGCATTCATATGCAGGTTCAAGGAACCCAACAAACCTAAGTAGGATAAACACAAACAAAGTCATACATCATAGTCAAATTGTTGAAAGCCAAAGACAATGAGAAAAATCTCAAATGCAGTAAGAGAAAAATGACTGTCATGTACGGGAGAACATACGTATCCACTGACTTTCCATCAGGAAAAAAAAAAAAGAGGCTAGAAGGAGTAGAATGACATACTCAAAGAGCTGAAGAAAGAGTGTTAGCCAATAGACTTAACATAAGTATCTTTCAAAAGTAAAGGCAAAATGAAGTCATTCAATGATAAACAAAAACGGAGAAAATGTATAGTAATCAGAACTGTCCCAAGAGAAATAATAAGGGAAGATTTTCAGGCTAAAAGGAAATAATGCCAGTTAGTAACTTGAATTCACACACACACACACACACACACACACACACACAGAGCTTGAAATAATAATTATGTGGATAAACAAAAGATTCCATAAGTAGATATTATTCTCTATTCTTTTCTTTTTAAAAATCAATTAAATTATACATAATTATATATATAATATATAATTATTAATATATTATTAAATTAATATATTTTAATTTTAAAGTAATTATAATTATATTGCTGTACTGTTAAATTTATGACATATATTGATACAATATATATGGCAATAATAGCACAGAAGAGGGAAGAAAAATAGAACAAATTTGCTATATTTTACCAGAATCATCATTATTAAATGAAGCAGGTTGTGATAAGTTTAGATGCCTATTGTAATTTAGACCACCATTTAGGAAATTATTTTTGTAAATAGCTAATGAAACAACATAGAAATTGAAATGGCAAACTAAAAATATTTGTTTAACACAAAAGAAGGCAGCAAAAGAACAACAGAGGAACAAAACAGATATGAGACATACAGAAAACAAACAGTAAAATGGCAAATGTAAAGCCAACCATATCAATTAAATTGAATGTGAATATATTAAACACTTCAGTCAAAAGGCAATTTTCATCAGCCTGGTAAAAAAACAAGTTCCGACTAAATACTGTCTTCAATAAAAATGCTTCAGATTTAGATTGATAGTAAAAGAATGGGAGAAATATATATATATACCATCAAACAGTTATCATAAAGAGCTAGAGTACCTATGTTAATATCAGAAAAAATAGAATTTAAAACAAAAATATTGTTAGAGATTAAGGAAGAACACTGTGTAATGATAAAAGGATCAAAACATTAGGAACCTATAAAAATTATAAATACATAGGCACATATAACAGAGTGACAAATACATCAAGCAAATATTGACAATTGAAATAGATAGTTTAGTAGTTATAGTTGGAAATTTCAAGTCCCTTCTCTCAGCAATTAAATTAGAAATAAAATTAATAAGGATATAGAAGACTCGAACAACCATAAACCAACTGTAACTAACGTATATAGAACACTCCTTCTAACTATTGCAAATTACACAACAGCTTCAAGCCCACATGGAACATTTTCCAGGATATGTTAAATCATAACACAAATCTCAATAAACTTAAAAGGACTAAAACTTCATATGAAATACATTCTGCAACCATGATATTACTAAATTGAATATCAAAAACAGAAAGAAATCTGGGAAACCTTCAAAATTTTTGGAAAACATATTTCTAAATAAGCCATGGGTCAAAGAAGAAATCACAACGTTAATTAGGTAACATTTCAAACTGAGTGAAAACAAAACCAAACACACCAAAATGTATGAATGAGTACAACTAAGGCAATGTTCAGAAGAAAACTTAGAATATTAGGTGCTTAAATTAGAAGGAAGATCTGTAATCAATAATCTAAACTTGCACCCCAAGAAGGTAGAAAAAGAAGAGTAAATCATACCCAAAGTAAGGACCAAGAAAGAAACAATAAAGATTAGAATAGAAATCAATAAAATAAAAGCAACAAAGAAAAAAAAAACCAACAAAATCAAAAGTTAATTCTTTGAAAAAATGAATAAGATTGACAAAACTTGGGCACCTGGGTGGCTCAGTGGGTTAAAGCCTCTGCCTTCGGCTCAGGTCGTGATCCCAGGGTCCTGGGATCAAGCCCCGCATCGGGCTCTCTGCTCAGCAGGGAGCCTGCTTTCTCCTCTCTCTCTGCCTGCCTCTCTGCCTACTTGTGATCTCTGTCAAATAAATAAAAATTAAAAAAAAAAAAAAGATTGACAAAACTTTTACTAGACTGCCAAAGGGAAGATAAAGTATAAATTACTAAAATCAGGAAATAAAAAGGGATATTACTCATGATCCTACAGAAATTGGAGAGATTATAAGAGAACATTACGAACAACTTAATGGTAGCAAATTATACAAATTAGAAGAAATGGATAAATTTCTACAAAGATAAAAATTACCAAAGCTGACTAAATAAGAAATTAAAAATCTGAAAAAAAAAAAATGAGAAACTGAATTAGTAATTTAAAATCTTCCCACAAAGGAAAGCACAGCCCCGGATGACTTTACTGATGAGTTTTATCATATATTTAAGAACGAAATGTAACCAATCAGATACAAACTCTTTCCAGAAATAGGTGTTTTAGTTTGCCCTCATGTAATACTCCAAACTGAATGACTTAAACAATAGAAATGTATTGTCTCATTACTCTGGAGGCTAAAAGTTTGATATCAAGATGGCAGGTTCAGTTCCTTCTGAGGCCTAGCAGGGAGGGGACAGTGCCAGGACTCTCCTTGGCTTGTAGAGGGCCATTTTCTCCCTATGCCTTCACGTAGTCTTCCCTCTGGGTCAGTGTCCAATTTTCCTGTTCTTATAAGGACACCAATTACATTAGATTAGGACCCACACTAATGATATAATTTTAATTTGATTACCTGTGTAAAGATCCTATCTCCAAATAAGGTCACATGAGTTTGGGGGAGGGACAGAATTCAATCCATGATAGTAGGTGAGGAGCAAGCACTTCCCAACACATCCTATGAGGCCCAAATTATCACCCAGATACCAAAGCAGGAGAAAGGCATCAGAAGTAGAGAAAACTATAGACCATATCCTTTATGAAAATTGATGGAAATTTTTTTCACAAAAAATAGTATTAGCAAACTGAATACATAAATACATGTGTATTTTTAATTATACAACATAATCAAATGCAAATTACCTCAGTAAAGTCTGATTGGTTTAGCATCTTAAAATAAATTAATTTTATATACTAAATAGAATAAGGAACAAAAATCACATTATCATTGGGATGCCTGGGTGGTTCAGTTGGCTAGGCATCTGCCTTCAGCTCAGGTCATGATCTGTGAGTCCTGAGATCAAGCCCTGTGTTGGGCTCCCTGCTGAGTGGAGAGCGTGCTTCTCCCTCTGCCTCTGTCTCTCACCCCCCGCTACTCATGCTTGCTCACTCTCTCAAATAAATAAATAAATAAAATCTTTTCTAAAAAAAATCACAAGATCATTTCAACAGATATAAGAAAAACATTGGACAAAATCTTTTTTAAAACTTATTTTACTAAACTCTATCAGTTAACATATAGTGTATCATTAGTTTCAGATGTAGAGTTCAGTCATTCATCCATTGTCCATAACACCCAGTGCTCACTACATCACATGCCCTCCTTAATGTCCATCACCCAGTTACTCCGTCCCTCTACCCCCCCGCCCCAGCAAACCTGTTTGTTTCTTATATTTAAGAATCTCTTATGGTTTGTCTCCCTCTCTGATTTTATCTTATTTTACTTTTCCCTTGCTTCCCCTATAATCCTGTTTTGTTTCTTAAATTCAATGTATCAGTGAAACTATATGATAATTGTCTTTGTCTGACTGACTTATTTTGCTGAGCATAATACCCTCCTGTTCCATCCATGTCAATGTAAATGGTAAGATTTCATCCTTTCTGATGGCTGAGTAATATTCCACTGTGAATATACACACCACATCTTTTTCATCCATTCATCTGTCAATGGATATCTAGGCTCTTTCTAAAGTTTGGCTATTGTGGACATTGCTACTATAAACACTGGGGTGCAGATGCCCCTTCCCATCACACTACATTTTTATCTTGTAAATACCTACCAGTGAAATTGTTAGGTTGTAAGATAGCTCTGTTTTCAGCTTTTTGAGGAGCCTCCATACTGTTTTCCAGAGTGGCTGCACCAGGTTGCCTTCCCACCAACAGTGTAAGAGGATTCCCCTTTCTCTGCATCCTCGTCAACATTTGTTGTTTCCTGACTCGTTAATTTTAGCCATTCAGCGTTTAAGCTTGGCCTCTCTTGAACAAATAAATAAATCCTTAAAAAAAAAAAAAGGTTGAACATATACTTAACAAATGGTGTATCAATTCTCCTTCTAAGTATCTACTGAAAAGAAATGAAGGCATATGTCTGCACAAAGACTTCCTTGCGAACCTTTTGTGTAACATTATTCATTTATTGTGGAACTGGAAGTAATCCAAATTTCCCTCCACTGGTGAGTAGAGAACTAAATGTGATGTATCTGTTTATCTGCATATATATAATGAAATTATGTTTTACACTAAAAAGAAACAATCTACTGGTACGACATGAATAAACCTCAAAATCATTATATGAAACAAAAGAAGCCAGGCAGAAAAGATGACATATCGCCTGGTTCCAGTTATATGAACTTGCTAGAGAACACAAACGTATAAAAATAAAAAGCAGATTAGCGGTTGCCTGAGTCTGAGGGTGAGAGCAAAAAATAACAACAAATGGATACAAGGGAACTTCTTGAGTTGATGGAATGTCTTAAAACTGGATAGTTGCACAACTGCACATTTGCAAAAATAATTGAACAGTCACTTACCTTGGGTAAATTTTTTGCTTATAAATTATATCTAAACAAACTTTTAATTAATTAAAAAGGAAAAAAGTACTAGAATAGGGATAGAAAATTAATATATGTTTATTAAGTCTTGTAGAAGCAAGTGATGTGGGGATGAACACAGAAAAAAATTTTTTTGAGATTTTACTTATTTATTTGACAAAGAGATCACAAGGAGACAGAGCGACAGGCAGAGGGAGAAGCAGGCTCCCCACTGAGCACAGAGCCCAATTCGGGGTTTGATCCCAGGACCCTGAGATCGTGACCTAAGCAGATGCTTAATAGACTAAACTACCCATGCGCCCCAAGAAAAAATATTTTAAAGGAATAATTGACAATTTGGTAAAGCTTGGAAGGGGAGGGTGAAGGAAAGGAAGGAATTAAAAGTAGCACAAGTTTTCATATCAGGGTTGGTCGCCTAAGCTGCTCTAAGATATAAAATGTTACTATTAAGATTGGTTGAGTTTGATAGGCAATCGAAAATGCAATCTTGGAGCTTGGAGAGATGTCCATTTGAAGGATGCAGATTTGGAAATCATCTATGGAATTGAAATCATGGGCTTAAATGAGGTCATAAGTGAGAAAGCAGGATAAGACAGAACCTTGCAGAATGCCCACACCTAAAGAGCCTGAGGAAGAAGTTCAACTAGAGATAGCTATGGAATTTAAAAGGGAAAAAAATCTGTGCCTTCATGAGACTCACTCAGTCATGGCAGACTCACACAGAGAGGAGGCACCAGGAAACACATATGCCAAAGCTGTAGTATTTTCTAGATAATAAAGACAAAAAATGTGATAGCTTTTGCTCTTTTGCCTAACTTCTTAAAATAGATTAATTTAAAAGAAACATTTTCGTTTTGGTTTGGTTGTGTTGTTATTATGTATTATCTTATAGATAATACATTAATTAATATGATTTTTTTTAATGAAGACAATATATATATATAAAAAAAAAAAAACAGATAGAGCACCACCTCTCCACTTCTCAATAGTTAACAACTTATAACAGTTCCCTGCTTTTTTTAAGGAAGAAATTTTGAAGGAAACATGGGAATTGAGTAAGATTATGAAAAAGGGAATGAAAATAAAGAGAGGTGAAGGAAGAAGTCCAGGGGACCGGGAAGGGGAGACAGAGATAGAAGAAGGACTTGGAGAAGACAAAAAGGTGGAGATGGGGGATTCTATGTGAGACTTAGTTGCCATTCCCCAGGTCTCCATCCCAGGAGGATTCCCTGGCCCACAGCCCTGCGTCCACCCTGCTTCCCCGTGCAGAGCCTGACCTTGTTTACTGGGACAGTGACATTGGCCTCTTCCTATATCTGTGCCCTCAAGAGTGGGCAGCCCCATCTCTCCCTGTCACCTCCCTCCCCGTGGGGATGGCAACAAGAAGGCCTGGGTAAGAGCTGCTAAGGTTTTAAAGAGGTACAAGTTTTCAACATAGTCACCAGAAACTCAGCTACTAAACATAACGCATACTTCTAACTGGATCTACCTGCTATTCTAACTGGATCTACCTGCTATTCTAACTGGATCTACCTGCTATAAAGGTCATTATTGGGACAACTGAAGACACCTGAATTTGGATAGTGGCAGTTGTTGGTGTCCCAGTTTCAATGGTAGTATGATGGCTATATAGGAGAACCCCCTGTTTTGCAGAACTACTGAAATATTTGGCATGACAGAGAATCACGTGGGCAACTTACTCCCAAATGGTTTGCAGGGGGAGCGAAAGTTCTTTACTATACTTGCAACTTTTCTCTAATTTGAAGTTCTTTCAAAATCGTTAAGAGAGCCTCGGTGATTGGGTAGGTTGGTTTAATATCATGTTTTTGGAATTGGGGTTAGTAAACCCAACAGAATGGAACAGGAAAGGGAGGGAGGTACACATTCCCCAGTCCTGGTTCTTGCAGACCTAGGGGTTACGTAAGACTAGAAGTAACCCTGTTTGCCTTGCAAAATGTAAACAAAGGCATTACACTCACACAGGGTAATAATGTGCTTTCCTCATCCCAGCTAACAGCAGGACTCCGGTGATCAGACCAAATACGCCTAGTCAATGGCGCTGGGAAGGTTGGCTCCCATAAAGAAAGGCAATTTAAGTAATTAGCCAGTCTTTATGGCAGGATCATCTCACAGCCTCAGCAGGGTGTGAGGGAGCAGAGGCTGTTATGCAATAAAAGCGATCCTTCATTTTTATGCTCCCATCTTCCAACTCAAACTTCCAGAGCATGCCCAGAGAGGACACTTTTCCTCAGCAACTCTCAGTGGCCCAGATAGGAAAAGGCTGATGGCTGAGCCCAACTATACCTGCTGACAAGCTTTTGTTTCATTTGAGGTTTATTTGTTTTTAGATGAAAATAGCATCATTGTTTTTCCAGATTATAAAAGGAATCTGTGCTTGTTGTTAAAATAAATTTCAACAAAAACAAATAAAGACAGTTATAAAATTGATAGTTAAAATTATCTATAACCTTCCCAACCAGAGGAAGCTAGGGTTCATGACTTAATTTACTAGCCGTTTCGGTTTATAAAATCATAAGTAAAAATATGATTATACTAAAGAAGCCACATTATAACCACTATGATCTTTATTTTCCTTTTACTCAAACAAGTCATCTTTATATGTTAATAAATATAAATTTATGACATCTTACTACAGAGAGACTTTTGCTCAGATAACCCAATAGAAAATTATGCCAACAACCTCAGCAGCCTTTTGAGGGCAATGCCCAGTAAATATTAAAAGAACGCTCAGTGGGCCCCTGGGTGGCTCAGTTGGTTAAGGTCCGACTCTTGATTTTGGCTCAGGTCATGATCTCAAGATTGTGAGATCCAGCCCACGTCAGGCTCTGGGCTCAGCATAGAGTCTGCTTGAGATTCTCCCTCTCCCGCTCCCTCTGCCCTTCCCTTTGCTTGTGGTCTCCATCTAAATAAATACAGTTAAAAAAAAGAATAAAAGGAATGCTCAGCTTTATTACTCGTGAGGAAAGTTTGTATTAAATCCATGTCTTCCCACCAGAATAGCTAAAATGAATGAGAGAAAAGCACATGGTGGCAACAAAACCCTCATAGATGGCTGGCGGGCTGCAAATTGGTACACCTACTTTGGAAGACTGTTTGGCACTATCTGTCAGAACTAATAGTATGTATACTTAGAGGTCCGTAGTTCTATTCCTAGCTAGACAACCAACAGAAGTACGTATTCGCACACACAGAAATGTAGGGACAAGAATGTACATAGCCTCTTCAGTCATGATCAGCTTATACTGGAAACAACCAAATGTCCATGTATAGTGTAGAAGAATAAACAAATGTGGTGTCTCTATAATGGACTACTGTATACTGATGGGAACCAAAGGACCACACTACACACAACAACATGGAGGACATGCACTCCCAAAGACGATGTTGAGAAAAAGAAGCCAGCCACTGCAGAGCAGACATGGTCCAACCCCATTATAGACAAGAGCCCTCCAGAGCAGTCTGGCTAATTAGATAGCACCCTTCTCAGGGAATAGGACTGCCAGCAGTACCTGGAGACTCTGGGGTATGGCAAAGTTCTCTTTCTTGATTTGGGTGCTGGATATTTACGTGTATTCACTGACTGAAAATTTATCAAGCTGTGCCCTTAGGATATGTGTATTTTTCTGTATTTATATGTCAGTATGTAAAAATACTATATGCAGTAATAATACTAATAAAATTAAACTGATCAACTCTCTAAAGCCTAGAATCAATTGGGTTATATTAAGGCATTTTTTCGCCCTCACAAACTGTAGCAGTTTCCTGACGTTTATGGCAAAACGACATTCAAACTGCATACTACGTTACTGGCATTTCCATTTTTAACCTTCTTCAGCTATTCTGACCCATATCCATCGGTCCCCTCTCAGTATGCATTGCTATGTTGAGTAACAAAGACTATCCCAATCCTTGGCCGCTGTGGTGACCCCGAAGGACTAGAACAGTGGTTCTTACCAGGGATTATATCAGAATCACCTGAAACTCACATACATCTCAGCAACGAGCTAGGTTGGTTTTGGTTGCATGTCATAGAGCTGCTGTGGATCACTGCCTAGATTCTGCCGCAGAGTGGAAGCACTCCTTTTTCTAGCTGCAGGAAGTATTGCCTGGTAAGGACTCAAGGGAGTGCAGCCTCGGGAATTATTGTCTGTAGAATGAAGCTGCCTGCTCAAGGTTAGGTTCCTTCCTGGGGCAGCCTACGTCCAAGGATCAGTCCATATGAGATCTGAAGGCTGGCTCCCGCATCAGTGGGAGACCACGCTGAAGCTCATCCCACTTTCAGGGTGTCTCAGGATTTGGTCGAAGCCTTTGTTGAGACTGTATCACAGTTCAAATTCTTCCTCTGTTCAGTCTTGAGTCCCCGATCGCCTCCCAAGTATTGTAGAATAAGATCTGAGAATAATCTCCCATAAGCTTCTGGAAGGCAAAGCTCCATTTCAAAATTTGTTTCCCCAGGGGCCTGACCTGAGAACTTTGGTTACAAGAAAGAACTCAAAATACATGCTGCATCATTGTAAGCCAATGCTGTCCAGTAGGTTTTAGGGAGAAGGTGAATCTCTAAGTCCACACAAGAACTGATGATTTTGGAGAAGCCAATTTACAGTTTTCCAGGTAAGGAGCCACCAGGAAAGTCTAAGGTTAAAAGTATAGATGGGCAAAGTAAGTGGGGGAAACTATTGCAGAGGTTGGCCTAACCAGAGCAGAATGGCTTTACTGGGAAGTAGAGGTATAAGATTTCATAGACCAGTTAGGGTTGGTGGTAAAAAACAAAAACAAAAACAAAAAAACAAAGCCTTGGCTTGAAATTGGTTCTAATTAAACAAGGACCCTGTGGTGATATTTGGACAAGTGACTGACAAAGGTGATGCTGCTGTTGGATAAACCTAACAGCAAGGGACAAGACTGATCACAGGTGACACTGGCAACAAAGACCAGTGAGGCAAATGGGGCCACAATCCTAGGGAAAGGCATGACATGTCCAGGCTGTAAATAGCTCACAGGGTGGACATAAGATGACATCTTCCCTATCACCAGGCCATCATGAGAAAGAGGAAGCAGCCTTGCTCAGTGGGGCAACACCAAGATATTAAGGAATCAAATATCAGCGGAATGCAAGGAAGCCCATTAAACCGGAGAGCTAGCCAACAAAGAACTAGACTTCTCTTTGGCAGAGGCGCGCACACACCCCTGGAGACTTTTGAAAAAAAGAGGCTGACGGTTTCTTACTGAAGATAAGAGGAAGCCGGCAATGAGTAGAAGGTTAGACTAGAGCCCCTTTAATCCGCTTTTAAGCCTTCTGCAAAATTGAGAAGGAAAGCTTAACTCTGCCAAGAGAGAACTAGCTCCACTTTAGTGGCTTTTGGAGATACGTGGGCGAAGAAATGTTTCTAAGTTTCCTCCAAGTTTTCAAACTCAGAGGATGGAATGCAGCTGGTAAAACAGTCTCTAGCGTCTAAGTTTAATGGTTGGGCTTTTTAAGAGCAATAAAGCGGAAAATCTGATTCTGCTTCCAGTTGAAGTAGGAACAATGCATGTGGTGTCTTGCTCCAACCACGAGACAGGAGCAACACAGGAGGGCTGCTTGCCTCACTTCATCTAAGCCTCGCTCTCAGTTTTCAAAATAGCGCCTCTCACTGTCACCTGGCTCACCGTGGCTCTTTTCCTTCACAGCTCCTTACTGTTTGAGGAGAAAAGGGAGTCGCAGCAGGGCCAGGCTTCCACATCCCCTACTAGTTTCTCGGCTCTCACTGCCTCGATGCGGGGGGTGAGGGGGGCAGTGGAGAGCCTGCGTGTTTCTGCAATGCCAAGGTCAGCTCCTGGGGCTTAGTCAGATGGCTCTCCTTTCCCCTTCTGGTTACAACTGGACAGATGCATCCTAGATCTTTTAAAGAATTCATTATTTTGTTGAGAGCTTTTCTGGTGACTCCATTTCACTCTGAAGTTTTGTTTTGGTTTGGTCTGAAGATGTATCTTTGTCCAGAGTTTAAAAAAAGAACTCTGGCAATTAATATTTGTAATATACTTATTTTTATTGTATCTCTAAAGTCAGCTTTTTTTTTTTCTTGCTACTACAGTTCTCTTTCTCAAATTTGATTTTTTTATACTTATACTGATCATTTCTCTCCCCATCACACCTACTTCCATACTTTTCTGAGGCTTGAGCTACTTCGTGGTTTCCCTCTTATGGAGTCTGTATTTTGGGTATTTGATAGAAGTCATTTGACTCACCTCCTTCCTCACACTGTGAGCCTCCATCTTTTGAACATATGACTTTTGTTCCCAGAATGCCAGTCCTGTTTGTAAGTTTTCATCAGAGCTGCGTGTGAGCACAGGTCTGCTGGCATGGCGTGCCCCGAAAGGGTTCAAGGCACATGGTGACCACTGTGTGTTTTTAGATTTCCTGCCTCAAGTTCACATATCTGAGACCAATTTTGCTCTTGTTGCCAGGCTAACCACAGGAGTTAGAAAGGGGAAATATATTTTCATTGGAGAATGTTATGTGGAAGAAGAGAACATTCTTTCAGCAAAAACAAACTACGACCACAACTATTTTTCAAAGGACTGAGAGAAAATTCCAAGGGATGCTTTTGCAACATTTAAAGGCAAGAGCAAGCTCTACAAAATTGCCATTACAGCCAGCCTGGGTGGAACATCAGTGGCGAGGTCTTTCCCTGTGGCTCCAGGCTAAAGGACAGACAGGAATGTGCTAGGGAGGGTTATTCTCTTCAAGGACACCTGCGGCCCATAATTTAGTGTCAAGATCCTTCCTGGTAAAAGAATGAAACCATATATTTGTACAGGTTTCTATTCTTTCAGTGAGAAAGGCTCTAGAACAGGCTTTCCTTTAAACTTCTTAATGTATCAACCTTCCCATGTGATGTAGGCTCGTTACCCTGTAAATGAGGTCAGGGCCATTAGTTCAGCATCCTGGGGACCCATTCTCTGCTCTGTTCCACGTCCACAGACCACAGCTCTAACCTCAGTCAGCAATAGTATGCCGTATTTAGGATGTGAGGAGTCACGAGAAAAACCATGTTTAAGGAAATATTTGTGTTTCAGTGTTTCAACTGGGAAAAAACATGTGCAATACCGAAGAGAATGTGACGCTTACCCTAGACCTCACTTTTTTCCTTCAGAAGTTCTTTTAAAACTATAAGGCTATTTTTGCAATTATTTGTTAATACACGTTCATCTTTGGGGGTGCCTGACTGTCTCAGCAGGTTGAACATCAGACTCTTGATTTTGGCTTGGGTCATGATCTTGGGTTGTAGGATCAAGCTGAGCTTGGAGCCAGCATGGGATTCTCTCTCTCCCTCTCCCTTCCTTTCCTGCCCCGCCACCCCCATTTGCCTGTACAAGTGCACATATGCCCTCTCCCTCTCTAAAAAGAAAAATGCATTTCCCTCTTTTAAGAACAGTGAGTCAAATGTAGACAGGAGCAACTCCACCTCACTTGCCTTATATGCCCACAGTCAACCCTTCCTGCAGCAATCTACAATTCTTGATTTCTTAAGAATATTCAGGAATCTTTGCAAAACTTCTTTACATGTATGTAAGAAATATGCATATAGATACTTAATCGTCTCGTTTTTTTACACCTGAAAAATTCTAGGTTCTGATCTTTTTGTTTTTTTCATTGAACAATGATTTGAGAAGAGACTTCTAAAAGAATACATAGTTTCATTCTTTTTCATGGGCTCATAGTATTTCATTTGTTCCACAATTTATTGAACAGCCTGTATTGGTAGACATTTGGGTTTTTTTCAATGCTTTGCATTGAAAAAAAAATGGTTAATGAATAACCAGAAACATCCTTAGCCTGTTTCTGTAGAAGCAGAATTGGGAGGGATTTACATTTGTAATGGCAGTAACCAAATTACTTCTCATAGGGATTGCTTACTTCTTTAATATGTAGCATGTAATTTTATTTTAGTTATTTATTTTTTAAAGTTTTTATTTATTTATTTAAGAGAGAGAGAGCACGTGTGCAAGTAGGGAGGAGGAGCTAAGGGAGAGGAAATATTCAGGAATCTTTGCAAAACTTCTTTACACGTATGTAAGAGATATCTCTCAAGGAGATTCCATGCTGAGGGCAGAGCCTAAGTGGGGCTCTATCTTACCTCCCTGAAACCATGACCTAAGCCTAAATCAAGAGTTTACGTTTAACCAACTGAGCCACCCAGGTGCCCAAACATATAACATGCAATTTTAAAAACTACATACCTTGACGTCATAACACATAAAAATTAATTTGAGGGGCAGGTGGCTGGCTTAGTCCAGACAGCATGCAACTCTTGATCTAGGGGTCATGAGTCCAAGCCTCATGTTGAGTGTAGAGATTACATGCACATGGATATATATCATTAATCAATCAATCAATTTGAGGAACCAAATAAACCCCAAATTTCTTTTAAAAGATTAACTGGGAATGGAACAAAGATTTAAATGTAAGATTGAAACTATGAAACCCTTAGAACGTATGGATAAATCCTCATGATTTCAAATTTGGCAGTGAATTTTTAGATATGATACCAAACACAAGCAAGTAATTTCCAGAATAAATACCTAATTGTTACAATTCAGCAACAAAGAGACAAATAACCCAATTAAAACTTGAGTAATGAGGGGCACCTTGGTGGTTCAGTGGATTAAAGCCTCTGCCTTCAGCTCAGGTCATGATCCCAGGGTCCTGGGATTGAGCCCTGCATCATCGGGCTCTCTACTCAGCAGGGAGCCTGCTTCCTCCTCTCTCTCTGCCTGCCTCTCTGCCTACTTGTGATCTCCGTTTGTCAAATAAATAAATAAAATCTTTAAAACAAGCAAGCAAACAAACAAACACTTGAGTAAAGAACTTGTAAGGACATTTCTCCAGAAAAGATATACAAATGGCCAACAAGCAAAAGAAAAGATGCTTAACATTAAGTCACCAGGGAAATGCAAATCAAAGCCGCCATAATGCACATTAATGTGAATGTACTTAATGACAGTGAACTATCTAATTAGAATGGCTACAATGATAAATTTTATGTTATGCATATTTTACTACAATAAAAAAATACTGAAGCATAGACACTAAGAACAAAAACAAAAACAGAAAGCCACAATGAAATACAATTTCAACCTGCTAAGGTGGCTATAACAGAAAAATAAAAAATTAAAAACAGAACAGAGCAAGTGTTGGTGAAAAACTGGAACACTTGTACATTTATGGTCAAAATGTAAAATGGTATAGCCACTGTAGGAAACAGTTACGCAGGTCTCAAAATATTAAACATAGAGGTACCATTTGACGCAACACTTCTCTTAAATGAAAATATATGTCCACACCAAAACATATTCACAAATATTCATAGCACCATCGTTTATAAGGGACAACAGATAGAACAACACAAATGTCCATCAACTGGTTGATGGATAAACAAAATGTAGCATATCTATACATGAAATATTATTTGACAAAGAAAGGAAAGAAGTACAGACACACACTATAATGTGGATGAACCTTGGAAACATCATATTAAGTGAAAGAAGTCAGTCATAACCTACCACATACAATATGGTTCCATTTCTGTGAAGTATCTTGAATAGGCAAATACAGAGACAGGAAGTAGATTAGTGGTTGCCTCAGGCTGTGTAGGTTGGGAGCATGGAGGCAACAGCAAAGGGATGAATGAAGAATGGGAACAATGAGGGAGTCCTCAGACTGCTGAGGGGACTGTTGCTCGACTCTGTGAATGCAAACCGGTGATGTGGGTACCCTCCTAGGTGCGTTGTGTGGTATATGAATTCTATCTCAAGCTGTCACAAAGCAGAGGTAATCTAATGACTAAGGAATGAACACCCAGTAGGGATGGGGATATCAGTGGTCAAGCTCACGATTACCCTCACTTGAGAACCAATTGACTCTTGACATTTAGCCCAGTCCAGCATGTCCAGGACAGTCTCTAAAAATGCTCCCACTTGGGACACCTGGGAGGCTCAGTGGGTTAAGCCTCTGCCTTCGGCTCGGGTCATGATCTCAGGGTCCTGGGATTGAGCCTCGCATCCGGCGCTCTGCTCAGCGGAGAGCCTGCGTCTCCCCCAACCCCCCACCTACTCTGACTACTTGTGATCTCTCTTTCTCTTTCTCGCTGTCAAATAAATAAATAAAATCTTACCAAAAAAAAAAAAAAAAAAAGCCCCCACTTGAAGCAACTGGGGATCTGAGAGCATTTCAAACCGCTGAAAATGTGCCAACCACCACATTCACCCGATGCGTCAACATGTAACCCTTGGCTTTTCTGCATATCGAAGTGAACTATAACATGAAAGAAATCTGGCATTCTTGAGGCAAACTTCCACAGAGCAAGCTGCCCAAAGTTGATTTGAAACAGTACTTTTAGACATGAGCCAACAAGTCATGGAATTAGTGGGTCAAGGGAGCAGGTGGGCAAGGAAATGCTTGGGAGGCCGCTTATCACTCATCTGTGGAAAAGCACACTTATTTATTCTATTGCTAACTCTTTTGATTGACCTCATAAAAAGAGCACCTACAAAAATCAGTAAGTAAAAGACCAGTCACCCATTAGGAAAAGAACATGACAATACAGTTCCCAGGGGGAAAAAAAAATAAATAAGATTTAAATGTGAGAAAGGACCTGTCCTCTACCAAGAGAAAAATGTAAACTAAAATAAGTATCCCCAAATTCCATATTTTTGTCGGAGTGGCAAATACTAAAAATTTTACTTATGTGGTGGGCTTTCAAAGGAGTTAAGAAATTAGGAACTGGCACAGTGTCTCTGGGAGACAATCGGACAGTATCTAACACAGCGTACACGGCCCGTGTCCTGTGACCCGGCGGTTGCCCCTCTAGGACTCATGCTCCATTCCATTTGTTCCTCAGTCTTTTCTGCTTTCCTAATCTCTTAGGCTCACTTCAGCAATTGAAGTCAATAAATGGGTAATAATTCCCTTAAACTTTGGAATTAATTCCTTTCTGACTAGAGGAATTGGCAGTTCAGAAAAAAACAGAGATGCCTTAATAACTGAAGAGAAACCTTAGAAGTTCCTTCTATGAAGGTTCACAGCTATAAATGTAATAAAGGTAGCTTCCCCAATACTGCACTGTGGATCGGGTTGATAATCGCATTCAGGGAGAGCTGGCAGCGCCAATTATCAGTATGTGTGCTACCATAGCGCCCCCTGCTGACCTAGCGCAAAAACAAATTTCTGTGGTCGGATTTAGTCAACTTTTTTTTCTTTTTGTTTTTTCAAAAGCTGTTCTAAATGCACTACATTTCCTGCCAGTTGGGCAGGTCTTCAAAAAAAAAAAATTAAATATAGAGTTACCTGATTATTACCTCTTCTCTGCTCAAGCAAAGAGATTGACTGCTTTCACTGTTCTCTCCTGGCTGCTTGTCCCTTCCTTTCTTTCTTCAGCAATTCTAGTTCTGCCTGTTTTCCTCTTTCAGTCTATCTGTTGGCTTCTTCACTGGCCACCTGTGTGCCCACAATGCACCTGAGCCTGGCACCCACAAACAACCTGCCATTCCCTCACTGATTGTACTGGCTTTCTCCCCACTCATTCCTTCTTCCAGGGTTTCTTTAAAATGAGGTCTGTGGGGGCCCCTGGGTTAAGCCTCTGCCTTCAGCTCAGGTCATGATCTCAGGGTCCTGGGATCGAGCCCCACATCGGGCTCTCTGCTCAGCGGGGAGCCTGCTTCCTCCTCCTCTCTCTGCCTGCCTCTCTGCCTGCTTGTGATCTCTGTCAAATAAA
Source organism: Mustela nigripes (assembly GCF_022355385.1). Taxonomy (NCBI): domain Eukaryota; kingdom Metazoa; phylum Chordata; class Mammalia; order Carnivora; family Mustelidae; genus Mustela; species Mustela nigripes. Next base: position 97,378,293 of record NC_081559.1, read on the forward strand.
TAAATAATATCTAAAAAGAAAATTGTTAAAATGAGGTCTGTGAACCATCTTCGCATTATTCACCAGGCTGCTTGCCTAAAATGTGGATTCCTGCCCACCCCCCAAATCAGACTTCCTGGAATCCTAGAATCTACTTTAACTAAAACAAGAGAATCTGCAATCTACTTTAAAACTAGAGAATTGGAATTCTTATGTGTACATGTGCGCGTGCGCGCGCACACACACACACACACTCACACACACACACAAATTATAAAAACCTCCCTGATTGTTTTGCTCTGATCCAGAAACTTGCCATACCCCTTAACCTTCAAAGTCCATCTCAAATGCCACTTCTAGTGTAAAGCCTTTCCTCATTCCTCCATGGGGCTAGAAATAACCCTTCCTTTCAACTCTCCATAATGGTAACCATTGTAACCTGTTGATTTTCATTGGTTTTTTTTTCTACTTTTCTTATATCCCCCCAAAAGATCAAAACTCCTTGAGATGAGAGACTATTTTATTCATCAATGTATTCACTGAAGGTTTGTAAACAGTAGCTATCCACACAAGTACTTGTTTAATTAAATTAGCATTCTCAATTAGAAAATGGCTGTTTAATATATCTGTGATGGTTTTAAAGGTAGACTTAAAAAAAAGCACACACCATATTCATTGAGGAAGCAAAATGAACATGCAACTTGAATTATTTCTATTAGCAAAGGTTCCTGCTGGATGAAATACAGTTCACAGTTTAGTGTGTGTGTGTGTGTGTGTGTGTGTGTGTGTGGTGTAATCATCTGGAAAATAACCAGGTCTTGACCTTCATCCCTTTCTATCCCTTGCTAAGCCCAACAGGTCTCGAAGCAACAATTCCAAAGAAAAACAACGGATCACAAAATTAAATTTCTCCTGTTGCATTCCATATACTAAGGATGATTTTTACATTTGTGGCCCAAGTTAGCTAATGTATATTCTTATATTAAGGAAAATGTACTTGCCTATGATTAAAATTCAACAAAATAGAATTCCAATTTCAGAACAAATGCACTTACCAAATCCCAGTAGCAAAGTGCTGCCGCTGCAAATCCTCAGAGTAAACAGGGTCCTTATTCTTGATAACAAGCACCAGCCCCCCTTCTCGCCTCTCTCCAGCTCCTAACCTAACAGCCTCTGAAACATTTTAGCAGTAATTGCAAATCTTCTTTAGGTTTTTCTGAACCTAATTTTATTTATTTATTTATTTATTTAAGATTATTTATTTATTTATTTGACATAGAGAGAGAGATCACAAGTAGGCAGAGAGGCAGGCAGGGTGGTGGGGAGCAGGCTCCCCACTGAGCAGAGAGCCCGACTCAGGGCTCCATCCCAGGACCCTGAGATCATGACCTAAGCCAAAAGCAGAGGTTTTAACCCACTGAGCCACACAGGCGTCCTTGAACCTGATTTTAAAAGGATAGGAGACATTATTTTTTAACTGCTTATCAATCTCATTCTTTGTGGTGTTTTAATGTAAGCTGAAGGTAAAAATACTTTGTATTTATTAGGGACACAAAGTTGCTTGCCAGAGCACCTCAACTCGGCTGTCTATGTTGGGAAAACATGTCATCCATTCAGTGTCCTCATTATCTCGGGAGGGGAAACATTTCTTTCACCAAAAACTCAAAGTCAGCAAAAAACCAGAAGGATTCCTGACCTTTTGTCAGCCATTTGCTGTCTTAATATTAGCATTTTCCAAACCATATTCTGCGGCATGGAAGGTTCTCCACATATATGGATAGAGATTTAATTTAAAAGGCAAGAATTTATGGGAGGGTGGTGGGAATCAGCGATTAGCTAAGTTTGAAAAAAACCTGGAAGTTGAACTTCGTCCCCTCATACAGGATATTAAATAGTTCACATGGTCCTGCAGTGAAGCAGGAATGTGTGCACGTTTCCCTGATTTATTCAAACACAGAATCAGCCTTTAAAAATTTGGTGGGGGGGACATCTCAAGTTAAATCTTGTGCGTTGCTAATAATATTCAGCAGGACTTGAAGTGAGAAATAGTTTCATGCAGGTATGCTCAAAGAATCCATCTAAAATAAATGCCAAGAAAAAAATGGTTGGAGTTGAAAATTCAGAATCACACAAGTACATTCAAGACGAGTGGCTTCTCAACAAAAGTAGGCTTAGCGATTCTGAATTAAGAGCACCTACAAGAAAAGGTGGCAGAGTTCTCACCTTATTTTGGTGGCTGAAGGGCTTCCCTGCACTCTCCCTTGAACTTCAGGGACTGCTTCCGACTGGGTTCAGTGTGGAGGCCAGCCTCTTCTTTTTCTCTCCCTCAGATTTATAGAATTTCATAATTGTTTCTTAAAGCACCTGAGCCCATTCTCCACACTGTTCACTGAGTACATTCCTTGTCAGGCTCTTTACCTGTGTCTAATTTGTCACTCCCTACATAGGCCTACCTATTTTCATTATTTGGGGGTACACACCAGACATGTTTTCTGGACCAGGAAGTGATTACTGCTCCTGCATTGAAACAATTTTCAAATGCATCTACCAAAGTCACTTTAAGGACTTGTCACTTTGATTACATCTCAGGTCATTCTGGAATAATGCAAGACACTTTTGAGATGGTGCTGTAGTGGGTCATTTGATGAAATCATGTGGATCCCTGCTATTTTCTGTTTGAAGGTACAGTATTAAGGTACCTGTTAGGACTTTTTCCTTTTCCTATATGAAAGCAGTATCCATTGTGTAATGTGGATTCTCTTAGCTCTTGGGGTGATTTGTGTCTATGTGGCTAGATTTGATTCTAGTTGTTTCTCCTCAATATAAATTTAACACCAAGCATTTGTGGTGTCCAGAAGATTCACATGGGCAGACTGCACTGCCCAAAAGAAGAGATATTTGCCACTTTAGAAGACATCACCAAGGCGACTAGAAAGGAGACTCCTCATTTTCCCTCCTCCTATCATGCCCCAAATATACAGCTACACAAAGATCAATTCTCTCTGAAAAGAGATCCATAAACTAATTAATTGAGTGGCCCCCACACACTTGGTGACTGAGAAAATCCCTACATCTAAATGAGTAGGAGGGGCACCTAGGTGGCTCAGGGGGTTAAGCCTCTGCCATCAGCTCAGGTCATGATCTCAAGGTCCTGAATTGAGCCCTGCATCATGCTCTCTGCTCAGCAGGGAGCCTGCTTCCCCCTCTCTCTCTGCCTGTTGCTCTGCCTACTTCTGATCTCTCTCTGTCAAACAAATAAGATCTTTAAAAAAAAAGAAAAGAAAATGAGCAGGAAAGGCTGATACACACTCTTGCCATAAACCCCTGGTATGCCGCTTACAATCAGACCTGTTAGAAAGGTTATTCTCAAAAAGACTAAACAAAAGCTGGTACGTGCAGAAGAGAACCCTTGTAACACTGTTGGTTGGAATGTAAACTCACACAGACACTACAGAAAACAGTAAGGAGGTTCCTCAAGAAGTTAAAAATAGAACTACCATATGACCCAGTAATCCTGCTTCTGGGTATACATGGTAAGGAAAAAAATCTGCCTCCAAGAGGTATCTGTACTCCCATGTCCACTAGAGCTTTATTTATAATAGATAAGGTGTGGAAACTTCATAAATATCAACATATGAATCGATAAAGAAGTTGTGATATCTGTGTGTATATACACATACACACACATATGATGGAATATTATTCAGACTTTTTACAAAAGGAAATTCTATCATTTGTGACAACACAGATGAAGCTGTAGGACACTATGCTAAGTGCAATAAGCCAGACAGAACACAAATATCTCATGGTATCATTTTTATGTGGAATCTTTAAAAAAGAAAAAAAAAAGTCAAACTTACAGAAACAGAGAGTAGAGTGGCAATTTCCAAGGGCTGAGGGACCGGGAAAACAAGGAAGGGTTAAAGGGTATAAGCTTTCAGTTATAAAAAGAATAAGCGTTAATGATCTAATGTATGGCATAGTGACTGTAGTTAGAATTTCATTGTATAATTGAAATTTGGTGAGAATAAATCTTAAGCATTCCCCCCCCCCCCAAAAAAAGTATGTGAGGTGTTAGATGTGTTAATTCACTTGATGGTGGAAATCCTTTGACCATGTACATATATATCAAGTCATTATGTTCTACACTTTAAATATATTAACATTTATTTTGTCAATTATACTGGAAAAATAAAAAATAATTTTCTTGTTAACTTTGTTTCCTGAAAATAACAACTGGTGTATGGCCTTCTTTAGGAGGGAAAACTCAGGCCAATACAGCAAGCTGGATAATCTGATTCTTCACTTACATCCATGAAGTACCCTCGAAACCCACTCCAGGAGGAAAATGGATTCAAGGTAGGATTCAACATCCTGAGCCAAAGACCCAAGATTGTTGGCCAATACAAATTCCATTATACAAGCACACAAATCTAATATAAAGAACACCAAATCAGGAGTCAGAAAATATAAAATTTGTCGGCAGCTTGGTTGTCAGGATACATAAGGTGTATTAGGGTGGTCACATAATTATCTAATCTGTGACACTTGAGTGATAGGAGACACTGTTAATGACTATACCAGGACAGCAGCTGCAAACTAGGACTGTCCTTAGCAAATTGGGACACATGGTCATCCAAATTCTGCCCCTAGATACTCTCTAGAGACACTTTCAGTTGTAAAACAATGATCCCATGTTAGCAAACTAGTTTTTAAATTTTTATCTCAAAAGGTTAGAGTTGGCAGATAATTAAGTAACATTTCAAAATTAGGTTGATTTAAAACAGAAGTTTTAAAAACTAAAAACAAGGTTTAGAACACCATCTCCCTAAGATTCCATTTATCAGTCTTTCATGAGTCTTCTGATAAATTATTGTTCTTCTTTCCCAACACTTTCATGAATACACTGTTTTGAGTGCTTTAGCTTTTCTCCTCAAGCACCAAAAAAAAAAAAAAAAAAAAGTATTCTATTTTTGTATTTGGTTTTTAAAGATTTGTATTTATTTACTTGACAGAGAGAGAGAGAAGGATTACAAGTAGGCAGAGAGAGGGGGGGGGAAAGCAGGCTCCCCGCCAAGCAGAGCCCCCAACGTGGGGCTTGATCCCAGGACTCTGAGATCCTGACCTGAGCCGAAGGCAGAGGCTTAACCGTTGAGCCACCCAGGTGCCCCTGCATTTGATTTTTTAAAAACAATCCTATGGCTCACCTCTCCCTTTAGCCCAGTCTGAGGGAAGGAGGAAAAGGAAAGGGTGGGAGGTGGAAAGTGGAAGAAGAGGGACGGGAATGAGAAATGCAAGTCCAGGGCAGGCATCTTCCCTCAATTTCTTTTTGCGGAGTGGGCTTCAGATGCACAAAACCAACAGTAGCTCCTGGGTATTTCCTGCACTATGCCGTCTTTACACACACACACTATGATACTATTGCTTGAAGACAGGCGTTTTACATAAAATCTGGCCTCCAAATGCAAGCTAGCCACTCAGTGCTTATACCAATCCTCTCCCAACTCTGAGGAGTGGACACCTGAAGGCTCTGTTTTCCAACTTCTTTGGTTGCTGGCTTCCAGTCAGGTCCTGCCAATGGCAGTGAATGGCAGAAAGCAAAGAAAAAACAGAGAATTTTTTTTTTCCTTCTTTGCCTCCAGCTGCATCACCTACAAGGCTCCTGTTCTTTGCTGTGATTCAGCTTCCTCTGGGTGATCCTGGCCTTGGGCTTTGCCCCACACTTCCTCCCTTTGCCCCATCAGTCTAGGGACAGCACTGGAATGCTGCTCTTGCTGAGTTGAGTTGCCTCAGTCTTCGCTCGTCCTCACAGCTCTTTTAATACCTGAGCTATCAATTCTGTTTTACGTTGTTTAAAATACTCAAGGGTAGTTTTTGTTTTATTGGTGGAACCCTGACTGCTATTACAGTCAATAAAATAGTAAGCTGTTCCAACTGTGGAGGAAGAACTCACTCTGGAAGGGCTTTATGAATGGAATGTAGATCTCCTACATGGAACCTTCCCCAGGGTAATGTCATTATTCAAAAATTTCACCTTTGATGTTGGATTTAGACCTGACCATGCATAAGATGCAACTTACTCTACTTAATGTGTAGAGCAGAACCATGTTTTTCCACAGTAAGATCTACTTTATCAAACAACTGAGATACATGTAGAGATTTAGGTATGAAAGAATGAGTAGAAACGTTCTAATAAAAGGAAGCTTTAGAAATCAAGTATTTGTTTGTATAAAGACAGATCCCAATGCTTTATGTATTTTTATTGAAATAGAAAAGGCATACTGTAAGTGGAGTACACAAATGATTTTACACAAAAAATGCATTGAAAGAAATCACATATATTTTCCATTAGGCTATTCGGAGTTTGTAATCTCTCCCAAATAATACAGTATAAAAATAAAAGCAATGTTGCAAATGGCCTTCAAAGGCAGGATAATTTGGGCCCCAAATTATATCATAATTAGTAATGTAAGTAGTAATTTGAGTTGATTTTATAATTATGTTTAAATTTCAAATACTCCAGGATCTTAAAATATTCATTTTATTAAATAGAGGGATAAAATCATCAAGTTTATAATAACAAATTTCAGGTAAAAATTCTGCATTAAATTATCCACACCAAGAAAAATACATTTAAGAAAGTGTTTCCGGGGTGCCTGGGTGGCTCAGTGGGTTAAGCCACTGCCTTTGGCTCAGGTCATGATCTCACTCCTGAGATGGAGTCCTGCATCGGGCTCTCTGCTCAGCAGGGAGCCTGCTTCCTCCTCTCTCTCTGCCTGCCTCTCTGCCTACTTGTGATCTCTCTCTGTCAAATAAATAAATTAAAAATCTTAAAAAAAAAGAAAAAAAGAAAAAAAGAAAGTGTTTCCTTAGTCTATTATAAACATTTCATCTTTCTAAAGTTCTCTTTCATTATATTTGGCCTTCTGGTTCTGGTGAGTGAAGCTTTTCTAGAAAATTACTGCTATACCAACTACTATTTTCTCCTGGGACTGTCCTGATTGCTCAATACAGACCTATCATATAAAACTAAAATGCTGCAACTTGATCAGAATGATGCACTCTTGCCTTACATAAAAATACAAATCACAGTATGCCGACACTCAGTAACTCCAGCTTTAATTTACTAGCCTAAGGGGATTAAGAAGATACTATAAAATTTTAGTACGGGAAATATCATAGATGTAAAACAAACCTGCTTAAGAACTTACCAGAATGACTGTAAAGAAATGAAAACTAAATAAATATACATACCTGGCCCCACACAAGTATCTGAATATTAATACTAATCTGAATATTAAGACTCATTTAGTGTTTACCAGTTGAACTTTACTCTGCACTATCTTGATGGACTTTTGCCATTATCACATACTTCATGTTATACTAAGAAAAGGAATTAGCATATTTTCTTGTTTAAAAGACTTTTATTTATTTGAAAGAGAGAGCACAAGCTGGGGGCAGGTGGTAGAGGGAGAAGCAGACTCTCTGCTGAGCAGGGAGCCAGATGGGGGATTCCCAGGACCCTGAGATCATGACTGGAGCTGAAGACAGAGGCTTTTCCAGACTGAGCCAAAGAGGTGCCCAGCATCTTCAGTGTCCATACTGCATTCTTCCTGTCCTCTTAAGCTCCACTTTCAAGAACAGGAATTTCACATGAAGTTGCAATATTCACTGTGTTGGGAAAGCCTTCCCAACCCTTGCCCCTGGGGTTCATCCTGCAGATACCCAGCAGTCCACAGTTTAAGACCATCCTGGATGGATGCAAATGCTGTATTCAAGTTCCACCTGTCTCCAAACCCCAACCAATTACACAAGCTTTTTATTATATGGGCTCTTCTCTGTATTTATGGTATAGCAGATTAAGATGGCAGAGGAAAGGCAAAAGGATCCTAGTTGTGATTATTTTCTTTAACAAGATGGAAATAAAAGATGAGAAAATCTAATAGTATTTTAGTCAGGTACTATTAAGTGTCCCAGTTTTTAAGATTATAGATTCACAATAGTGAATACAATAGTGACTACTTTTAAATAAAATACTGAATAATTATGTGCTATAAAAATCATATGCTCACAATTTCAGCTTGGATTTGTTTCGCAGCTTATTTAATGCTGTCTAAAAATCAAGCAGGTAATGAAAACTACGTATTTTGAACATGCATTATAGGAGGCAATGTAGTGAGACTCTAATAAGGCCAGTCACTTAGAAAAGTTAGCGCATTTATCTGATATACTCAGGCTCCATAAAATGGTCACGGATGCAGGCTGTGCTGGAATTTAACTTCTGCAATGCTGCTTTATAAATCGGACTGAAAGCTTTTTGGAGTCCAGATGCTAAGCCCTAACAAAAGCAAAATGGAACTATGGTCTATGTAGAATCACTGTTATTACTATTCTATTAAGCACCACACATATACATGGTGTTTGGCATTCTCTCCTGAACTAGAAAACTTATAGAATCACAGGATTTGAGAGCTGGGAGAAAAATTAGAAGGCACTGAGAGAACTCTTCACTTTCTGCTTGAGAATAGTGATGGGGCACTCATCAAGGAAGTCAGAATTTATAAAGCACCCAGGCACAAGGGGCTGGGCACTATTGATTTCACTATTTTCTTTCACATTAAATAATTCTCCTCAATCAGTTTTGTTAAAGGGTAAAAGGGGGAATCCCAGCATCAAAGTCAGTGCTGCCTCCTCAGGATAAGTATTCATAAAGTGTGGCCATGGGACCACCATCAGGGGCATTCCTAAGGAACTTGTTAGAAATGCAAATTCCCAGGCCTCCCTCTAGACCTACTAACTGGGGGGTCAGGGGGACAGCAAGCCCTGCCAGACCTACTAACTGGGGGTTGGGGGGAGGACAGCAAGCCCTGCAGGCGATGCTGACACATGCGTCTTTAGCAGACACTGCTCTTCAGCAGCGGCTAAAGTTAATTTGGAGAATATTAAAGCATAATCTTTACTAAGCTACTACAAATGGATTATTATACTTTATACCAGAATAATTAAGACAAAGATAGCCTTCAACAGAATTTTGTTATGATGTTACATGGTTTAACTGACACTGAATTTTTTCCCAAGAAAAGCAAATACTGGTAATAAAGATTAAATATTGGTAATAAGATTCTAAAGAACGGTTTTCACCTTGTATCAAAAGATTTTTGAAACAGAAATCTGTCTGCCTTTCAAGGACCCACCAAAATTAATAAATACTCCTGCCTGCCCGACTGACTTTATTACTTGCTATAATTAAAACTAGGTATAGAAAAACCAAGTAGAGAAATACTGAAGGCTTAGTATGTAAGGATCTAAGTTATAGTTAATAAAAGAAACTATGAAGAATAAAATCATATATAAAATTAAAAACTAAAAATTTCATGAAGTGCCTTGTTAAAGTTTCACTTTAGAACTTCCAAGTTGGAAATTTTTCTTTTCCAACTTTGAAGTATCATGAAGGAAATGTTGTCTTTATCTGAGTACTTCTCCACACTGCAAATTCCCAACTCAAAAACAAATTCCCATTCATCTTACCAAAAACTCAAAATGTTCTCAATTAGATATTTTTAGCATTTCAACATATACCCCTAACCAGAGAGTACTAATTACTTTCCTTGGGAGGAGTCAAGATGGCGGAGTAGTAGCAGGCTGAGACTACTTCAGCTAGCCGGAGATCAGCTAGATAGCTTATCTAAAGATTGCAAACACCTGAAAATCCATCGGCAGATCGAAGAGAAGAACAGCAATTCTGGAAACAGAAAAACAACCACTTTCTGAAAGGTAGGACCAGTGGAGAAGTGAATCCAAAGCGACGGGAAGATAGACCCCGGGGGGAGGGGCCGGCTCCCGGCAAGCGGCGGAGCAACCGCGCACAAAATCAGGACTTTTAAAAGTCTGTTCCGCTGAGGGACATCGCTCCAGAGGCTAAACCGGGCGAAGCCCACGCAGGGTCAGTGTGGCCTCAGGTCCCGCAGGGTCACAGAAGGATCGGGGGTGTCTGAG
>NC_081559.1:97388667-97485017 GCF_022355385.1 Mustela nigripes
GGAAAACTTCCAAACTCATTTTATGAGGCCAGCATCACCTTGATCCCAAAACTTGACAAGGATCCCACTAATTACTTTCCTTAATTTTTCCTTAACTCTACATCCATGATTTCCTTGTTTGACACTTTAGTAGTTAATGTATATTACACATGAGAAATTTTATAGGAAAGCATTGTTTTAAATGCGATGACATGGAGCACCTGGGTGGCACAACTGGTTAAGAGACTGAGGGTGCATTGTGATCTCAGATCTTCAGATTAAGCCCCACCTCAGTCTGCTTGAGACTCTCCTTCTCCCTCTGCCCACCGCCCCTCCAACCTCCCTGTCGTTGGGCTCTCTCTCAAATGAACAGATCTTTAAAAATACATAAATAAAATACAATGACATTAATATGATGCTTAGTTTTAAAAATATATAAATCACAATTTTTCTAGATAACCAAAAATCAGGATGAAAATAAGGTGATCTAAAGAGTTCAAGTTAATCAACATTTCCATCATCACGCAATCTTTATGCCTGGAGGCAAAACAGTAAAGCTTCATGTAAATGTAACAGTAAATTCCCAAGTCGTTATTTGCTTCTAATCTGTAATGAACTCCTCGTCTATCCTGCTTATTAAAGGCTCTTAAGATTTAAAGGAAAATTTCCTGTGTACATACAGTACTTTAAATACAAAACAAAAGTTTTGTAGAGACAGATAAGGCTGGTACTACTTAAAAAAGGAAATGGGGGGCAGTCTAAAAATTGCAAGTCTATGAAAAGATGTACCTCAATTTGTCTAAATGAAATTTTGGTACACAACATACATACTAGAACAGAAACCTAACTTCAAATTCTGTATACTGAAAATCTTCTGTTAGCCATGTCACCATTTAAAAAAAAAATCACACAAACTTAGCTACAAAAATTAAATCTGCAGATATCTCAAATACTATTTATGTATTTCTGTGAATTCTTCCTAAAATATCTAGTAATAGAGAATATTTCAAAAGAAAAGGAGGGAGACATGAAGAGAGCAATTTTAGAATTGCTTAAAATAAAAATAATGTTTCAGGGCTCCTGGGTGGCTCAGTGGGTTAAGCCGCTGCCTTCGGCTCAGGTCATGATCTCAGGGTCCTGGGATCGAGTCCCGCATCGGGCTCTCTGCTCAGCAGGGAGCCTGCTTCCTCCTCTCTCTCTCTCTCTCTCTCTCTCTCTGCCTGCCTCTCTGCCTACTTGGGATCTCTGTCAAATAAATAAATAAAATCTTAAAAAAAAAATAATGTTTCATTTATTTGCTAGTATTATTCTGGAGAAAATATCTTCTAATTAAGTCCTACTTTATCCTTCTTTAAAGATATTTTGTTTCTTCAGCCAGCACACTGAGGATTAGTGCTACATACCTTAGTATCCTGACTTATGAAAATCTTTGGCTTTCAGAGAAGTCATACCTTGCAACCCCAAACTGGCTCTGCATGATTGACTGTGATGGGGATATTGGCATTCTTCCTGAAACGAGGCTGAATACCTTTGAGAACATTCACATTTAACCTTGTGAGCTTACTTCTACAAAAACAGTAAACTTTATTTATCAGCTACTAGGGAAAAATCAGTTTAATGTAAGTAATTAATTACACCAGGCAGATAGAAGCCCATATGTTAATTTCTTTTTTTTATTTAAAGGAGTACGTACAGGTGCACTGCATATACCTAAGGGCTTTTCTGAACTCCAAAAAGCATTCATCTAAGCACCTATAAGGCTACTTCATTTCTCAGTTTTGTTTCAGTAGAATCTGATGTTCATCAAACATCAAGTCTGACAAAACAGCAAACTCCCTTCAATTAAGGTCATAATTTGAAGCATTATTCAACAGTGGAATTTAAATTACATATATAGAAAGAAAAGTAGAAGACTGCAAAAAAGTATCAGAAATCACTATTTGGTCTTTAGATTCAGAAAATATGACTGTAGGCCAACACTTCCTTGAACAGAGGAAGGATATGAGCAGTCACCAGAATGTAACCCTCCCTCCCAACATTTCCAAAGGTTGGCAATATGGTTGCTATGATCTGAGTGCCCTGACACCTACATTTCTGGGAAACCACAGAATGGAAGTAATCCACAACTTCATTTCTTGAGAAGATGAACCCTTAATTACAAAGGTGCAAAAAGGAAGTCCTCAATTGCTTACTCTTATGGCTGCAGTATTCAAATTATATATATATATAAAAAAAATATTCAGACAAATAAAACCTGGGAGAAAAGATAATAGGTAGGTAAGCAAAGCAGCAATAATTCATACTTGCAGTTAACCGATTTAATGATGCTTTCTTCTACAGAGGTTGTTCTTAAACACACACATACACACAAACACAAAGACAAACCAACAAAAAGTCCCAGCAGCCTGGTGGAGGAAGTCCTCTGCATGATCCATCCAGCATGTTAACCAAGCTGAATGAGTCCTGAGTGACAACACCGGGTCTGTATGACACGTGAACACAGAGCACATGACCAACCAAAAGTCTCTAAGTTCAACCTCATCTCCTACCATTTTTGCAGAATAATTTAAAAGTTGAATTCTGCCTTTACTGTTTCAGCTATCTTAGCTTGTAACTTGCTGAAGGTATTGGTGAGCTGTCGAACAGCACAAACAGGAAGTAAAGGTATCTAGATAATAAACCACAACTGAAATTAGTCTTTGAGGAATTGAAATGTTACTTAAGTTCTTTAAAAAAAAAAAAAATTCATTAGAATTGCACTTTTTACATGCCTTTTCCCACTCAAGGTAACAAAATCAGTATTAATTTCAGCTTAATAAGAATTACTGCTTGCACCAAATAGGAGAAGAGCTGTTTGTTTTTTAAACAGAGTATCATAAACAATCTTTTAACACGAAAGTTCTCAGGACAAGCAAAAAGATGGCTAAATTCCATTTTCAACTCATGGTAACACCAAAGCAACTTTAAGATTGTGAATAAGATGAACTGAAGCTAAATACTGTAGAGGGAATTTTAAAAGTCAGAACTGTTAAGAAACTTTGAAGAGAAATGAACTATTCTCACACGACTTGAAAAGGAAATGGGTCTAGATGAATCCTGAGACATGTTCATCCACTGATGTTCCACAGTGAACAGGGGCAGTTGCACAAGAAGTACACCATAAAACCTAAGTTTAATAAGAGTTGTAATTAAGAGTACTTTATATTGAAGCTTGGTAGAGGAAAAATTCAAATGAAATTTTTAAAGTAGAACCTTTTTTTGCCTTCTTTGGTATTTTAGTCATTAATTATTTATTTAGGAAAAGTAGAGGCATCCAGGTCTGGAGTAATTGGGCACATTTATATATGAAAAATAATCAGAAACCAATTAATAGATCTGTCATACACAAATACATATATATAAACATTTTATTTTAATAATACTCTTTATCACTTCAATTTAAATCATTCCATTATGAAAATGTCTTAATTGAAGACAGAATATTTCTTCAAAACTCTAAATTAAGCAGAGCTTTAACCATTAAATTTACAGCAATAGAGCCTTTAGAAATACTTAACTCTTCATTTTACAATAATATTTCCCCTTTAAAAATTTGTCATAGTTTGTCACAGATTTAAAATACAAGGCACCTAATGCTAGGAAAGGATAATACAGTTTATGTAGTGTGATCTTTAAAGTCCCACTAAATTAACATGGACACACTTGCATAAAATTAAGCATTTTTTCTGTGTTGTTAATTTGCAATATTCTACTAAACTCAAAAATATAATCCGTACCTATTATAGGCAGCTTACTTCATCACTTTATCTGTTAAGAAATACTGATCTATATACTTAAATGATTTCTTGAAAACATTTTCATAATATAGGCCAGCATTTAACAAATAATATGTGAAAATAAAGTGTCCAGAACATTAGAATTCTATTCCTTGATTAGTCAAATTATTTCATCAGCTGAATTCCTTGAGATGTGTAAGGCAGGTTGGTCCTTTAGAGGGACTGTGGATTGGAACTTCCTATAACTGTAGTGATATGTACACAGCTACATAGCAAAGTACTTCATTATGAAATGAAGAAAACCGATATGAGGAAAATATATTTTAGAGTTCCAAACAACTGAAACTGTTATTTTTCAGACTAGGCACTGAAACATTTTCTACAAAAACTTGCCAGAGATTGTCTCTTTGCTGCATAATGTTCCATTATCAAGCTAAAAATAAAAACAAACATAAAATCGTCATTAGTTTATAACCGTCACAGCTTTAATTTTCTAGTTACTGCAAAAAGCAAATTATCTTAACATTGAAATATATATCAAACACAGTTTATGTACTTAATAACTGGAACCTGGAACTGGAGGTGAGTACTAAGAACTCACAGAAGGAAGTTCCATACTACTGTTGAAGGCTGACAGCCAACACTGCTTAGTAAGACAGCATAGTAACAGTTTTATTCATGGCATACCCCATCATTACCCCATGGAGACAAGACTCCTGCCACACCTGTCCTTTAAACACTACTGCAGTCCATCTTCACAATCTCCCCTTTATCCAACTCTCACTTCCAAAAATACTGAATCCTTGCCTGGGTGGGGGTGGGCATGAGTGTGAACGTGGGAATAATGAACAGCATACTAGGGAGAGCGTGCATAAATTACAGTACTAAAACGCTTTAAAGAATAACTGTATGGATTTTTTTTTTTTAGCTTGAAGATGGCAAGTAAACATATTTAGTTCCACTCTGTCCCCAAAAGCTCAGGAGACGAACAATAAAGGGATTTTTTTTTTTTAAGGAATAAATCACATGAACAAAGAGCAGAGCAGAGACAAGAAAACAACAGCCAGCCAGATCTCTCTAAAAAGAGGGGTGAAGGAACACCAAAGAACAAGAAAATTAGCTTGGTTTTTAGAAAAAGCTACACATTCAGTTACCCTGCCTAACTTTTCACAGCTTGTCAAGTGCCTCTTCTCCAACCCAGGAGAAGATGTGAGGTTTATTTTCTATAAGGAGTAAATAGAGGGTCTCTGGACTGGGGAAATGCCAGGCACAATCCAACATGACTCAGTTACCCGAATAACACTTATATAATCATAACATTGTAAACACTGCTTATAGATCTATCCAGAATTATACAATAACTACACTGAGATCAGGAGGTGAGAAGGCAGGTAAATTGGGTGGAGACAAAGGAGGGGGAAACTTGAAAGTAATCTATCCTCATCTACCAAAGTGGGAAAATAGACTGATGATGCCTAAAATGGAGAAATCAAGAAATAAAAGTATAAGCAGGATACTTAGAGAGACTGTGTGTGGCATGGGTGGGAAAGCAGGAAGCAGGGATCAAAACAAGAGACTACGAGTTTAAAGTGATTCCTCAGAGTAGGACAAGAGCGAAAGCAGAACAGGCAGTACAGAGTGGGTGGCAACTGCTTTGTACAAGAAATCTTGTAGAATTCTAACTCTGTGAACTATGTGCATGTATAACCATCATAACAATAAAAGCTAGAATAAAAAACTGGTTGACCAAAGAAACCCAGAACCAAGACAATTAGCCCTAGGTCAGAGGTAAATTTACCATGAAGACAATAACAATTAAGCTTCAAAGTCCAATTTGAGTGCAGGGAGTTGACAGTAGCTGTTCAGTGTTCTAGGTGAGCCAGGGAAGCTCAGTGCAATCAGGAAACATTTCAATATAAAAGGGACCTGAAGCTCTCAAATTTCAATAATTTACTGTGATCTCTCACTCTAAATGAATATATAATCACTTTTATACATGCCAAAAATGTATGTTGGATGTATTTCAGGCATTCATTCAGTGAAAGATAAAAATACATAAAAATACATAAAATATCATGTACTCATTTTTCATGTCATAAATATAAGGAAAGATAGTATTTCTTAAAATTTTTTAGGAATGGAGAAATGTTCTTGAAACAGTAAGTGAAAAATCCTAGCCAATCAGGATATACACTATGCTAGTTAGGGAAAACACACACACATGTATAGAGAAAAGACTGGATATACACCAAAATAATACCTTTTTTTTTTTACTTTTATACTACAGGAAAAATATCTTTCTAAAGTGTACTGTTACATAAAAAGATATTCTTAGTATGAATAAAAGTAATAGTTAAACGTTGGATCACTTCATTTGCATAGTTTCAACTTACCAAGTATTTAATACTTGCAATAATCTAATGAGAGAGGGACTACTGTAACCCCATTCCACAAATAAGAAAACTGAGGCACAGACAGGTTAATAACCTTGCATAAGATCACACAGCTAAGTACATGGAGAAGCTAGAATTGGAACCCGGGCAGTGTGACTCTAGAGCTCGTCTTTTACCTTCTAGACTATGCTTCCCTGAAAAAGCTAATTACGGAAAACCAATTCTGTATTTGAGCATTATAGGAATAAAGAAGCTTATACAAACCTGGACTACAGACAACAGCTAACTAGCTCCATCCTCCTGAGAAACACCATGCATAGGAATGAGACTCTCGCACTGTTCACTGTCTTCAGGAACCCTTAAAAAAAAATTATGGTAATAGTTAAGGAAAGCTTTAAAACTGAAAAGAGCTCTTAAAAATTATCTATTCCATTGTTTGATGCTGTGAGATCAGAACTAAAATTAGGGCAAGATTTCTCAACAACTTGCCACAAGTTCTGATTATAGTATGATGCAAAAATAAAAATCTTTTAAAAAAGAAAAAAATGAAAAAATCTGAGGCAGTGTTATCATGTTTTATTATAAATCTTATTCACACCAGTGAACACTTTTTCTACGTTTAAATTCATTACACCAAAACAATAAGCACTTAGGTTTTACCTGTAAATCAAAACATTTTTTAAAAGTAGTTGTGAAGAAACTATCTTACCACCCAAAGTATCTCAACAACTTATTTTACCTGACATAATACATATATAAACAATAATCTTTCAATAATCCTTCATACTAGGCCAGCATATGATTTCCAGTTTATTTAGCAAGGAATATCTTTTTGAAAACTTATATTAGAACCAAACCTACCTCTGAATTCGATGTTTTCTGCATATAAAGGCAAAAATTCTTCTGATTCCCACCATCACAGGATCCCAATTATTATAATGGCATAAGAGAGTCACAATAAAAAATGAGAAAAATACAGGGATAGCGCCTGCAAAAAATAACCAAGAAAACTGCACCTAAAAATAAAAACAAAAAAAAAACCCAAAATTATCATTAAGATAATTTTCTCCTTTAATATAAGTTTTCCATTTATGAAAATTTGCAGGAATAATTTAAAACACCAAGAATACTAAGCACTGACAGTATGTTATTAAGTATGAGGATTCAGAAATCAACGTATGGTTCTTGCTTAAATTACCAACAAAATTATGTCCTGTTTGGGAAAGGGTCTAAAGGAAAGCCAGAAGGCACACTTTTCATTTATTAAGTGTAATACATCCGGGAGCGGAATTACAAAACGTTAAACTTTGTCTTCTACATCATGATGCCCTTTTTCTTTTTTTTTAACTGATTACTGCTGACTTTCAAGTAGATCCTCCCCTTCAGTGTCTAAAGTCACCTTCAAAAACTCACATTTTTAAAAACTATGTTACAGTATGCTGGGATATGTTGTGCTATGTGACAGTGTCTTAAAGATGGCACCAAAAACAGATAAACACTTAAGTGCAACTTTTGCAAACCTTTTATTAACAATTTGCAAAAAATTCTAATCCTGACTCTTAAAACTAGTTTGTTTCTGTAGTAACAAATGAAAAATTTCAAAAGGAAATCATGGCTAAGTAAAATAAAGATGACAAATAGGAATACTTTTACTAAAATGTGAGCCAGAAAAGACAAGCAGCAAGCAGAGCTGATGAAAAGCCCCTCAGATATCATCAAAGCTAAGCCCCCAGTACATCATCTTATCAGGGTTCTCAAGAAAATTAAAAATAATGAGATGCCATAAAGTGAAGAAACGCCATCTAGATACAACAAAGATCAAAAAAATTGTCAAAGAAGGCTGCACTGACTGAGACTTACTGCAACCCACTGGTGTGATCTCCTTCAAATAATGATGAAAATAGTAACTCCTGTCTTTAAAATAGATCAGAAAAACTGTGTTTGCCCTCTTTAAGTGTTAAAAAAAAAAAAAAAAAAAAGTGAGGTTTAGGATCACAGGCAAGACTCCCTCTGGTGGATACTACTTCATTTCATAGGACCATTAGTCAGAGTAATGGGGTTTTATGAGAATATTTTTTATGAGGGACTCACAATGCATAACACAAGAATAATCACTGACAACTTTTACATTGCATGTCCTGCTTGACTGATACACACATGGGCTTTCAGTCTAAGACCCGGAAAAGAGCATTCAGTAAGAGAAACTAAAAAGCCTTCATGCTGTTATCAAATTACTGTTATAACATATTCCAGGAATATTTGCAAGAATATACATAATCAAGAAAAACCATGATATACTTATATGACCCCAGACCAGAAAAAGTATGAAAACTGAAGACTAATGAGTTAAAAATGTAGACAGAATTGATAAGAGTGGCTTCATAAATATTCAGCCTATTTTATAACTGAGTAAAAGCAAACTTTGTAAGGTAGGTAAAACCCTAGTTGACTTTTAAAGACCAAGTTCCCTTGTAACAACGCAAGTTATTTATGTCGCCACATAATAAAAAACTTATAATTTGATTCCCAACAAGCTATGAAGACAATTTTTCACATGAAGACATTTATTATAACAAAATATTGTCTACATTATAAAAAATATCTAAAAACCTGAATATATGTGAATACAAATCTGAATACAATCAGAGATGCTTCCTATTACACAAAATACCAATTAAATAGGTAATGATTTATTTTAGGCATGATAAAAGATATTGATAACTGCTAATTTCAGAAACTATATATAAATACAGTTGGCTATGAAAATCAAAAACCCCGTGAAAGTAGATTTTCCTGTTTTTTATTTATTTATTTTTTTTCCTCCTGGTTTACATAAGAGAGAGACAGAGAGCATGAGCAGGGGAGGAGCAGAGGGAGAGGTAGCTAAGCAGGGTCCCTGAGACCAGGCTGAATCTCAGGACCTGGATCATGACCTGAACCTAAGGAAGCTAAAATGTAAACGGACTGAGCCATCCAGAAGTCCCTCCTGTTTCTACAGCTCTGGGACACACCCTGCCACTTTTTCTAGAAGGTATCCTCTTACCCTCAATTCCCATGCACCAAAAGGCCCACCCCCTACTCATTTAACTGGCTAATTCTAGGTGTGAAGACAATCAAGAAAGGACTGGTTATGTTTTTCTAATTATGCAAACAATTATTTGTTTATTTATTTTCATTTTCCCTTTTCTTCTGTTTTGTCCTATCTTGAAGTATTTGATTAAACAAATTACATAATCATTTAATAAAATTAGGTCCCCTGTGACAGTTCTTTTTTAATCCTAAAATTAACCTTCAATTTTTATTTTTCAAATCTGCAAAAGCTGATGTTTTCAAAATATAGTACAGAAAAATTCATTTACATAGTAGTCTACCAAAATCCTCTAATAACAATACTTCCCCAGTTTCACTAGAGCAAGTTTGGTTGATATTCAAGATCCTGAGATGTGGAAGGATCTCGCTATTATTCAAATCTGTAAAGAACCTAATGATGTGTAACTTTAGTGTTATGTACATTTTATAATATTCACATTCTTTTAAAATTCATGGTACATAAGATAATTCTCAGCTAAGGAGAAGCTGTTTTTAACCATGACAAATAAATAAGAATTCACTGAGTCATGAAACAAAGTAAATATCAGCACAGAATTGTTTAGAATATATATCACTTGGAATATTTTGCATTTATCCTATGAACTGCACAAAGATCTAAAGAAAAATCACTTTAAAATCTGATTCTAACTTCAATATATTATAAGCCTTTGGGCTTTTAAGTATTTCCTCTTCAAATTTTATTAAACCAAAGCACGCATGCACACACACACACACACCATTTTATTACTTAATACTTGGGAGTTCAGGGGAGCCTGGGGGGGTCAGTCAGTTAAGCATCCGACTCTTGATTTTGGCTCAGATCATGATATCAGGGGTGTGTTACTGAGCCCTGTGTTGAGATCAAGCCCTGTGTTAGGCTCCAGTTGGGCATGGAACCTACTTAAGATTCTCTCTCTCTGCCTCTTCCTGCTCATACTCTTTCTCTCTTAAAAAAACAAAACAATGGGCGCCTGGGTGGCTCAGTGGGTTAAAGCTTCTGCCTTTGGCTCAGGTCATGATCCCAGGGTCCTGGGACTGAGCCCTGCATCGGGCTCCCTGCTCGGTGAGGAGCCTGCTTCCCCCTCTCTCTCTCTGCCTGCCTCTCTGCCTATTTGTGATCTCTGTCAAATAAATAAATAAAATCTTTAAAAAAAAACAAAAACAAAAAATCAGGGGCACTTGGGTGGCTCAGTGGGTTAAAGCCTCTCCCTTCGGCTCCAGTCATGATCTCAGCATCCTGGGATCGAGCCCCACATCGGGCTCTCTGCTTACTGGGGAGCCTGCTTCCCCCTCTCTGCCTGCCTCTCTGCCTACTTGTGATCTCTCTATCAAATAAATAAGATCTTTAAAAAACAACAACAACAACAAAACAAAAAACAAAAAAACAAAGTTTGTAAACTTTGAACTGAGTGATAAATGACTACACTACATCTTTTAGTACTATATATACTATGCCTCTTTTCTCCTTGTTACTCCTAGAAGCAGTAAAGAAATTCCTTGCTTCATGCTGTGGGGAGAGATTCTCTTTTCTGTGATGTTACCATTGCCAATGTTTGCCATAAAAATCCCTGCATCCATACCAGGACATCACAGAAGAGGGACAGAGCACCTGCCCTCCTGAGTCCTGACAGAAATGAGCATTTGCTGAGAAACATAATTCTATGTTGCTCATATCTATAATGTTACTGCAGTATTAAGGAATCTTTGGAATTTATCTTAGGAATCAAAATACTACTACTTATATAATAAAATATATCCCATTCCCTATTCTATACCACTGACTTACCAACAAAATGTGGAATAACCAGCTCCCAAACTGGACCAGAACTATATTTAAGATATTGTCCTTAACTTAGAAATTAAGAAAAAATAAAAGTTAAAAATGTATGAGATTATCCATTTCTTTGGTACTTTTTATATCTCTATATAGTAAAGCACCTTAGAGAGGCAGAGCAGGCACCAACTATTAATCATGGTTGTATGGCTTATAATTTAATCATATGTCCTAACTTTCACTTCACTACTCCATTTGAAAAATCCATCTAAAATGGGGGTTACCTGGGTGACTCAGTTGGTTAAGTGTCAGATTTTTTATTTCAGCTCAGGTCACGATGTCAGTGTCATGAGCTTGAGTCCCAAAGGGGCTCCCTGCTCTCAGCAGGGAGTCTGCTTGAGATTCTCTCTCCTCTGCCTCTCTTTCCCACTCATGCTCTCTTGTGCATGTTCTCTCAAAAAAAATTCATCTAAAATATTTAATGAACAGTTTGCCTTACCTTTTGCATACACATGTCAGCTATTATGGACAGAGGTATTGTAAGGCTTAGTGCAAGTGTGCCTATCAATGATGAGGTAAGAAAGCAGCCCCTAAAAAGGAAAAAAAGAAAATAAACATTTCCATATGAAAAAAGTAAAACCACCAAAGAAAATATAGGCATGAAATATCAGGAATAAAGACAAAAGCTTAGGGCAGATTGAGAAGCCATAAAGCAACTAGGATGATTTTTTAAAGTTTACCTTCAAATATTAAAAAATCCAAATATATAAGAATAAAATTTTCAAGTATTTCATACTATTTTCAAAATTTGCTTACACATACTATTCAACATTGGATGTACAGCTTCTATTTCACTAACATTTTTTATACAACTGTCAAAAGAACTCTTATAGTTTTGTAATACCTAGCTAACAAAGAAAATAGCTTAATTAAACTTCAGGATATTACTTCACAACACAGACTTTTAAGAAAGTAGATAGCCCAACTTACGAGTCTGTCAGCAAAGCAAAAATATCTCACTCTCATGAAAATTAAAATAGTCTTCAGATTTGTGTTGCTCTTTTGGTTTGGGTTAGCAATGAAAAGAGCTGATAATTTTTAAAGTATACTTCCTTCCTGTTTTCCTTTTTTGTGGTAATTGTTCTAACCAAAATATAAGTTCTTCATTTTCTTTTCACCTTGAATTTTCAATGTTGGTATCAAATTTTGAATTACCACTCTGGAAAGTTTTATTTAGTTGAAGGGAAAAAATGAAAGGAAGCATTATACCGAATAGGTAAGCCATTTATACAGACTAATAATGTGGATGTATAAAAAGAAAATAGGGGTGCCTGGCTGAGAGCATTCCTGCTCTCAGGGTCATGAGTTTGAGCCCCACATTGCAGGCAGAGGTTACTTACGGAAAGAAAGAAAGAAAGATAGATAGATAGATAGATAGATTAATTAATTATAAGCCAAGATAAAACCATAATGTATATAATTAAGAGACTCACAGAAATTCTAAACTACTAAATTCTAGCTCAGTATATGACAAAATTAATACTGTCCTGCAAAAAAGCCTATCTCTTGATAAAGTGTCACTCAACATTTCAACAGAGGCTATACCATCAGTTCTTATCACTGTAGTAAAGAGAACTCAAGCACTAGTAGTTCCTACCACACATGAGCTGCTCTGTGAAAAGACAGTTCAAGAGGTCAAAAAAATTTTTAATGTGGCATATGTTTTTAGAGATTTATAACACAAAGTACAATCATGAAGAATCTGAAACAAAGTATTAACAAGAAAACTGTTTGACTTACACCAGCTTTTCCCAATTTAGCTGATGGCTGAATCCTTTTGTCATCTATTATCATTTCAGGGACTTACTTTAGGAAATGCTGAGACAAAGAACTAGGTACTATCATTCAACATCTATACAAATGGTACAGGATTTGGGCTTAACAATGCACCTCAGTTTGTTTGTTTGTTTTAAATAAAAAAATCAGTGACAATTCTGTATCTTTAAATTTACAAAAAAAAAAGCTCACAACCACACTTTGAAATCTGTAGTTTACTACTCAGCACTTGGATTATGTAAGATGAAGTTTACTGTTCTTTTTATAGTTAAACATACAATAATAACCCTGATCCCCCGCCCCGCCAAAAAAAGGGAATCATCCTACATGCAGATTATGAGTTGATTTAAATGTATATTTTCTTATGATTTAAAAAGATGTAAGGGGCACCTGGGTGGCTCAGTGGGTTACAGCCTCTGCCTTCAGCTCAGGTCATGATCCCAGGGTTCTGGGATCGAGCCCCACATCGGGCTCTTTGCTCAGCGGGGAGCCTGCTTCCCCCTCTCTCTCTCTGCCTGCCTCTCTGCCTACCTGTGATCTCTGTCTGTCAAATAAATAAATAAAATCTTTAAGAAAAAAAAAAAAGATGTAAAATATATAGAGATAAGCTTCTTAAACTTGTTCGGTTGCCAAGAACACCCAGAATTTAAGGGATGTGTTTGTTTCATTACTGATTGGTTTGCTGCTACTGAGCCGTTACCATTAGTACTCTTAATCACTCGAGTGTCAAAGTATATATGAAAAATAAACTTTCTTGAGATCCTGAAAAATCCATTCTAGGTAAGGATAAACATAGCTTTTATCATAATATAAGACTATGAATGTCCAATTTATCATTCAACAATACATACTCATATACACATTTGGGAAAATAAATAGTGTTCCCTCCATGGGGATTGATAATGCAATTCTCTATCAAAATCTAAAATCCGTATGACTGACTTAGTCTTTTCCAATTACAGGCATTTAACCTGCAGCTTACTTAAGTATACATGCAAAGATAAACAGGAGGATATTCAATGCTACTTTATTTACAAAGCAAAGCACTGGGAACTTAAAATGTCTACCAATAAGGAACAGGTAAAACACATTATATTCTACCTGGTATGTAACATAATGGATTGGAACATAATATACTAGAATACTACGTAGGCTTTAAAAAATGAATTGAACCTAACTGCTGATATAAGGAACAGGTAAAACACATTATATTCTAGCTGGTATGTAACATAATGGATTGGAACATAATATACTAGAACACTACATAGGTTTTAAAAAATGAATTGAACCTAACTGCTGATATGTAAAGATTTACAAAACAATCAGGGAAAAAAAGCAAGTACAAAACAATATCCACAGCAAGTCCTCATTTGTGTGTTAAAAGTAAGACAGATTGGGGGTGGATCAGGAGACTGATACACACTTCTACATGGGTAAAAAATTTTGTAGAAGGTTTAGAAGTTAATAATGGTTGCCTCTGGGAAAAAGGAATGGAGATTTAAAGTGAAAGAGAGAAAACATTTCCTTTTCATTGTATATCCTTTTGTAAACTTTTGTACGTATTATTCTTTTCATTCTAAAAAAGTTAAATTTAAAAAATTCTAAAACATGTTATTTATTTAAATGTAAAGTTTTCTAAAGGAGCAAAAAAAAGCTCACATAGAGAGACTACATGTCACAACTCCTACTTGATCATCCCCTAAAGCCTATATTAAATTCTGCTAAACATAATAAAACTCTCTACTGTATGTTTAATTAAAACTGGAGCTCTCAATAAAGAATGAGCATTTTAATATTTGTAGTTACATAATCTGTTTATTATGAGTCTTAATGTAATAATGTAATAGGCATCATACTTAACCCTTCTCTAGTCTAACGTCCAAAGAAAAATTTAATAATTGCTTTCAAATCTATTACTTTGCCTTGAAATTATCTAATTTAAACTAAAATTCCTAGAAAACATGAACCTGTATTAAAATACAGTGAGTACATAATTAAACTGTAGTAAAAAATGATGGAATATCAACAATCCCTCATGATTCAACAGAGTTCAATCAAAAAACTACCAATAAGTAGTTCTATCTGTTCAGAATCAAGAGTAGAGAGAGGCAAGAGAAACCAGAGAACAAAAGAAATACCAAAATTGATAGCAAAGAAGCAATAGGATGAGAGAGTATACAATATATATTAATACAGAAAATAAAATATGTAAATCTCTTGGCTTAAAAAAATAGCACATAAAATACACATAATGAAAGATGGAAGATTGAATGAATAAATGGATTCTGATATCAAAGTGTTTTAGATCAGTAAAGAAAACTTAAGGACATAAATTAACTATAAAATAAAGTCTATCTTTAAGTGCTACGTGAAAGGGAGTAAGCGTGGAAGAATATCAAGAAAACCGTAATTTCGCTAATTGAGGAGAGGGAAAAGTACAGGTAGAGCATTAAGGAAGTCTTCATGGAAAAGGCTATTTTGTCTCAGTCTTTTGCAAGGGATAACTAGTCAGTGGTCTTAATTTGTGTATCGTAAAATCCATTTAGAAGCTTAAGAGTACAATTTGTGGTGTTTTTTCGGTTCCTATTAGATAGTAACATGACTAACTTTAAAGCTCTGTATTTGAAAGATTTCTTAAATTCCATACATGATATTGTCTTCAAACTATTTTAGGGTCATTACCACACATCAATATATTTGATACAACATTTCAAAACATGTTAACATCTCAAATTAATCAGGGTTACATATCTAGCTCACTTATATGAAAAGTGCTAAGAATAAAACAAAAAAAGTCTATGAACAACCATTCCAAAGTCTCTTAAGTTCCCTAGATTCTCACTCAGAACTCATGTTATTCATATTCAGAATATAAACCTCCATTAGATAATGACACCTTTCATCTATATAACATTCTACTTTTAAAACACTTCTATAAATTTAGATCATTTATATGCATTCATTCATTCAAATATGTATTCAACAAATATTTATTGAGCTCCTTCTACGTATAAGGTATTACTCTATACAGTCAGTGTACAGAAGTTAAAAAACAAAGTTCCTGCTCTAGTGGAGTTAATTTATTAAAGTGTGAAGTGTGTAGGGGGAGAAGGTGCACAGAAGAAGCCATCAGAAGACAAAAGAAAACAAATGCTTAAACTATCCAAAAGTCCATGAGCTGGTATCTAATAAATCATAGGGTATAAATAGTACATACCACAACCACAGGAACTCTGAGAGAACTGTTCCAATAAGGCCGTTAATGATAATGCACATTAATACTACTTTATTGGGGAACTCAAAGTCCTCAAATCCAGTATAATGAAGTAAAAAGAAACCTGGCCATAAGAGCAGCAGATTAAACAGACCTACAAAACCTAAATATGTATAAAAGAGACAACAGTTAGTAACTGAGATTCATTTAAGTTTTTCAAACTTATAATGCTGTAATTAGAAAACATTAGATTTTGCACAAAGAGCTCCAACAGGTTTCCTTAACTGGAACTTCTCTTTCTCTCAGTCAGACATATGGGCAGCTCAACATCGGAAAAAACTGTACTAGCAACTGTGGTCACTGAGTCTTCAAGATTCCACTATTCACGCTGCACAGAGCAACTACTACAGAATAAACCACTAATTCAAAAAGAAAGGTTGTTAACCTTAGCTACTAATAAGTTAGTGACTTCAAACTTAATGAAATAACTGATATATCTGTGTGTATGGATATGCAGCCCAAATTAATTATGGGGAAGTAGACAGTCTGCTCTCTGATTTAACACATATTTATGTTTAAAGCACCTGTGCTATTGCTGGGAATAACGGAGAAGTTTCCAAACCAGATATATTCTTGGTCCTTGCTTTCCAGGGAGCTCATAAGCTAACTGGTGAGATAACATATATACACAAACAGCTCCTCAACTTATGAACTACATGCAGACTATCTGTAAAGGAAGGCTGTAACATTTAGTGCAAAAGTGTGTGCTCTGCAGTCGGACTGCCCTGAGTTCCAATCCCAGCTCCACCATTCACCAGTACTGTAAACCTTATACAAGATGCAAAACCTCTCTTAAGCCTCAGTTTTCCAACCCATAACCATAAAATCACATTTAATTTGGTTACTGGGAAAATTAGATGAAACACTTATACAATATAACACAGTACCTGGCATAAAAAGTTAGTAAAGGTAAACTATTACTATTAAAGAAATGTAAGTTTAATGTTACTACATGTGAATACAAAGACTATAAAGGAAAAATTTACAATTCTATAGTAATTTTTATTGCACTTCCTCTACAGTTGAACATCATAGATCCATTAGGTAACTATAGAGCTTACTTAAAAGAAACTTAAATCACAGTAAATATGTATTTTGTATTTGTTCCTAAATAATAAACTAGAATTTAGGATGCCTAGTTAAATCTAAACAGGACTGGAGTGTCCATTCTCTATTTGCTGCTAAGGACTTAGAACCACCCACCATCTCTGAAGAACTGTCTTGGAGAGCAAACAAGCTTGTCTTTCCCATGAAGTTCCCACCCTGATCAGCCCACCCCCTCTACAGCCCACAACTAACTCATGAAGAATGCACAAGGCCATGCTCATGGCTGAAATCCTAATGGCTCAAGCCCAGAAGGTCTCTGAGGAGTACCTTCTTCTTCACCCTCCTGAAGTGTTATCTGCTCCTTCACCCTCCCCTCTTCCTGTTGCCCCGACATGCCCCAAACTGGGCCAAACCTCAGTTATACATGAGCCCACATGGCTCTTTCTGATTCTCTATCCTGCTTTTCTTACTTCCTTGTCAGTTTTCCCTGCAGAGTGCCCCTCAATAAATCACCCACAAGAAATTCCTGTGATTAACATAATAAATAAATAAATGTAAATGGGGGGGGGAGAAATCATATCCTGCTTCTAAGATACCCAATTTAAGATAACTAGCGATAAAAATAAAAACAAATCAAATGACACATACAAAAGGGACCAAGCTTACACAACATTAAAAAGCTGTAATTAAAACACCAAAATTTGGCATTACCAAAAACCAAATCTAGTTTGGGGTCCCTGAGCTAAATTAAGTCCACAGAATCCCACATAAATTAACAACCTTTAGACCTAAAGACAAAGGTCCCAATTGCTTCCACCTATTCTCCAGATTCTTCAGAATCTGGCCTGCGTATCCTCCTATTCTTCCCTAAAGTGAGCCTCTAGTCCAATCACATAGATCTACACATTGTTCCCTGTTATGCTCTGCTCTATCCCCATGCCTAAAGAACCCTGCACAACCCAATCCTAATGTCTTTTCTGTCCTGCCTATTGTAAGGTCCAGGTCAAAATAATACTGTGTTACATTATATATGAAGAAGACCAATCAAGTTACATGACTGTGTGTACTGTAGTAACAATAAATTGAACAATTTTTCCTGAAGATTGTCAGTCTTAAAAAAAAACAACTCAAAAAATATTAGCATTTTGTTCCATTCCAAGTGGAATTTTCTATGACTCTAAAATAAGGCATCACTAAAGTTACCTTCATACTTAAGGTATATTAATTGAATTCCATATTTAAACTTGAATGATCACTTGGTCTGGTAGCTTTCCAAATGTTTTGTTTCTGTTAATCATCAGGTGAAGATATTCAAACACTTTTTAGCAGAAAAATATTTTCTACAAATTAAATTATAATGCAAAAGCCCCCAAAACAGAACTGTTTTAGCTGAAGCAGCAAAAGAGTCTAAGAACCAGAACCATGCGTGCAACTCTACTTCCTCTCACCCTTCACAGGATCCTCTGCAAATCAGTTTGAAAGCTACTTATCCAGTCCAATTTCCTCATTTTGCAGATGAGTATGAAATAAATGAAATTAGAACAGCCATATTCCTGGTCTCCTGATTCCCTATTAGCTGTACTTCGAACTTTCATCACCAGGCTTTTTTATCTAGTGATACTCAGGTATCTTTAGGAAGACATCTACAGATATCTAACAGAGAGCACAAGTTTTTTACTGAGCTAATACAAGGCAAGGGAAGAGCTTATAAATCATATTAGGTATTTTATTTACCGAAATTAAGAACTGATGCTAGAAACTACAATTGGGTAATTTGAAAATCTTTATCATAAAAGAATCTATATCTTAAAGTGCAGTGGTAAGCCTTTAAATGGCCCTTGACTTTAAATGAACAGTACATAGACTAGAATGGTATTATATATATAATTGGGAGCAGTTTCTCCAATCTAAACCTTCTAACAATTCAAAAATAGCAAAAGGTGTAATACAGCAAGTATATTCTTACATGCCTAAAACAGTGTAATTCTATCATAGCAATGAAGAAAATATCTGATTCAAAGGCTAAAGACATGAAAGCAAAAAAGGCATTAGGAGGAATTTCTTTCTTTACCTCACACTGAGGAAACGAGCATTCCATCACAGGTGCAAAATAATGCAGGGCAAGGTATGAGAGAAACACTGAGACTGGACTTCATAATCTTTAAAATCTGATGGTTTTAAAGAATTATATGGAGAAGAAGAGAAAGGCTTCTTTATTCCCTCCAAAAACAAAACCCTAAGTTAATCATTCAAAGAAAGTAGCCTCACAGGTAGACATATTCTTACCAAAGAACATTGGAATATCCAACTTGTCTTCTCTGTCTACTTTTCTCTTAATCATAACAATATAGACAGCATAGAGCATAGCTCCAACAAGAGACCAAATGGAACCTGTAAAAATCAACATAATGAATTAATGCATTTGTTCATTAACTCATTCAACACACACTTATTTAAAACCTATGTGTCAGATGTGATTTCAAGAAGTACACAAATATGAAAAAATAAAAGTAATCCCACCTCCCTCATGCCCTTCAAGAGTAGAGGAAGAAGTTTAACGAGTGAACAAATGCATGCAAAAACATCCAATGATCTAGCCAAACATGCATGATATAATATTAAAACTCATATAAGCAACACTTTGTTTCTAAATTCTGAAACGCAACTTCATATTTTCCCCTACATAAACAATTTCACCTGACACTGTCTGGCATAACAATGTTTCCTTCCATCTCTAAGCCACTGCTTATACAGTCCTCCCCACTGTGACCTATCATCTTTATTACATATTCCACTACCATCTTCAAAGCCCAGTTAAAATTCCCACTTCTGCCACAAAGCATCTCCCTCTCCTCCATGAACTTCCATCCTCCTTGTCTTCTATTTTAGACCACTTAATACTTACATGGTTAGTATAGGATTATTTATTCTCTAGTGGTTTCATTTTATAAATCTAATGATTAAAATCAAGAACTCCTTGAAAACTGCAAACACATTACTTATACTTTCTATTGTTCTAAAATATCTAACATAATAGAAGGTAGTATAGGCATAATAAATATTGGTTCTCTGAATAATTAACTCATTCTCAAAAACATTTTGGTAAGTCCTTAAAAATAGCTAAATTAATGTGCCGTCTGGCAAGTGACCACATTTAATACTTTAATTATCCAAAAGTCCAATGTTTTATTAAATCTATTTTTAAAAATTATTCTAAAGCATTTTTAAAAAGCAAAAAGAAAGCCTATCAATAAAAATCTCACACATATACAACAAATACGTGTATTGTTTTACATATACAAAGTAGCTCTGGCCGAGAAAGAGGTGATACAGTTCAAGGCATGGCTCACTGGGCAGTGACCAGAGATGATTTAGAAAGCACCGTTCCATTCAGTGAACTTCAAATGTCTAAACAAAGTATCCAGAGGGAAACCATTAAGATGGGTTCTGATTATCTTTGCTTTTGCTTAACCTAAACAATGGATCAAAACTGAGTGTTCACCTTAGAAGTAAATTTTTAGACAAGAAACATGAGTGAATCACAAAATTAGTGAGTATAAGTGTAACAGAAACAGAGTATTTGCATAGTCTCAATGTATCTCCCCACAAGATGCTTATTACTTACAAAGAAAAAAATGTGTAACTTTACACTGGAGCAACCTAGCATACACTACCTTAAAATTAACTAGTCACTAGTACCGGGACAACACCATGTGCCTTCTGATATGGTATGTGGATCAGGACAATTCTAATATTACTTCCATGGCATTCTTACCAAAATACTGTATTGTATTCTTACCAAAAATACACAACATAAATTTAACCATAAAGACGTATCACACAAACCAAAGTGAGGAACATTCCACAAAACAACTAGACAGTATCCTTCAAAAGTGTTAAGGTTATAAAAGACCACCACCACCACCACCAAAAAAGACTGAGGGGCAGTTCCAGACTAAAGGAAACTAAGGAGACATGAAAACTAAATGCAACAAGTGATACTGTACCAGACATTAGTGGGAAAAATGCTGAGAGTTAAAAAGGATATACATACAGACCAGATAATTTAATTATAATCAATGTTGGAGTGCTTGGATAGCTCAGTTGGTTAAACAGCAGAGTATTTGCATAGGGATAATAATATCAGTTTGGGTTCAGGTCAGGATCTTACGGTTGTGAAACTGAGCCCACATCAGACTCAGCATTGGGCATGGAGCCTCAGATTCCCTTCCTTCCTCTCCCTCTGTCCCTCCCCAGGCCCTGTCTCTCTATAATCTTAAAATATATATATATATATATTTATATATATACACACACACACATACATATATATATATATGATAGTCAATGTTAATTCCTGACTTTTATAACTATACTTCAGTTATGTACATAGTTAGCAGAGAATGTGAGTGAAGGCTATATGAAAATTCTGTAAACTATTTTTGAAATTTTTTACATTATTTCCAAAGGAAAAGTTAAAAAAAGACCATGTTAGTGCCTGACCTCTGTATGTGTGTGTCTGCACACACATGCACATAAAGACATAATGACATGCACAAAATTTTCTTGTATACTCTTAACAAAAAGAATGCAGAGTCACATACTTACCTATTGTATCTCTTCCAGCAGATTTTTCAGACCCCGACAAGTTTACCAGCACAACACCTCCAATGCTATGGGAATAATAGGATTACTGATGAGCAAAACAATAAACTCCTTAAAAAGGGATAATAATAAAGATAAAAACTATTTACAAGTGATCTAGACTACTCTCAAAACTGGGCAAAACTACAACTGCCAAAGAATTTAGTGATTTAATTAATATTCGAACAATATGAACAGGACAGAATAAGTGCTATACTTGTATTCATTTAATTCTCACAAAATGTAGAAATTACTTTATAATAAAGGTATTATTGCTACTACCATTACCATTTTACACTTCAGAAAACAAATGCACAAATATACAAAGTAACCTGACCAAAATCACATAGCTGGGACTGAAACTCAGCCAGTCTGCTTCTAGGTAAGTACTTTGACTTCCTATGCTACCTGCTCTTTTCAGTTAACCAATTTGTCTACCCTCTTCCAAACTTTTTTTTGAAGATATACATATAGTATATCCATGCACATCTTGCAATAGCACTAAATCTTGCCTACTGATAAAACCTAAATTAGCAGTAAAATTCTCCTTAAATGTTTAAATGATTAATTAATTAATGGATGATAAAAGGCTGAATTAAAGATGTAGAGAAATCCGAGATCATTCATTCACTCAGTTGTTATTTACTGAAAAAAATTTTCAAGTTATTATTTACTGAGCTAATCACTGTGTTACAGGAGCAAACAGAACAGATGTAGTTCCTGTTCTCAGGGAGCTTATAACTATTGTCTATTTCTATGGCTCTTGTAATTGTACATATTTTTAAAGCAGATAAAATAGTGTTAACTTTTTTAAAAGCCATTCTAATTCTTTAACTACTATGCAAAAAAACTAAGTGACACAGGAAAGGAATATTAAAAACATTTTTTTTTTGCCTTATGGAATTATATCATCCTAAGTCAAATCTAGTGCTTACATTAAGTATTTGTGTCTCTCAATTAAATATTTTAATTTTCTGTTAAACAATCATTGTTTAAATTCAACTATTATTTATTGAGCACCCACAACATCCTAGAAACTAGAGGTTTCAATTCCATTTAGATAATAATAATCACAATGACTAACTATATTGAGCACCTACTATACATCAGACCCTGTTGCTAGCACTTTTAAAGGTTTAACTCATTTAACACTCGTAAGAATCCTCTGAGACAACTCACTAGTATTCCCAACTTACAGGTGAGGAAACTGTGACACAGTGAGGCAAGAAACTTGCCCCAAACCACAAAACTAGTAATGATGGAGACAGGACTGAATTCCAGAGAGCTTAGATGGGGAACACCCGCTTTTTTGTCTCTAGACTGATAATGTGAGACTTTTTAGCTTATCAGATTTCCTTCAAAATTGTTGCTATGTCAAATTCTTTTTATAACCTCAGAAACTGAATCTCATTGCACAAGACTACTTCAAAACAAAGTATAATCAATGTTCAATATAGTATTAAGAACATGTAATAAATATATTAAATATTCTAAGTAATAATTTTTCTAGACCACAGGTCAAGCAAACTTCCTCAAAGGAACAAACAGTAAATATTTTCGGTTTGCAGACCATATAGTCTGTTGCAACGGAACTATCATTATGGTGCTTAAGGAGCCATAAATAATACGCCAACAAATGAGAACGGATATTCCAATAAAACTTTAAGAAAATAGGAATCAAGCTAGCCTTACACTGCTGACCCCAGTTCTAGATCTACTTTAATGAACTCTGTCAAAATTTACAAAGTCAACATTTTAAAACTATTTCCTTCTTTTTTAAAACTTTATATTAATACAGTAAAAAGAAAAGTTAAAAATTGGCATGAATTTTTAATAAAGTTGAATAAAACCTCATTTACTTCCCCAATATAAATCTATCACATTTCCCTAATACACAAATACGTTTGGCTAAAACAATTAGTCAATCATGCAATATGATAAACTTCTATTGGTCATAAAATCTAAATAATAAATTAGTTATAGTAAATTAGTCAACCAGTCTAACCTTGGAAACTACCATGATTATATCAATAAAGGAGAAACACATCAAAATAAGAGTACCTCAGTCCCCATTATAATAATTTTTTACATACATTCCCTCTGAACTTAAAAACAAGTCTGGAAAGTAGATACTATCAACATTTTCTCACATAAGGAACCCTCTTGGAGAATTTAAGGGAACTGACAGAAACAAAGAACAAAGCTCTGATTCAAACCCCGCTCTGACAGCTAGGAAACATTACTTTCTCTATTAAATCATTCTACTACCTTCTCTGATTCCTGATTTTTTTCCTCAGTAAAACAACAGCTTTACCAAACTGACACATCTTTTTTGAGTACTGCTGGTAAGCAAAGCCCTAGGCTAAACTGTTGGTGGCAAAAATAAGTATAAAACAAGGCAGTGGCCTTTAAAGGTTTATAATCCACAGAAAAGTAAGACAAACACAAAGTTACATAAAAATAAAAGACTTAAATACAGTTATTGACGATACTGATGATATACAGTAATGCAAAGTTGCCAAATGATTTATATAGAAAATAACTGAAAGATCACTTGAGGCTGAGCCAATCAAGAAAGACTGCATATTTGACTTTCAGAAGTAGAAGTAAAACCCAAAACAAAAACAAAAAGGTAACTTGTTTTAGGAAAAGGAAAAAGGAACTTGGAGATAATGAGGATCAAGCTGCCACATTAAGTTAAATGTAAGCACCAGTACAATACATAGTATTATACCATCTGTCCTCCCATGAATGGGAGCGCCTTGGGATCCCTCCCTCCAGTTACTCTCCCCAGGAACACCTAGAAAACTAGTCAAAGATGTGACACAAGCTGAGTAGCATGCTGTCCATATAAAACCTTCTTTTATTTTTATCTTTCTCTGCCTATACAGTACACTATAATACAAACTATCCTATGTCACTATCAGAAATTTTTTAAACATTACATTTTTAAGCAGAATTAACTAGCTATTACACTATATTCTTACCTTAAAATTACAGCTAATAGTTTAGAAAGAGTAAATCTATCTCCACTGTTACTTGGAAACATTGCAGCAAGAATTAAGGTAAAAAGTCCTACAAGGAAAAAAGATACATCAGTTTAAATACTGTCAAAAATAGCCTTTAAACTAAACCATGCTTATTTTAACCACGCTTATTTTAACAATATAGCCCCGTTTACTTTAAACTAGTAAAAGAGTGAAATTGGGCACTCAGAGTAACATTATGACCTCATCATAGTCAAGCATATGTGCTCAGGTTAGTTTTATAGCTTCAAAAATACTTTTCCTCTCCCAGATTTGGAAGGTAATTCAATTTTTTAAAATAAAACACCTTTCATAAGGTAAATTATGGCTCTGAAATAAGCAATTACATTTAGTCAAAGGGTCTAGAAAAAGATCTTCAGAAAGAATGTGAAAGGAATGACTATAATATAAAGAACTAGCCTATAAAACTTTAATGTTTTTATATTAAAAAAAAGTAAAATAACCAAAGGAATATAAATAGCACAAAGCTGCAGCATAAAATCACCGATATTATATAGTTACAATACACTAATGTACATCAGAATGAATGTAATAATTTATAAGATAAAAATGTGTATATGTGTGTGTGTATATATATATTAAAAAGAGAGTGTATATATATAGCCGAATATAGATAGATAGATATAACAGAAATAGATTTTAATTTATAATGTAGATTTTAAAGACAAGTTTCTTACCAGAAGTTGAGGACAAAATATTAACTATAGCAACTTGTGTGTCTGAAAGTGCTTCTTGATATGACAAATTTGCCAGAAACCACTAAAAAAAAAAAAGAAAACAAAGTGAAACCTAATGAATGACATGCTTATATCTGTCATAATTTATAGGTCCCTCTTTTACCCCCCTAAATATTTTATCATAAGAGCTTCTAGAAGTCGTCTTCTATTGAAAAGTCACTGACTTAAAAAGAGGGCATTTATAATTAGATTTAAGATCTTTGCTATTCAATGTCCCTTAAGAAATTAACAACAGTTTGTTAAAATTAGCATTCAGTTTTTTAAAAAATAAGGGTAAAACTGAATCAACTCAACTTTAAAATTTGCTTTATCCAAGAATTTCTAGCATTCTACTAAAGTTTATTTAAACAAAATTTAAATTTGGAGAAGTTCTCAAATATTAAAATATGTACAGACACTTCAACGAAGCAACAAAGAAATATGATCTTAGAGCATTACTAAAAGGTAGCAGATAGCTGAGTTTAATAGATTCCATTTAGTCTACACAGTACTCAAGGCAAAAGCCAGAGTAAAACTATAGCAAAGTCATTTTGATGGCACCTGTAATCTTCCGACTTCCCAGATAACTTCACTGGACTTTCTAAATAAGAAAATGAGGTAGCAGTTGCTAAGATGAGCAATATCAAACATATATGAAGTGCTAGAAAAAAGGTAGAAGATTCTGCTTTTAATTATCTTTGGGAGATCTATCTACAAGAACAGACAATAGATACAAGGTGATAATTAGCTTTCTTGACTCACTTTCCTTACCACTTTAACACATAAATACTGTGTTCATTTTCAAAACAATCTCACTGGTCTCAGCTAATGCACGATAAAGAAATAAAGACAGATCATTCAGGTAGCAGTCATTCAAAAATCATAAGAAAACATCATTATGTAGAAACTCTTCCTAGAAAGATCTTCCTATCCTACACTTCTCCCCATTCTCTGGTTCTCAAACCTATGGCACTCTCATGACAAAATTAGACCCATCCCAATTACCTTCCAATAAAAATTAACCTTACAATGTTTCCCTTCACTATTCCACAGTTGAGGAAACCACTTAGTAATAAATAATACATCACAAATAATTTATATATTTATTTCATGAGTGGTAAGTTATTTTAAAATTATCATTAAAAATATTCTAGGTAAACATTTTATGACCTAAATTATATTCTACAGAGAAAAATTAAAACATCATAAGCCCTCATGAGATAAAATATATTCAAGGAGGACTGGCAAATACAGGAAGTATTAACTCCTGCCCTGCACTGCACAATAAACTAGCCACTAGCTACATGTAGCTACTAAAGAACTGAAATGTGGCTAGACTGAATTGAAATGTTTAGCGACTAAAATTGAAATAATAACTGAAACTGAAATGAAATGGAAACTGAAGTAGAAAGGAAATGTTTAGAATATTTAGTACTAAAAAAATAAAAACTATCTCATCAATAATTTTTATATTGATAACATACTGAAGTATTTTACATACAGTGGGTTAAAAAAAACATAGTATTAAAATTAACTTCACTTGTTTCTCTTGATTTCTCTTTTAAACATTTTAAAAATTTATTTAATGTTTTTCTAATTGTAGAAAATTTTAAAAATACCTATGACCCCTGCATTTGAGGCTTGTATTTCTGTTGAACAGCACTGTTCTAAACCTTATCAAAGCTTATCACTCTTAAGTTGGGTTTCCAAAAAGCTATATACCTGGACCATATTACTCTGACTTTCTACAGAAGTGCCTTTAATAAAGACTAACATCATTTCCTACTCTTGTAACTTACTAAAGTTTTTTTTTTTTTTTAAAGACTACTGAAGGTGGAACCATCCAAGTGCACACCAAAAATGAATAAACAAAATGTGGAATATCCATATAGTGATATGGTATTCACCCTTTGAAAGAGAAGAAAGTTCTGACACATGCTACAAGGATGAAGACTTTATGCTGAGATAAGTCAGTCATAAAATGAAAAACAGTGGGGTGCGGGGGTGGCCCAGTCAGTTAAGCAGAGAGCCTGCTTCTCCCTCTGCCTGCTCTGACAAATAAATAAATAAAATCTAAAAAAAAAAAAGAAAAGAAAAAACAATGTATGAGCCCATGCACACGAGGTACTCAAGAGTAATCAAATTCATAGAGAAAGAAAGTAGAATGGTGGTTGTCAGAGGCTAGGAGAGGTAAGAAAGGGGAGTTATTTAATGGATATAGAATTTCAGTTTTGCAGGATGAAAAAATGTTCTCTTGATAGGTGGTTGTGATCTTACCTAATGCTACTGAACTATACATTTAAAAATGGTTAAAATTTTAAAAAAGTTAAAATGGCAAATTTTATATCATGTATATTTTACCACAATTTTTAAAAAGGCTTTTTATATGCACATATGTATCTGTAAATCAGCATGCTATATGGAATAGTACCTATGTATTTATGTAACATTCTCAGAGTTGTGAGTTGGAAAAAAGTTTGCTTTATCCAATGAAGGGAAGTATTTTCTTTTAAATAGGCAATAAGTTGTGTAATTCAGGACGTTTTTCTTTTTGCCTTTCCTTTTACCGATTTGCCTAGAGATGAATTGTGTGCTCATTCAAAGTAGCTTTCTTCCTCTTAATCGGAGTTCCTGATATAATCATCCCATTCCACACCCAGGTTCTTTCAACCACACACACACACTACTCATTTAATCTCTTATCTTTCCCCCTTTGTCTTTAACTTTTACTATATAGATGCTTTTATTATTCTTCACCTCAAGTGTCATTCAAAAATTAGGTAACACTGTGAAGTGTGTAAACCTGGCGATTCACAGACCTGTACCCCAGGGGATAAAAATATATTATATGTTTATAAAAAAATAAAAAAGAAAAAATTTAAAAGAAAAAAAAATTAGGTAACAAATGGTAAGTCTTAGTCTTGCCTCACATTCACTTAGAACAAGCAAACAAAAAAAATAATTAACAGCATAATCCAAATCCATGAGCCTTTAAATTAATTTTAGTATATATATCATTCTAACTCACAATGATTTTTTACTTGTACTGGTGAATATATTAATCAAGGTATCACTCAACTAGATGTTACTCAGGAAGAGGATGGAGAAAAATGGGCTCAGCAATGAGGCAAAACTGAGAAGTAAAAAAAATCTTATAATCAGGTTAATGATATTGACATAAGCACTGCATTATCTAGTGTTTAAATAAGAGCTCAGTACAAATTTAAATCTTAAAGGATCATACTAAACAACCTTGGATTAGACTGCTTCCAATGACATATATAGAAAAGAGCCCTGAAATCCATTATCAAATTCTAAATTTCAGTTTTCACAAACTCAGACAAGTCTAATCCCAGCTTATTCCAAAATATTTCCTGTATGATTATTCTATGTGAATTCTTCAGCACATTTTCAGTTTATCAATACAACAGGAAAGGTATTAACAATATAAGGAATTCTGTAGAAATGTTTACTATGAGTACTTGCTAAAATATTTGACCGCCTTTATACAAATTTAATCACAATTAAATTATTAATTAAACTGACCACAAATTACAAATTAGTTAATTATAATTAAAGTAATTAATTATATTAATTATAAATCCTGTCATTTATACAATTACAAAACCACTTATTTGACAAAATCAATGCATACAGTAAACTCTTACTTGGATATTTACTAGCCTTTGTATTTATCATAGTGTAAAACAATTATTAGTTATCCTGACCATGAAGCAATGCCAAATTCTGAATATATATAAGTAGTTGTTGTGTTAAGAGTAAAGGTTGGCTTCTTTGAGGTATGATAAGCAAACAATGACTTTGATACACAAAGTCCACAGTATTTTTTAAAGTCACAATTAAGCAACCTAACAGTGTTACATTTCAATAGCATACTGCTGGCACATATATTGTCTTAAAATTCAAGTTCTAAACATATAAAAAAGAGAAGACCTACCACAAAGCAAAAAAAAAAGCTAATTTTTGCTACTTGAGTTGCAGTAAGCTTTCCCACAGTTTTGAATAAGGATTCTTGTTCTTTCACAGTAGGATGTGACATACGAGACAACTTAGCTTCCAATGCATGGCTTGATGGAAGCTGTCGAATCTCCATGATATTACTGAACCTTACACGAGACTTTTTGGGAGCTTAAAAGGAAAAGTATAGTACAAAATCATTAACATCTCCCCTCACGTCCAATGAAAGTCACAAGTTTTAATTTACTGATAAATGCATATTCTTTAATCGACATATGATCAGACTTGCACAGCAAAGAAAACCAGAGTTATATTATTACCTGAGGCAGTTCTACTCAAAGAGTTAACAGGAAGAACATTTTCATCTATCAAAAGGTTTTAAAATGAGACCAATATTCAAACAAGGGTTCTGCAACTGTATACATAAACAACTGCCTAGATCAGAATTATAGTATGGTTATTATTTTAGCATTTATGGTAAAACTTTATTTGGGCTTTTCTTCATAGAAAGCCAACTTATGAGAATTATGTTCCTGGTCAAGCATGCAGAACATTCCTCTAGAGGTCTATTCTTTGCAAGAGAGTATTATGCATGAATACTGCACTTATGCTGGAGCTGGTATTCTTTACTCAATTCACAGAACCAACAAAACCCATACAATTTGCTATTAGGAGTCTCAAATGGCATGGTTGAAGAGGATCTTACTCATTTATAAATATATATTTTATGTATTTATATGTATATATATGTATGATGAAACCACAGAGATTTCTAGTATTTGGAAATTATTTCCGGTTTAAATAAAAACTTCCAGTCAAACTCTGGAAGATTAGAGGCCAAGCCAATACCACATGGAAAAGAAGAAATGCCAGTTGATCCGAGTCCACCCCACAAAATCACTAAGTCTAGGGATGGCTTACATGAAGCTAAAATCTCCTCCCATTTCTAAGTTATAAAATTCTAAGTTTTGCTTACTTTCTTCAGTATCAATGTTTGTGTTCTCAGGTTTTTCACTTGGAATATCATGAAATTTCACAGGAACATAAAGAGGTTCACTCTAGAATGTAACAAAAACAGAAATAAATATAAACAGCAAGTAAAATGGCGGATACATTGGCTAAAATTTAAGTTGATGGAATGTAGACATAAATACCACTCAAAACACAGCTGTTCACCACCATATTCTGCTGTTCACCACAGCAGAATATTCTTAAAACGTTTTGGAAGAGCACTGGCACATTATATTTAACATTTAAATGTCATAAAAGCAGATCTCCTTCTCAAGCTAACAGATTAGCTCTAATTCCTTTTCATTTATTTTTTTAACAAATACATGGTGAGGTTCTACTACGTCAGAAACTGTTCTAGATCCTGGGGATATAAGACTGAAAAAAGACAAAGTCTCTGTCCTCAATGATCATACAGTTTAAAGGGGAAGGTAGACAATGAAGAGATAAACAAGATCTAATATGTATGTGTATTTGCCAAATGTTTTATCTTATTCAACTAAAGATTCAACTAAAAATTAAGATTCCTGAAAACCATTAGAGGATTAACAGACAAGAAAAAACAGCTACCACTTATCAGTTCTTACAATGTACCAGTTATGAAGTCCAGAGCAGTTAAACATGTCTTTCTCATTAGTCCTCATAACAACCTCATAAAATGGCATTTTTTAAAAACTTTCCTAGAAACAGAGATATAAAATGATCAAGTGGTAGACAACAGCATTGCCAGGTTTATCTAACCATGCTCTAAAGGTCTATGTTTTTAAGTGTTTCTGAATTCCTCTACTGTTTTTACATATGTTCTTTAAATGATCTATATTTAAGGCATGATTGTCCAACTAAGCTGTTTCTTAAATTAACAGAAAATGTTTTCTATTTAATTCTCTTTTAGTTCTTGGTATAGAACTCTGCCAATAAAAACTATGCAGTAAGTGAAGAGGCAATAGGATCTGAAAATTGACAATCTCTTTGTTGCACTGAACTTTTCATTATAGCATTTGGCCCAGAAAGATGTGACATACCCATATTACTGATAACAGCAAAAATTAGTATTAGAGTAGGTAGAAGAATAGTCTATCACCTCAACTCTGCCTTCTACCCTGATAGAAACAACTGATATTAATTTTTCTGATGCTTAAGATACCAGAGAAATGGAATGATATTTTCTCTAAGCTTCAGAATACCTTTAAAATACCTGGTAACCTACCTTGCATGCAACTATAGTTCTAAAAGCCAGACAAGCAAAAAATTGCACTGACAATAAGGCCACAAAGCTAATGGTTTAATAAACTGATGTTAAACTTTAGAGTAACTTTAAAATTTTTCTCAGATAGAATGCCACATTTGGAACAATACATCTTAAAAGAGAAGCCTTAAGTATGGTCTAAAAAAAAAAAAAAAGATTTCTAAATACTTT
The DNA here is from genome assembly GCF_022355385.1 of Mustela nigripes. NCBI lineage: Eukaryota > Metazoa > Chordata > Mammalia > Carnivora > Mustelidae > Mustela > Mustela nigripes. Next base: position 97,420,647 of record NC_081559.1, read on the forward strand.
CTCTCAAACTGGATTATAAATGCTTAAAATAAGTAAATATGTTAATTACTTTACTTACACACTACTTATTATCTGTCTCTTCTGCCCTCCCTGAACACACACACACTCTCAAATACTAGGACATAAGCTGCATATTTCTAGAGCCTAGAACAAGTGTGTAACACTTAGAACGCCAGGAAGGTGCAGTTGGTTGAATATCCAACTCTTGCTTTAGGCTCAGGTCATGATCTCAGGGTCATGAGCCAGAGCCCTGCTGGAGATTCTTTGTCCCTCTCCCTTGGCTCCTCCTCCTCGTGCTCTCCCTCTTCCTCTAAAATAAATAAATAAATCTAAAAAAAAATGCTCTTAAAATTTTGTGGAAAAAATCTATGGAACAAATGAACAACTGGCTTATATATTCTCAGTGTCAAACAAATGTATTTGCTTCTAAGTGATGATAATAATGAACACAAAGTGATGAACCTAGTAAGAAACAAAGGACAAAGGACTATCCCTTAGGATTTTCACTCCTTAATCAATGCCCCCCTCCCCTCTCTCCTACAGGGCTGAATTGCTTACTTCTGGGTCCCAAGAAACAAAGTACCATATTACAATTCTTATGGCGGGCACCCAATATTAGGATATATCTACATCCTAATATAGTGGTGTTATAAAGCTATTTCAGTCCTTCCTATCGTGGCTCAACTCCACCCATTCCAATCCTGATGAGAAAAAAAGCACTTACCAAAGAACTATTCATAGTTGTATCTGTTGTGCAAGCAGCAAAGTAACCCTCAGCATCTGCAAACTACAGATAACAGGACATAAAATTCAATTAAATTCATGGTATAAAGTAAGGCTGTTGTCAGTCACACTCAATGGAACAGAATAAAAAATCCATAGTATTATACGGATATACTTATTATTAATCATAATAGAAGCTAAGGCCAAGTATTCAATTACGCAAAGTAGGTATTATCATCTTCTTTTTACTGATGAAGAAATAGGCTGAGAGATCTCATCTAAGTAACAGAGCCAGGATTAAAACCAAAGTCAATCTAAATACAAAATTTATGACCTCTGCATAATACCATTTATTGTAGCATTTCAGATAAGAAGGTAAAGGATGGGAGGGTTTGTGAAAGAGAAATAACTTCTTAGTGTTATCATGATAATAGTAATAACATCAAGAACTCCCTAAAAGATTAATGGACTGGATTGCACTTGGAGAACCCTACGCTAGTGCTACTGCTATACAAGCATGTTTTTATTTACCCACGCTACCCTATTATTATCCTTGTTTAAAGTCTGAAAAGGTTAAATAACTTGCTCAAGGTCATAAAATCAACAAATGAAAGAACAAAACTCAAACACCAGAGCCCATGCTCTTAAAAGAATTCCTGTGTCAATAAAGAGTCACTGTAGAAAAATGAACAAAATATAGACAACTCCAAAAAGAATTCTACTGTGAAATAAATATATTAAAAAAACAATAAGGAGTCAATGTAGAAAAATGAACAAAATATAGGTAACTCCAAAAAGAATTCTACGGTACAACAAATATATTAAAAAACACCAAAAGCATGCAGAGTAAACAAAATATCATTATTCACCTATCAAACTGGTAAACATACGGATTGTGATAAGGATTTGATCTCATGTACTGCTAACAGAGATATGAATTACAGACTATAATTTAGCAATAGGAAGCAAAAGCCTGAAAAATGGCATTACTGTTTATCCAGCAATTAAACTTTGGGGATTTCTCTTAAGTAAATAACTACAGATGTGTATAAAGATATTCCTATTTACTTGCATCAAAAGAAAAAGTGGAAATAATCAAACTATCAAGGAACAGTTAAATAAAATAGAAAACATAGTAGCAGATGTTTATTTATTAGCCTGGAGAGGTATTAATGATATACTGTTAAGTAGAAAGTAAAATCAAGTTAGACAATGATATAGCCTAATGTGACTTCTACTATAATTTTAAATATATGCATGTAAACACATAGCTACAGAAGTATCATATATATATACAGTGGTTGCAGAAAGGTGAGATTATGGACAGACTATTCTTATTCTTCATGTTACCATAAATTTCTCTTCAACAATGAACATGTATCACTACTACAATCTAAAAAAAAACTTAATATTAAAAAATGTTCTAGGAATACTAAATTACACAGAAAGTTGTTCATGATATACCACTAAGAACAGAAAGCCAACTGTAAAACAGGACATAATAGTATAGTTACACTTTTGTAAAAAATAAAATAAAAATACACACATGAAAAAGAATAACAGGATATAGGTCAAAATACTCTGGAGTTATTCCTTGAGAATGGTAGAATTACTATTTTCTTCTTTTTGTTCCTCTGTATTTTCTAAATGTTCAGTAATGTACATGCATTTCTATAATATGTATGTATTGCTTTTGCAAAGTAAAAAACAAAAGTTTTCATTAGAAAAGACGAGAAATACTACTAGTTAATGCACAGAAAAGTACACATAAAAGAAAATAATTAATAGAGAAAGAAAGTATTTGGGAGGAATGGGGAATAGTAGTTATTACTTAATGGGTACAGAGTTTCTGTTTGGGATCATGAAAAAGTTCTGGAGATGGACAGTGGTAATGGCTGCATAGCAAAATGAATGTAGTTAATGCCAATAAACATTTAAAATGTTCACTATCTGCCACTATACATTTAAAAATGGTTAAAGTTGTAAATTTTATATCATATATACTTTACTACAGTAAAAAATGAGGGGCAAGAAAAAAAGGGCTAAAATGGTAATGTATATCCTATCAAAATTCTTTTTAAAAAGGGGAAAGAATTGAAAAAGAAAATAATTTAAGAGTCAGTTCTATAGTCTTCACTCTCAAAAATTTAGTTTCTACTTCTAGAAGATATATCACTATATACACTGCCATTTCTGTAAACAGTGTCAATCAGCATGTTATGTTACATCAAGGAAAGAATATAATTTTGTTAGCCAAACATCTGAAAGATGGCTTGAAATAGCCTATATTCATTTTAATAAACAAAACCTTGCTTTACTTTACTTCTAACCAGCAACTTTACAACTATTTAGATGCTACTCATCTAGTATGCAAATCACCAAAGACTCCAGACAGTCATCATCTTCTTCACTTTTATCTTTTATCTCCACATTAATGACTTGGGCTAGTTCAATATTTTTAACAATCCAAAGGATATTGGGATAAGGGAAAGAAAATGATTATATATCTTCGATTTCTCACAAGATATTATGATACCAAGTTGATTAAAAGAATAAATTTAAAACTTTGGACAAAAGTACGTTTTTCTTATATCATGCTATCCTCAATTAACTGAACCACTCCGAATCTGACTGTCCTTCAAGAAACTAGTAACTTTAAACTTTGTAAAACTAAATCCCCTCTCCCACAAATACTTAAAATTTAAAACTTACAAAAGCAGCATGCTTTCCTCGAAATCCTCTTGTACACTGTTGTCTCCATGGCTTCCAAATAATAAAGCCCAAAAGGTATAAAACAAACATAGATGTTTTTGCAAAGGTGCTGAAGAATGGCTTGTTGTACTGAGTAAAAACATACTGGAGAGGAAAAGTGTACATAAACTATGAGATGACCTTAAATCTTATTACTTATCTCCAACAAAATAAGGCTATTACATGATTTTTGACTCTAGAAGTTCATGTGGAAGGGAAGATCAGAAGAGATTACAAAAATACTTTATACTCATTTCTAAATATTATATTTGCTTGTATACAAAGGATAATATTCCCAAACAAAGCAGCATCAACTTCCAAAAAAAATTTTGTTCCACCTTCATTAAAATCCTACTATGCACGAGTACTTGTGCTAGGAGCTAAGGAAAAATAAGACAGCCTTTCCTTTCATATATATATGAAAAGTACACAGCATAATATGCTAAGTACCACAACAGGGGTGTACCGGTACCATGGGATTACCAAAGGGAGACAGACCATTTTGAGGATTGTGGAAGATTCCTAAGAGAAGCTATTTTTGAGCTGCATGTGTAGGGCTGAATAATAGCCCAGAGGAAACAGCATAAAGAAAGGCAATGAAGCAGAATGGCATATGAATAAAACTGCATGAAGGTTAACGTTACTAGGAAGTTATATAAAACCTACAATCTTCATTTAGCTTAGAATTCATGATTTTTTTGTTTCATTAAAAAAAAAAAAATTTCCTAGTTACGTACACTGAAAGGCCTAAAAAAATAACCCAAAAGAAATGAGCACCTATAGAATCCAGAGGTGTTCTGTATCATCTTGGAATAAAAGAAACCATGGGTTCTTAAAGAAATGATCAAATCTAAATATGGGGAAGAAAATTATCATATGAACCTGGGGCATCTTGCACCAGAAAGGACGTTAAAGATTAATAGGGTCATACTGAAAGGACAATTTGAAGAGGCTCCACTGGTCAAAGATAGTAAAGTTTAAGTACCAAAAGGAGTAACTACAATTGTCTGAAACATATGAAATACACAAAAATCCATGAATGTATGATGATACTCTACAGGATCCAGTACCATCAAGGTATTTTTTTTTTTAATGACCAAGGTATTTTTTTCCTAAAAACTGAACCTGAATCAAACCAGGACTTTACACTTAACTACCATTTTACAGGAAATAAGGGAAAAGGAGGAGCAAGTTAAGTGATACCCCAAAGAAATAAGCCAAATTTGAAATGCGTTCTATGCAGTGAATCTGTGTGTCCCCCCAAAATTAATATGTTAAAATTCTAACTCCCAATGCGATGATATTAGGAGGTGGGGCCTTTGGGAAGTGATTAGGTCTAGTGCAGAGCCCTCATGAAAGGAATTAGTGCCTTATAAAGATACCACAGAGAGCTTTCCTGACCTTCTGGCCTTTTGAGAACATATTTACAAAGACGGCCACCCAAGAACCAGGAAGTGGATCCTCAGCAGATACCTAATCTGCCAGTGCCTTAATCTTGAACTCTCCAGCCCCCAGAACTCTAAGAAATAAATGTTTGTTGTCCTGAGCCAACCAGGCTAATGGCAGTCTTACTGTGGCACCCCAAACGGACTAATACAGTGTGATATATCCTATAGGAAAAATGATCCAGTTTTTCCAACAAATCATTAGCATGGTTTAAAAAAAAAGGTGGGGTTGGGGGAATATAGTTAAGGAATGAAAGCAACATAAATTTGAATATGGACCAAGTAACAGATGATCTTAAAAATTATAATTAATTTTATTAGAATATAATTTTGTTAATAAAATGGTGATTCTATTTTTAAAAATTAGGACCTTTTCAGTTTGAATTGAGTATGAAAGAATTTACAGGTGAACTGACAAGGGCTAGAATAGACTTTAAAATACTTCAGGAAAACATGTCTGGAGAAGGGTTAATAAGAGAAGATGGGCAAAATTTAATAGTTGTTAGGTATATGAAAATCCATTATACCATTCTTTCTACTTCGTATATGTTAGAAAATTTCTTTAATGAAAAGGTTGATCTACTTGTTGAAATACACAATGTTATCTCAAAAGTTCGATGCGCATATTTGGCTGAAGAATTAGATATATTACATATACTCTTGGGTAACAAAACTATAAAATATCCTCTTACTAAGAGATACAGATTGCTAAATTTTAATTTGACCAGATCCTCTCTGTCCTAAATTTTATTACCTGACAAATAAAAAACAAGCTATTCATTTAAAATTAAAATAAAGTTTTATAGATAAGCTTATTTCCCCTTCAACATTACAGAGATTTTTTTGTGGTTAAACTACAGAATGTTCATCTAAAGAAAAAAAAAGGTTACAGAAAATTGAAAAATAATAAATGGCTTGTTGTATTCCAGAGCCTACTTCCAAACTGGTGAAAAAAGCATTTACTCATTGGCTATAATGACATAGCTAAGTCAACTATTTACTTAACTATGATGTGAGATGACCAGCAGTAGCAAACTGCTTCTTTTGACATTTAAATTCATTTTATAAATACTATTTCCTTTTGTATATTAGCCTTAAGACTACAACATGTAAGTTGAAAAGCAGTAACTTCTGAAAAAAAAATTTCACATCTTTTTATAGAGATCATTAGCCAAATAGAATAAAAAATCTACATATATAATTAGAAAGAAAAACGACTTTGTGCACTCAAAGTAACGCATTACTATCAAGAGGACACTGATAAAAGTAAAATTTAACTGAATGCAATCACCGTATACCTTGTATTTCACAGTGTTTGAATCAGCAGATGTATAAATGTGTATGCACCCATGCAAATGCATTATAGTGACCTGTACATGGAATCTCTGATCACTTTCACCCACCTGTTCAAAAGCATTCTTTCTTTCCACTAAATGGTGACAAAAGGCTGTACATCCTAGATACTTGTTCCACTAGAAAATATTACTTATAAACAAAGAAATTGAATTTAGAAAGAAAATAAGATAATCGAATTTTTAAAATAATCCTCATTTTTTAAAATAACCCTCCCTAAAAGACTTAAGAAAACTGAAACAAAAACAGTATCTTTTGTTTCAACTAGAACTGACATCAATTCACTTATCAAAGAACATAATTCAACCACATTCAAATTATTGCTTTAAGTCAGCATGAGAGATAGAAATGATTATCAAGATACCCCAGATGAGCAGCAGTATTACTATAATGCAATATCATTCCTAGACAAAAATTACCTACCGAAGTAAGTTCGGAAGATGCGACCCATATCACATCAACAAGTAGGAGAATAACAATCCCAAGAGCCATTCGCCGGCGCTGAGTGAAACCACTGCTCTGGGAATTCACCCGGTTCATGATAAATACACACACCATTTGCAGTCTGTTTTTTAGAAAATACAAATCACAATAGAGAAGATTTTTTAAATGTAAAAATGAGAAAATTAGTATAAGAGAAACATTTGACATTTGTTAGCCAATGTTGTTGGAAAGTCACACAGCAGATTAAAAGTGGGGCTTACCTTACTTTAAAGGCCTTTCTAAGATCTTCAAGGGCAATGCCTGAAAACCTGGCAGATCTGAGCCTATAAGGAGGTGAAGAACTCAGCGCACCTAAAAACAGCCATAAAATGCTTATGCAAACATCAACCACTCAAAAAAAGGTTCATCACATCTTTTTTCTCTTAAAATTCAAAATGAACAAATGAAAGAAAAACACCAAATGCATTAAATATAACTGACACTCTTCTCTAGCTTCCTTATTCTCTGTATGTTTCAAATTATACTCCGAAAAGTACGTGGTCCAAGAAAAAAAAAAAAAAGCAATCTTTAATAAACGGCAATGGGTAAGAGTAGTCAGCTACTGGTTTAAAAAAAAAAAAAAAAAAGGCAAAGCTCCTTCGAGTTTCGAGTTTCGTAAATCAAGAAATTCCATTCGCCTCTCGCTAGACAGGAATCCACCCCAAGACACACTGTCTAGACTGGCGCCCGTTTCTGTTTTTCCTGTCTTCGATCTCTTGGAGGGGAGTTTGACTGATTGACAGGAAGCGATTAGTTGTGAGTCTTGGGGGCGCGTTTCCAATCGTCTCACGTGGTAGAGTGCGGGAATACTTCTCGCTTCCCCACCCACCCTTGCCTGTCACTGCATCTAGTCTCTTTAGATCGAAAGAGCAACTCCCCGGAGACCAGTGAGAAAACAGCTGTTAAATGGAATCCTTCTCTTCTTTTGATGGGGGGGGAAAAGAAGTTAAGCCGGTGACACTCCCCCAGGGAGTGAGAAAAAGCACGGAGGCGGCGCTCGAGCAGCTCCCACTAGTGTCGGGAGTCCAGACCAGGCTCACACGCCCGGGTCAGCCTTCCCCTCACGCGCCCCTTGGAGACCAATGCCACTTCGGCCAGGGAGCTTCCACCGACTCCAGAGCGGGGGGTGGGACCATTCATGGGCGCTCGGTCCCAGTTGGGGTTCCGGGGAATTTCGGGCCCTCCCCTGCCTGCTTACCTGGCCTTCCTGCCCCGCGATGGTGTCGTGGCGGCACCATGAGCGGCCTCGGCCCGGACCCGCCGCCGCCCAGCGCCACGGCCGCGGCCTCGGACTCACAGAACTGTCGCGGTGCCTGACATTGCGCTGGAGGGAGGTCCAGCCCCTGAAGCCGCGGTGTCCCTCGGGGCGAGGCTGCAGACGCCGCGCGGCCCCACACGACCCGGGAGGGCGGGGAGCCGACGAGTGGAAGGGACCGCGCAGGCAGCGATGGCCGCGGAGGCCCGGAGCTGGACCCCGGCCCCGCCCCCAGCCGGCCAGCCAGCCCCGCGGCCCCGCCCCCTAGCCCGACGTCGGCCGCGCGGGGTTACGTCACGGCGGCGCGACGGCGGACTGCGCGTGTGCGCGTCTCCAGGGTGGCTCGGCGGCGTGGAGTGGAGTGCTGTCAGGCAGTGGGCGCGGAGCTCCAAGGCAAGGCAATGACACTGGGAGGAGCGGAGATGGAAGTAAAGCAGGGCGTGGTGGAAGAAGAGGGAAGCGGGAGTGGGTGGCTGGGGCGGAATGAAGGACGAGGGAGGTGGCCGGGCCTGTAAAGGGCCCCGCCCTAGGAAGAAAGCTGACAACTCCATTTCCTACAAAGTTCGGCCAGGAAGCTCTCCATATCCCTTTCTCGAGGAGAGGAACGAAAACCAAAGTGGCATGGGAGATTTTTATTTTCTGGAACCTTTTGTTTGTAAACTAGATCCCAGCTCTCGGAGTTAGTTATGTCCCTTGGGGAAAGCTGCTGCACCTCCCCGGCCCTCGGGTTCTTCATAGACGGAACTGATAGTACCTACCTCATCTGTCTGTTATATACACTCCTATGTATATACACCTATATAAATATATGCCAGGATTACATTAGTTTACAAATGTGAAGGGCTTAGATCAATTCATGGCACATAGAGAGAACGCAAATGAAAATAGTAAGCTGTATAGATATTTTCCTATCTTTTGAATATCCATATCCCATAAGAAGAAATGCTTGGCCAAAGTCCTCACTGATACTCAGAAGACAAAAACAAGACTAAAGGGTTCTGTTATTTAACTGGAGTTATCCACCACCATCGCATTTTTCACTTCTTCAGACGGCACAAAGAAATTTTACTACTTTCATAGTGGCAATATAGTGCATTTCTTAATTCTCTTAAATCTTCTCTTGTTTGACTAAAATTAAATACATATTCAAGTAATGAGAAAATACCAATGCACATTTTTCGTATCGATTCAGTTTCTAATAAATGATCAGCATCAAGCACCTCTAATGAATCATTCAGAAGCCTATCATTCAGAATTAGAAAAGTCTTAACCATGTACTTGAAATTACTACTCTGGGGAAATTTGGTTGCATACATTTGCCAGCACCCTTTTTATTCTTTTTTTTTTTTTTTTAACATTCTTTAGAGTGTTAAGCTCATTGTATGCTACATTTATGATCTATAGACTGAAAAAATAATAGCAGTATAAATACCTCTCAAGATCAAAGGGTCAGGAAAACTATGTTCGAATTCTTAATCTTACCACTATTTGTTATGTAATCTTGAGAATTATTCTACTCTCAATTTTGCCTCAGTTCTCCATTTCTAATTATAGAGATATTGTTAGCTTTTTCTTAATTAAATAATGTAAATGATAGTACTTTATAAATGTATGTAAATGCAAGTTACCATTATTACCACCTACTGCCAGAGCATCTGCTAAAGGACAAATGCTGTGATATTCTTGTGACAATGAAGATAAGGTAATTTTAGACCAGCTTTCTTCAAGTAGTCTCCAACCCTAGGTTAATCTTCCATTAACATTTTTTCCCACTACCCTCAGAAGGAAATTCTACTGTACTGCTGTGTGACAGCAGACTCTGGTGTGGTTTCTGTGCTGTGACACCATCCTCATCTCAGGCATTCCTTTCTTTGGACCCCAAGTACATATCTTGCTTAAGGATAAGTCCTCTGTAACTTTAAAGTCTTGCACCAGATGCCAGCTGTCTGCATTTTCAAATATAAGTTCCACAAAAGCAAGGGTTTTTGTCAATATCATTCTCCACTATATCCTCACCATCTAGAATAGTACCTAGCATGGAGCTGGCAGTCAATATTTGTTGAATGAGCTTGAACTTCCCACTGTCTCTTGACCTTTATACCTAATTCCTTTCCCAAGTCTCCATTTCTGTTAGTTGGCACCACCTTTATTCTGGTATCACAGGCTTAAAAGGTTGATCTTTTATTTGTACTAATTCCCTTTTCAGTCTTCAAAGTTGATTACTCCTCACTGAGCTCTCTCAATAGTAGACCCTTAAGATTCATCAGCTATTGAGTCTGACACAAAAAAAAAACAAAACAAAACACCTGAAATATAGAGAATATAATTTCTTCTGTAAAGAATATATGCCACATTTGAATATGAAAGCAAAATTGTCTGTGTGCAAAACAGTCACTACCTAACTCTCCTGTATACCAGCCTCAAAATTCAATCTCTAGTAAAATTATAAATAATTATATCATCAATGTCTGGGGCCTCTAGTTAAGAATTGAAATCACCTATAAATTCCAAAAAGGGAAATAATGAAGAATACCCAAATGAGAACAAGCAAAGGATATTTTTATTTATTCAGAACTTGCCATAGCAAGTGGTCAGCCACTCTCACTTGAATTGGGCCAAGACCCAGAAGCAGTCACGGAGGGTAAAGCTTTACAGTAGGAAACTGCTTCGGGTACATGCTGATAGGTTTTTGGCACAAGAAAGGCTAGTGCAGGCGCCTGGGTGGCTCAGTGGGTTAAGCCTCTGGCTTCGGCTCAGGTCATGATCTCAGGGTCCTGGGATCAAGTTCCACATCGGGCCCTCTGCTCAGCAAAGAGCCTGCTACCCCCGCCCCCACGCCACCTGCGTCTCTCCCTACTTGTGATCTCAGTCTGTCAAATAAATAAATAAAATCTTTAAAAAAAAAAAAAAAAAGCTAATGAGAAGCAAGACATTCTATGTGATTGTTTAGGAGTGAGTGAATGCCTTTCTCTAGTTGGCCCTAGATTGGAATGGGCAAAAATATTGTAAGTCCTGACCATTTCGGCTAATTGCCACAGAGACTGTGGTTGCCTTTCTGGACAGACTGCTGCAGAGGTTGTGGGCCAGAGTTCTATTTTTATATATGCTCTGGTCATTGTCCTTTTGTATTTTCAGTCTCTCACAAAAGTCTATTACGTATCCTATTCTCTGCAGTACCTACTGGAATGCTGGGCACATAGTTTAATAAATATTTGATTTTATTTGCTTCCAAGGTATAGTTTAATAGATTGAGGTTTACAATTTTAAAAATTGTATATAAAAGACTGCTTTTGAATGTGTCCCTTCCTGCATTTTATGGGGTAAATCATATGCTACAGGGAGTCATAAACTTGAGAGGTTCTGAGATAGCTCAGGTCTGAAGGTTTATTGAACACAACAAAGTCTTAGATTTTAAAGCATTTCAAGGCGGGTTAGAGGAGCAAGATATCAACAGAAATTTGAGTAAAAGTTTTAAAGACCCATAGAATAGGCATGCCAAGACAATGCTTGACTGATACTCATTTATTGCCACGTCCTTGAAGGCATGGGCTTGAGCTCTGGAGGCATGATGGCCTCAAGCAGATCTAGATAGAGAAGGCTTTAGGAACAGGTAGAATCTGAACTTGCACCTATTCTGAACTTCCATCTTTTGATGAGGGAGTAGGGAGAGGAATGATTTCTAAGAGAGTAAAAGAATGTGAGTGTAGGGGAAGAAAATTATTTTTCCTTTTACCCTCCTAGATTCTCCTGCTGGGACCCTGTAAAATTAGACTGACAAAAGACAGATTGACAAAAGCAGTTTATTAACATGGATAGCACACATCACTCAGGAAAAACTCAGTGAAGCGAAACTCAAAGGAGTGCCTAGAACTTGGGCTAATATAGCATCTTAACAAAACAACCATTTTAAGGAGAAATAACAAAACAACAGAAAAAAGTTTTAAACTTTCAAAAGCACTAGAAAATTGGAAGGTAAACATGTGAGGGAATAAATGTTTGTGCAGGTCCACCTTCACAGTGACCTGAAGATATTCTTCATGGCCGTGAAACTGCCCTGGGCAGGGGGATTTCTGGCAGTCCTCATTTTTCATAAGTTTCAGCTTTTAGTCAGATAAAGGAGACCTCAGGAAGGCTTCTTTCTGTATCTATTAACTCTCATTTGCTCAAAATAGTCCATATGCCAAAGTAGCATATTTGGGGGTGGCATATTCTGGTCCCCTACATGAGCATCTGGAAAAGGTATGTCCAGAAGCAAGTTATAAAACTGATTGAGCATATATGTAAAGAAGCAATGGGAAAGGAGACAGATCAGGTGAGTTCTGGAGTTGTACCATGCTCTGGAAACCAGGCCAGAGACTTTGGACTTTTATTTTGTTTAAGACGGAACCTAAGAATTAAAAATAAGGAACACTTTTAGTAGATCAGAAATTACTGTCCATTCTGCATTTACTAGTATGGTCATTCAATGGAGACACTGCATAAGGTGAGGAGCCTGCCTTCAAGGAATTCATATTATAGGCAAAATTGATTATGTAATTACAGCAGGCATTTGCTAGGCTAGAAGATACTGAATCTAAATGTACTTCTCTATTATCCCATTAGGAATGTGTACTGTGGTGGCCACCAAACTGATGCTCATTTTGAAAAGGGCCTTACTTGAATATTACTTCCTTTAATATCTTTCCATAATTGACAAGGTATTAGACAAGAAACTCAAGACGATCTAACTAATCCTGAGGAATTTAAAATGGCACTGTTCATGCCCATCCTGTACCTTCAACCAGCTGGCCAGGCCCAGGCCAGCTGAGTGACCCATGCCAAGAGGCTAGAGCATGGTAATGAGCTCATGAGAACTCACTTCCCAACATGATCTTGACCTCCTCAGCTTCTAACTTGTTCTTTTATCTCCCATCTTTGGCTTATATTCTGTTCCTGATACTTAATATCTGATACCACTCATCCAGGACAGCCTTGGCTTCTTCTCTTATCATTTGCACCAACACCTGGGCTCCCATCTGCTGTTTAGACATTAAGTAAACCACCCAACCTGAGCATCGTAGTCCCTGGAACCCTTCCTCTGCCCATGTGGCCCATGTACAGCCTAGGTTGCCTCAACTCCCCATGGAGAATATTTGAAAGAAAAAACAGACTGAGGCTAAGACACATGTAACAGATGTGACTATTCTTGTTTTCTCTTGCATTGAGCAGAGGCCCCCAAACACAGAATAAACAATAGGTAGCAAAAGAGAGTCAAGTTTGAAGGTGAGGTCTCAGACTATCGGTCTATGGGGGACTGATAAAGAGGGTGTCCTATTCCAGTTTACCATCAGCACACCACTTGTAGCCAGGCTGTATATGTAGACTAAGAATCTATGAGAGGATTCAAAAGACGGGAAAATAATTGCTTGAAGAGCGTTGTCACGTGATCTCAACAACCCCATCAGCATCTCCACGGGAATTGGGAGGTATGCTTCTCTCCTCTTTTAGCACACCAAGGGAAGAGGGGAGGGCAGGCACTTCAAGGGATCATTTAAAGGTCCTCGCACATGTTCACTGAAGTTTAAGGAACACAAAACACACGGACTGGTGTCAGAGTGACAGGAGGCACTGGAGTCTGCAGAAGTCTTGCTGCTCTGACTGCAAGATAATGGGGAAATGGGAACAGCCTATATTTTGAGGTGGAGCAAAAGAAGGTGAGTTTCTCCTGGGCCAGGATGACTATTTACTAGGGCTGCTTATAGGGATAAGGTATCCCTAACAGAGAACTGCTCAGGGGAAGATCACGAGTGGTAGGGTGGATGAGACGGGACCATGCCAAAGTAACTATAGGAAACACGTTTCCCAACAGAGGCATTCCATGAGGATGCAGACCTGCATTTGGAATATACTACAGCAGTGATGTTCTGGTAAAGGTTTAACAAATAGATCTTCAGAAAAAGGGTCGAGATTTATAGCATTTCTGACTTCCATGTATGATTCCAGGGCTCCAGACTCCCAGCACACCGAACAGGCTAACCATATGACATCTATGTGATGTTAGGGAAGGACGCACTGTAGAACATCATTATAAAGTACTTCTACCAAACAGATGCAATAGACATAAGTAAATTCAAGACAAGAACATAGATGATAGTAAAATGTAGTTAATTAACTAAGAGATGATGAGTATTTATCTTATTTTAAAACATTTAATTACAAGTTAATATATAATTTAATTTTTAATGACAGCTAGGCTTAACATTGAACAATTAGCTCTTGCAAGTTGGCACAGGCAGACTCTAGTGTACTACTATACCATTCCCAGAAGTAACAAATGTCATGATGTCCTATTACAGCCAAACCAATCAAGTAAAACCTTTTCTCTTCCTTACTGAGCTTCCTTCCTCTACCCCACCCCCTATCTGCAGAGGCATCCTAGGGCCAGCCTAGGGAGTGAGGGAGAGGAAGTAGAACAAGATGGAAAATAAAGAAACCAGCCACACTTCCCTCCTGATGACAGGCTTTCAGGGTTGAAATATATCCCTGAGTTGGCAGCAGAGTGAAACTTAAATTGAATGTTAGCTCAAATTATATGATTATTAGACAAAAGTGGTCTTTTTAATATCAAAGTATCCAGAAAAGCTAAGCAACATGCCTATTATTTCATCGTGGACAGCAAAGAACAAAGCAAGAAAGCATGTTTATTAGGGGAAAAGGCAAGAAAGAATAATGTTATTTTCTGTTTGTATCCTGCAAAGTCCAGCTCTTTCAATAAACATAGTAATTATATATTATTGTGTAACAAAACTTAATAGATTTAAAATTTACTTCACAATTTCTCTGGGTCAGCGATTTGGGAGTGGCTTAGCTCAGTGGTTCTGGCTCAAGGTTTCTTCGTAAGGTTGCAGTCCAGAAGATGGTGGCTGGGCTGCCATCACCTGACAGCTGTAATGGGGCCGGTGGTTATGTTTCTAAGAAAGCTAATTCACATGGCTGAGAGTAGGAGGCCCCATTTCCTTGCTACTTAGTAGTAGGCCTCACTTTCTCCATTGGTGAACCTCTCCTCAGGCTACTTAAGTGTCCTCCTGACATGGTGGCTTGCTGGCTTCCCCCAGAGCAAGCAGTACGAGGGAGAGCAAGGAAGAAATCACAACATCTTCTATGACCTAGTGTTGGAAGCCACATCATCATTTTACCATTGTCTACTCATTAGAAAAAAATCACCAAGTCTAGCTCATATACCAGAGAGGTGGGGAAGTAGAGTGGATAGAATGTATGGGACTTAGGCTCCATATTTTATAAAACTGTCAAATTTGTGACCATGACCAGTAGACATATCTGAATAAACAGCCACGTGTGTTTGATATAGTCAAGTTATCTCAGAACATTATGTTCCTATTAATGAAGACTTAACTGTGAATCTTTTTCTCTCTATGTAACAGGAGCTCTAGCTTGAGTCTAAGAGGCATTCAGGATTATCTGGGAATCAGTGACAGGTACATGAAGACTGAGGCTTTCCTGGGAAATGGTTCATCCTAAGAAACAAATAATCAGGGAACATGACTGTGGCCCAGTAAGAAAGACTTGGTCTGCAGAAAAGAGGAGCAATATTAAGTAAAACCTTGTATTTGTCTCATTTCTAGCATCTCAGCCTCACTAAAGACTACTGGAGAGAAGTAACAAAGAAAGGGCTTCTACCTTTCAAAATTCTGTAAGAAATTGAGAAACAAGCAGCACTCGAAAAGGATATACCTCAAAAGAGAAAATGAGAGCCACACAAACTTGATGCCATCAAGGTCATGGAAGTGGGTACAGAGCAGCACAACAATGATGTCGACAGGTGGAAGCCCTCTGCAGTACGCCACATGTAATGGTTTCCCCGAGGAAGAGAAAGCTTGGGTATGGGTACACACATGTTCTTGGTAGCACTACTCACAGTGGCCCAAAGGGAAAGCAACCTTAATCCCTTCAGGCTGCTATAGCGAAATACTACAAACTGAGTGGCTTTTAAATAACAGAAATTCATTTCTCATAGCTCTGGAGGCTGCCAAGTTCAAAATGAAGGCACTGACGTTGCTGTAATTTGGTGAGGGCCCTTTTCCTAGTTCACAGCCAGCACCTTCTCTCTGTGCCCTCATGTGCTAGGGAAGGGCAGGGGATCTCTCTGGAGCCTCTTTTGTAAGGCGTGATTCCCGTTCATGGTGGTTTGTTTCATCCTCATGAATTAAGCATCATCAAAAGACCCCAAATACTAATACCAGCGCATTGGGTATTAGTGTTTCAACATATGAATGGGGGCAGGGACACAAGCATTCATTCTATAGCACAACCCAAATGTCCACAAATGAATGAATGGATAAACAAATTGAGGTCCATATACATAATGGAATGTTCAACCATACAAAGGAATAATGCATGGATGTACCTTTGCAACATTGCTCTACGGTAAAAGTAGCCAAACACAAGAAGTCACATATTGTATGATTCCATTTATATAAAAATATCCAAAATAGGTAAATCCATATAGAGACAGAGCATATAACGATGGTTGTCAGAGGCTTGGAGGAGGAAGAATAGGGAGCAACTGCTTAATGGGTGTAGGGTTTCCTTTGGGGATGATGAAAATATTTTGGAAATAGATGTGAATGGTGGTTGCAAAACATGGTGGAGTTAGTGAATGTTCAATTTAAAACAGTTCATTTTATAAGGAATGACTCTCACTTCTAAGTAATTTTTAAAAAAGAGAAAAACCTCATGCATGTGCATGTGTTTAGAGAATCTCAAACTACAGATATCACTAGAGGGGTAAAGGAAAACTTTCAGGGCATGAGACGCAGCATTATGTGTGTATGCAGATCAGCAGGTAAAACCAGGGGTCTAGCTGCTACTATGTACTTGTACCCATTTGAAAGCTTGGGTGAATTCCGGTTATAAGCCGAAAGCCCCAAGAATGGTGTCCTGCAAGCTGTCCATGCTCGGTAGTTCGTGTCACAGAAGCTCAGTCTGCCCAGGCTCCATTTGGCTTTTAAGAGCCATCTGTCAGGTGGAGGCAGGCTTATGTTTTGGAAACATGAAAGAGTCCCTCTTTACTTTGGCTTAAGTAATTCATAAAAATATTCAACCTACGAATATTAGAAACTCCAAAAAAGGGAGACTTCCATACTTAGTGACCTAAAATGACTGAGTCCATTCCTTAACAGCAGCTCTTTTCCATCAGCCGTGTTGTCCACCACTTTCATTTCCCTGGCTAATTTGCAAGAGTGTTTGGGGGGGGGGGGTGTCACAGAATATAACCATCTCACTTCTCTAAGTTACTCCTTAGAGTAGATTTTCTAGGTAATAGAGAGTGTTTTCTAGGTAGCAATTCTGTTGAAGGAGAATTGCTTTTGTGGCCAAAGTTACATTTCTGAGAAACCTTAAGCTATCTCTGGGACTTTCGCTTTGGCCAGGCATTCACAGACCTGGTTTTGCTCCTGGAGTTCACAAAAGGACACATTAGTAAGTGAAGTTTATCCATGATGTTATAATTTTAAATATTTAAATGTGCCTTTTCATGCATAGAACATTCTCTTTTTAAAAAGAGTTTATTTATTTGAAAAAGAGAGCATGAGCAGGGTGGGGTGGGGCTTAGGGCAGGGTGTTGGGGGTAGGTACAGAGGAAGAGAGAGAAGCAGACTCTCAGCTGAGCACATAGCCTACTTGAGGCTCCATCTCAGGACCCAGAGATCAAGACCGGAGCAGAAGGCAGATGCTTAACCAACTGAGCCATGTAGGTGCCCCATGTATAGGACATTCTTTTTTTTTTTTTTAACTTTTTATTTATTTGACAGAGAGATCACAATTTGGCAGATAGGGAGAGAGAGGGGGAACCAGGCTCCCTGCTAAGCAAAGAACCCAACTGGAGGCTCGATCCCAGGACCCTGAGATCATGACCTGAGCTGAGCCAAAGGCAGAGGCCCAACCCACTGAGGCACCCAGGTTCCCCATGTATAGGACATTCTTTGAAAGTATTGCAATACAGGTTCGTACAACTGTGTGTATGTATCTATTTTTACTTATACTAAATATTGTATATCATAGGTTTATGACATTGTAATTCCTAGTAACTCTGAAGAACAAGATCTAGAACTCTAACTTAAAACATAGTATAATTTGGGGCACCTGGATGGCTCAGTCCCTTAAGCATCTGCCTTAGGTTCCCTGCTCATCAGGGAATCTGCTTTCCCTCTCTCTCTTCCCCTCCCCCCGCTTGTGCTCTCTCTTTCTCAAATAAATAAAAATTTTTAAAAAATTATATAATTTTGCAAAGATGCTTTTCCTATCACAGACCCTCATAGGAAAATTGAGCAAAAGTATTTATTGATGGTCTCATGTATGACCATTGCTAGACAATATGGGGGATATATCCATCAACTCCACAAATGTTTATTGAGTGTGCTCGATATTAAGTGTCTACTATTAAGTGTTCCGTGCTCTCTTCAAGATAGTGGACCATCTAAGAATGACCTAAACCCCAAGGCACCTAGAGATATAGCAATAAACAAAACAAACAACGCCCTTATATTCTGAAGCGTATTTTCTAAAGGGGAGAAGTAGACAATAAATAAGCAAACAAATGCCTAAAAACGTTCATATGGAAAGTGATAAATATTCTGAAGGAAGTAAACATGGAGATGTGTTAGTAAGTAGGATAGGCTGGTTTCCAACAGATGTATCAAGGAAGGGCTTCTCTAAAGCAGGTGGCTTTGGTTCCAAAGACAGACCAACCCAGTGAAGGAGAACTGTGGGCCGTGAGGAAATAACCCCATGGAGGAAAAACAGGTGGGTTTAAGAAAGAAGGCCAGGTGTTCCTAAGCCTTGGTGGACAAGAAAAGGTATGAGATGGGAATGGAGAGGCAGATGGCAGCCAATGTGCAGGGTCCTGAGGCTCGTGGTAAAGTTAAGATTCCCTTTTTAGAGCAGTGGTAAGCGATTGATCAGTTTTAAGCAAGGAAGTGACAATATTTTTGGGTGATGGTAAAAAAGAAATTGCTTTGGTTTTTCAAAAACCAAGGAGTGACTAGGGGTGGATCAAGAGCAAACGGAGAGATCAGAAGGTCACTGTGGGAGTCCTGAGAGATGATGGTGTCTATGGCTTGATGAAAAGGCATTAAAATGTAGCCAAATGAACAGCCTCGAGATAGATTTTGAAAATAGAACTTGTCGATGAATTGGATGTGGGCTTGACATGAAGCATATCAAGTGTTTTCCCAACAGTACTGATGATCTGCTTATCTTTAGTCGCTCAAAGAGTACCTGGAACATGCACCTATTTCTTGAGTGAATAAAACTGGTTGAGCGTGCAGAAAAAGAGGAACTGAACAAGAACCATGGAACAGTTGTATCAAATCCGATTCTGTGATATCTATGATAGCCACCAGAAAATATCAAAGATAAAACTAGTGGTCAACTATCCAGGCATGAAATGAGATAAATAGGGGCGCCTTTGTGGCTCAGGCAGTTATGCATCTGCCTTCAGCTCGGGTCATGATCCTAGGGTCCTGGGGTTGAGTCCTGGCCAGCTCCCTGCTCAGTGGGAACTCTGCCTCTCCCTCCCTCATCCCTCCCCCTGCTCATGCATGCATGCTCTTTCTCTCAAAAATGAATAAAATCGGAAGGAAGGAAGAAGGAAGGAAGGGAGGGAGGGAGGGATATGTGGCAAAACAGACAGACAGGTGCTCCAAGCTGCGAACCAGAGGAGTCAAGAACCAACTAATGATAGAGGGTACTAACCAGAAAACTGTGTCGCAGGAGGCAGGGGAGTATAAATTCTGTTGTAAATACCCTGAATTTGGCTCCTAAAAGATGCATTTAAATCTTAAGTCTCCTGTTGTTTTTTTTGTTTTTGTTTTTAAGTAGCAAACGATTGTGTATATGGTTCTTGTTAGGTTAGATTTTAAAAGCTGAACTTTGCAAAACCTAAAATACCTAGAGCACTGCTTCACCTTCCAAAATCCTCTGTGTTGTGCTTTCAAGGGTTTTGAACTGCAGTGCAATAAAGAGTATAAGATAGGTGCTTTGAAATTCAGAAAGGTGTGGGAGGTGAGCAAACCAGGCAGCCAAAGCTGTGGGAAAATCCTCATCTTAGAATGACCTTCATTCACTTCAGCTTCTCCCCCTGCCAGGAGTAAGCATCATTAAGCAGCTGTTATCACTGAAATGGTATGATTTTTGAGATCACGAAGTATGAAATAGGACGCAGGAAATTTAGGAAAACAGGAAAAATGTCGTTAGAACCCACTAGATTTAGCATTAGTGTCTTAGCAAAGGTCAGGATCTTTTTTTCCCAATGGACTTTATTTTTTTTTAAAGCAGTTTTAGGTTCACAGCAAAACTGAGTGGGAGGTAGAGGGTTCTCATATAAGCCCTTCCCCTACCCTCTACCAGCATTCTGAATCAGATTAAGGTAGTATTTTAAATGTGGTGATTTTACATATACAAGCCATTTCTGCTTGACGCTCCCATCTGACAAAAATAAACAAAAGGGTCTTTTCACAACGTGCATCCGCTTCAGCTAAAAGGGAGTTTCTGATGGTCTAGGTAACTGACCTTTCAGTTTTCTTCATAGACCAAGTTGATCACCTCCCCCCGCCAAGGGCATGAAAACCTACCCCTCCGTATTCCACACAGGAATTTTCAGTGGGAGATATCAGCTGCCTTCATCCCACCACCTTCCCTGCCAGACTTAAATTGTCAATGGTCTTTTCTTTTAAATAAATGAGATGAATAAATCTGAAACTACAGATGGTCCCCCAGTTAACATGGTTGGGTTTTTTGATACATCATTTTAAAATTTTTCTTATGTTGAGGCAAAAGTAATAGGCATTCAGTTGAAACTATACTTCGAATTTTGAATTTGGATCTTTTCCCAGGCTAGTGATAGGCGGTAGGCTCCTCTCATGTGATGCCAGGCATTAGGCTTCAGCCCCCCGCCAGCCAATCACAAGGGCAAATAACCAGTATCCTCAAAACCAGTCTGTACCCATACAGCCATTCTGGTTTTCACTTTCAATCAGTCAATTCCGTAAGATAGTGAGCACTTCATTATAAAACAAGCTTTGTGCTAGATAATATTGTTCACCATGGGCTAAGGCAAGCGTTCTGAGCACATGGGCTAAGGCACATAGCACCATGGGCTAAGGCAAGTGTTCTGAGCAAGCGTAAGTGACGATGTTTGGCGGGCTTGCCGTTTCGCTTGCATTTTCGTCTTACTATAGTCTCAATGTATGATGGATTTACCAGGCTATTACTCCATTATAAGTTCAGGAAGATCTGAAATTACATACTGAGCTCTATTTGCCTGTCTGTATTCTACAATGGGTCAACCAGGGCTTTGAATTTTAATTCAAATGTACTTTCATCATAACAATTACATGGAGCCAACCCAACCCTTCCTTGTCCAATCCCTGAGCAAATCTGCAGTGGGGACAACTGAGTACAAACACAATCGGGACACGGAGCAAATGAACACAAATCTAGTGCTTTAATTCATTAACTTGCTCTTTATCACGTAGTTATTCTGTGCCAGATACAGTGCATGCCACACAATAATAAGTGAATCAGAAATGGCCCCTATCCCTGAGGAGTTCAGTCTAATGTTGTCGTTCTCAATTTTTTTTTTTTTAAATCCCTGCAAAGGATATTTGGCAAATCTCTGGGGATTTTTTTCAGTTGTCCAATGGGGAGGTGCTACTGGTATCTAGTGGGTCCAGGCAAATAATGTTGCTAAACACCTTTAATACTTGGGATACTCCCTTAAACAAGAATGTCAGTAGTACCACCAAGAGTCCTATCCCAATATGTCAATAGTGCTGAGGTTGAGCTATCTTGGTGTAATGAATGGAATTATGTTACTCACAGATTTACTGGAGAGTAAGCTCAATTTTCCATGGAGGTGTCCCCCTACTGAGACTCCTTACTTAGAATGAAGTGTTTTGAAGTTAATATAGACATCCAAGACCTGAAACAAACAGAAATAGGTCCGGCCAACATCAGAATAATGCACAGGACAAGCAGTTTGCTTTGCTCACTGTGATGTTTTCAGATTCTATTGCAATGATGTTCAACCTAAGGACCAAGGCAGAATTACTCAAGGTGTCTGTAAAGACTTTGGTGATGGGTTACACTCCAACTTCACATCCAGGAGAAAAATGCCCAGCCCAACTCACAGAAGTGGAGGCTAACCTTGATCCTACACTCCCTCTCTTTTACCTTCTTCCGTCCCTTCTTTCTTTCTTCCTTCTTCTCTAAATTCCTTCAACTCTTGCATATACCTTATTTCACACTTGACTATGCATAGCTTTGAAGCTATGGTCTTGTCATTTCATGAATAGAAATATTGTCTTCTCAAGAAATGACATAATAGGAAATTTCTTCTCTCCTTTTTTTTTTTTGTCCTCCCCTGGCCTAATATAATGGTAACCATTTAACAGATGCCTAGTGACTTAAATAAGGGAAGGAAAGAAAGATATCTTAACATAAAGGCTCTGACTGTAGAGATAGGAAAAGAGGGAGGACATCAAATATGTTATAAGATGACACCTAAATACAGTACAATGAATCAGAAGAAAAAAATGCTAGAATGGCTATTCCCGGGACACCCAGTACAATTTAGCTATAGTGTGGACCATACATTAGATAATAACGGGTATTAAAGTTAAATTTGCTGAATTTGGTCATTGTTCTGTGGTTATAGAAGAGACTATATCAGGAAATACATCAGGAAAAGGTAAAGGGTTATGATATCTGGAATTTACTCCTAAATGGTTCCACAGCACAAAAAGTAAGAATAATAATAAATGCATGTGTGTGCATTTATATGAACGTATACCTATAAAGAAATGATGATTAAGAAGAAATTGGCAGAATGCCAACAATTAGAAACTGGAGGGGAAGAGTGTATGAGAGTTCATTGTACAATTCTTGGCTGTGTTCTGTAAGTTGAAAGTCTTCAAAATAAAGAATTTGGAAATTAAGCATACGCTTGGCCGTTGCTTGAAAGCATCCAGCAAAGAAGAGTGAAAGACAATTTCCTCAAATGGAAATTACACCTTTGCCATCTGCTATAAGCATGATTTCCTTATGAGGCTACAGCAAGGTTGGTGTGTGAGATGGGAGTTCAGCCAATCCAGGAAGTGTTGTGCTTTTCTTATTAGACAACATATGCCAAAACTACATTTGGATGAAAGCCTGTAAAACCTGGATGGAGAGATTCTCTAGCTCCCTGTTCCCGCTGAAGGGGAGGCATCCAATTGCTTATTCCGACACAGTCAAGAAAAAATTTACATTCTCATTCCCCCTTAAACTTCTCAAGAGGTAGATCAATGGTCAAGGTAAAAGTCAGAGGCCTTAGAGGGAAATGTCTCATTCTTTTTCTTCCATCCCTTATGTCAAGCCCTGAAAATGTTCTGAGCTTCAGTTCGGCGCTAGTTCTTGTAGACTATTGGCTGACTGGTTGACACTCCTAAATACTCTGTGTGTTTTCAAAAGTTTCTATATCCCAATGCCTGAAATTCTATGATGATCTAGAACGATTCCCAGCTATCGCATACACTTATCATCTCATCATAGTGAAGAAGGAAAATACTTATCATCCCCATCACCCTGATTTGGAGCATCATTGATTGTTTGATTCACTGGATCATTCAACAAACATTTAATAAGTGCCAAACCTCCTCCTCTCCCAGTCTTTCAACATCTCAGTAAATGGGCATATCATTCACCCTGGGGTTGGGGAGTGTTAGCCTTTATTCACCTCTTTTCTCACACCCAAGTACATCAACAAGTTCTGCCAGCTCTACTTTCAAAATACGTCTAGGCACTTATCACAGCCTCCACCCCCACACCCTAGTCCAAACCACCATCACCTCTCACTCACCTTGACTATGAAAAGTACTTCCTGTAGATAGGCTTTTGCACTATGAAGGCCTATAAAGTCCTATAGATAGGCCTTTGCACCCTAACAGCCTTTTCTCTAAGCTGCATTTAGAATGATCTAAAAATGTAAATCAAATCATATCATTCCCATTCTCAAAGTCATCTACAGTTCTCTTTGCATTGAATAATCCAATATTCTTATGGAACCTACAAGGCCCTAAATACAGGTGCCCCTACCCACCTCTACTGCCATTTATCCTCTAGCTCAGAAGGTTTCAGCCACACCACCTTCTAGTGGTCAGTCGCTCCATTATCCTTATCCCTTCCTGCCTTAGGGCCTTTGCATCCACCATTTCCTTTCCTTGGAACTCTATTCCTGAAAAATTCTAAGTCAACTCCTCAGAAACATTTTCCCTAATCCACTGTCCTACCATCACTGCACACCTACACACCTCCATCACTTTCCATTATCCTACCTCACCATATCCTTTTCTTTGTAGCACTTAGCACAGCTGAAAATGCCATATGATTTATTATTTTCTTTGTTTTCCATCAGATGACCAACCCCATGAGTCAAGGAAATTCTTCTGTCTTGTTAACCACAGCATCCCCAGCCTCTGGATCACTGTCTAAAACGTGAAAAGAACTAAATTATTATTAACTAATGGAATGAATGCATGTCAAATGCTCTTTGACAAAGTTTCCTAAAGAAGCTCCCCGCTCCCACAGCAGCTAGCCTACAGTTAAGGTTGTTGGAGTCACTGGCGTTGTCTTCAGCTTTTCAGAACCCTTGCTGTTACTGCTCCCTGTTCCTCCTAGGAGCTCTTAAAAACCAGGATTATGAGAGGATAAAGGAAGAGATTAACAGTTCAGAGGAGATCAACTCACTTTTCAAGTGTGACAGAACACATGGGTGTAGTATAGGTGTGAACATGTGGGATCATCTGAGATGACAGGAAAGACAAGTATGACAAAAAACACCTCCTCTACTGGACGAGGACATAGCCTGAAATTCTACTACTAAGAATTATATTATTAAGTCATCTACATTAAGATGTTGATTCTTCTCCGATTATTTAGACCATTAATAGGTTTTCAATGAATGATACTCTTCTCCATCCTCTCCAAGTCATGTATGTCTCTACATGACTTGCAGCATTAATTATGTATGTATTCAATAAATATTTGTTAAATAAATGGACCGACTCTGCTTTTTGAATTTACTACCTCATTTTCCTTGCCATTCACTTAAGTCTCTATTCTGCATACTCTATTTCCACTTCAAACTCTGATAGATCTTTTCTTACTTTAATCATACACCTGGATTTTTTCTAGAAATAAATATGCTAGCTACTAGTTAACAGCGAACATCTTGGCAGTTGAGATGAAAGGCACAAATACTTTCCTGACATCTGAGCTTTTCTGCCTGGCATTCAAACTTGACAGGAGACTGATCCTGGCCCCTGTCTTCCAAATGTATTTGCCCAACTTCCCAGCCTGAGCCTTCTCCTGCAAGGTCACCAGCACCCGCACTGTCTTCCAGGCCATTTTTACTCTCATCTTTATAAACTGTGTCCATGTCCACCCCCACTCTACTTCAACCCATGGAAATGACACTCATCTTTCAGGGTTTGGATCAAGGAAAAACTCCTCCATAAATCCATCTCAGGGTTTGTATTAAGGAATGAGCCCTCCATAAATCCATCTCAGACCATGCTAAGCTGATTAATTTCTCTGTCCTCTGAAATCCTACAGCAATAAGTATTAGTGTCACTTGTTTGAACATGTAATTGCATATTATCCTGGATCGTAATCTAATTCTTCCTGCATTTATCTTGTCCCTCCAGCTTGACTGTGTAAGCAGGGAATATATTTTGTATTTCTCATGTATTTCTTCTGCATTGTACACAGAGCCCAGCTGGTTGCTTTTACACAATGCTAGAGCTCAGTTAGTACTTGTTGAATTGTACTAACTAATGAATTAAATATATTTGACTACAGGAAGATGTACCTGTGCCATCTAAAAGGTTTGGGTAAAGCCAAACATAGCAAGATGTTACCTTCTGTGCCCTGGTTTCAGTTCTGAAGAGAGGATAAAGCTGACGTAAGATACAGTGGTGATCTTCCTCCCTCATTCTCTCTGAAGTCAACGCTCACCAAGTATGGCTTGGCTTTTTGGCTTTCCTTCTGAAATACAGTGAAAACAATCTCACCACCATATGTAAAAATTTGAATTTTTAAAGCATATTTTATACCCAATTTTTCCTGGTCACAAAATTACTTAATCTTTCAACTAAAAATAAACTGCCTTCAAATATATTAAAAATGAAGTTAACCCTTGTTCACTTGATCTATCTATTATAAAATCAAGTGTTGAATGCCTGGCTTCAAGTCTGAGGCAACCTGTCATACCAGAAGCAATGAAGCCACCAAAGATTACTTGGTCATATCAAAAATTTTCAAGTGCAATGTCACAAAGCTCCCACCATCAAAAAAAAGGGGGGATTGGGGGATAATTTGAGCAAAATCAGAATAGTAATTTCAATAGATTTTTAAATACCAAGTATGGGGCTTCTGGGTGGCTCAGTTGGTTAAGTAACTGCCTTCAGCTCAGGTCATAATCCTGGAGTTTCAGGATTGAGTCTCACATCAGACTCCTTGCTCAGCAGGGCGTCTGCTTCTCCCTCTGACCCTCCCCCCTCTCATGCTCTCTCTATCCCTCATTCTCGCTCTCTCAAATAAATAAATAAAATCTTTAAAGTAATAATAAATAAGTAAATGCCAAATATGTTTGAAATCTATACGTTAATCTTTTTAAAATCCTATAAAATCCATTTGTTACCTTTGGAACATGCTAAATGTCAACATTTTGAGAAACTAATAAGTTTCTTTTTATAGAGATACTCTAATTAATAACAAAAAAACAATAATAGACTATCACTTCGATAGATTGGGTTTTGACCCAATTCTTCACTCTTTCCAGTAGCCACACCCTTTTTTATGTAACTTTGCAATGCCCCCTATTGAGTCACAGGTGTTACCACAGTCTATTAGGACAACAGCCAAACTGAAAGCAACAGTTCATTCAGCCTTACTCACTTACTGCAACAATGCAGATAAAAGGCAAAAGAGAAAAGCACCAACTACCCCCCGACCTTGTCCCCATGTTTCCCGTGGAAAAACACAGGTCTAGGGTCAGGTGGGTGCTCTGCAGATGGGGAGAATCAGCTCATGTCGAAGAAGCCCTGAACAAAAGGCTCCTGTCTTTTGTGGACTCGGAGACTCCACATGTGGTCAACCCACATTCAAGGAGGAGGGACAGATGAAAGGGCCCGGAGTACAAAAGTCCTGGGTTCAAGTGGGGAAAAATGCCTTGGCCAAGGTCCTGATGAGGGTCTTGGAGGCTCTACCTGGAAGGGCCTCACTTGAGGTTTTCAGTAAAGTGAGATCTGAATGGAGGCATGTGGGCTAGGAATGCAGCCCTGTATGAGAGCACAGCAGGTTGCGGGAAGGGACCTGAGTCCCTCTCTGTACCTTCCAGTGACTCTAATGTGCTTTGTACACTGTCTGGCGTGGCAGGGCAGATTCTCCCCGAGGTCTGTGGAGCAAA
Organism: Mustela nigripes; assembly: GCF_022355385.1. NCBI lineage: Eukaryota > Metazoa > Chordata > Mammalia > Carnivora > Mustelidae > Mustela > Mustela nigripes. The sequence continues at coordinate 97,448,161 of NC_081559.1, forward strand.
GCCTTGCAATTGCCTATGGTCTGACCTGAAAGGTCACACATGGGTTGTGGCCTGTGGCCTACCTCTTCACCTCCCATTGCAGCCAGAACCATCTTGCCACCTGCTGACTTTGGATCTGGCTGTAGGTTGGTTTGCTTCTGCAAACAAGAGGAGGTGAAATTGATGGGAAATAAGCTAAATACATACTTCCTTATTATATGCCCTGAGATTCTTTGATCTTTTCTCGTGTCATAATAACCGAAACAATCTCCATTTCACAACCCCGAATTCATGAATGGATCTGGGCAACGGTTGTCAGTGGCTGCTAGCATCAGAAAACAAGAGATAGCCTGATACAATGTGCCTCCTGATGGAAGGGCACACCATCACCTCTGAACCAGCCTGGCCACAAATCAACCTGAAATTTATCAAGCCTCTTTATGTACAGCACCAGTGAAAGGAGAATGTATGAAATAATACGAAACCCCACATTGTGGGAAACTGAGGACAAATAATCCAGTTTCTTAAACAAATAATTTGAAAAGGGAATAAAAGGAAGAGGAAACCAACAGATTGAAAGGGATTTAGAGATATAAAAATCAGTTGCCAGGCATGGACTTTATTTAGATCTTGGTTAAAACAAAATGTTTTTTAAAAAATGAGATAATAAAGATGATTTGTGATTCGAAAACTGGACATTTAGCATCTTAAGAAATTATTGTTAATTATGGTTGCCCTTGATAATGGTTGTGTGATTGTTCCACTGTACCTACTGCAATGTCATAAATAACCCCAAACTTAGTGGCTTAAAACAACAAACATTTTATTAAATCCTACCACTCTGAGGGCTAGAAATTTGAACAAGTTTCAGCCCTGGGAACCTTCTGTTCCATGTGGTACCATCTGAAGTCACTCAGTGGCATTTGGTTAGCAGATGGGAAAGTTCAGAGGCTCTAAGATGATTTGACTGATTAATTGATTGATTTAGAGATGATTTTATTTATGGGAGGCTAGACTCAACTGAGACTTCAGACCAGCAGTCTCAAGGTTGTCATATTTGACATGGCTGCTCAGAGTTCTCAGGGAATGTGTCCCAAAAGATCCAGATGGAAGCTTCAAGGCTTATGACCTAACCTTGGAAATACTGGAAAGATACTCCTGCCCCATCCTGCTGGTCAAGCAAGTTACTGTGGTCAAGTTAATATGGTCCCCACATTCAAGGGGAAGGGAATTGGGTTCCATCTCTCAGTGGAAGGTGTGGTCAAAAATATGAAACCATCCAGTAATCTACCACAGGATAAGAGTATAGATGAAACAGAATAAGCCATGAACTCATTATCAGTCAAACTGGATGATAAGTGTGTGTGGGTTTCCTATAGTATTCCATTATTTCTATTTTCTATTATTCTGTTTGAAATTATCTATAAAAAGAAATTATAAAATAGAGTTTAGTTTTCTTTTACCTGGAAGCTATGTGATATGAAAGAAAAGACCCCAATAAATACCTCTGGCAGTATGTGTTTGGTATACTTTCACTGATTTTAAACACTGAGAGAGCCTAATTAAATTTCTAATATGGATAGGAATTTAAAAGAGAAACTTTCGTTTCTTCAGATTACTGGTGTGCAATAGTATATATAGTATGAATTTACAGATGTGTTATGTTTGAAATATTATCAATAATTTTTGTGGTCTGTAATGTGCTTTTAATACCTTGTACTGTGAAAGCTTCAATTAGGTATGTCTATGTAGCTTTCAAAATTTATGTTTAAATAGTGACAGGGGTAAAATCCAGGGAAACAATCATCTATTTTTCAGTTAAAATTAACATGCTTTGGGGTGCTTGGGTGGCTCAGTGGGCTAAGCCTCTGCCTTCAGCTCTGGTCATGTTCTCAGGGTCCTGGGACTGAGCCCTGCATTGGGCTCTCTGCTCAGCAGGGACCTGCTTCCTCCTCTCTCTCTGGCTGCCTCTCTGCCTACTTGTAATCTCTCTGTCAAATAAATAAAATCTTTTAAAAAAATTAACATGCTTTAATCACCACATTTTTCCTTTAGACCTAATATGATCACTGATTTTTTTCCCTCCTTCTGTCACAAAGTATCTTATGCAAGCACAATTTAAGTGAACTAAATGAAAACAAGAATTATAAGATATCTGAATGTATAAAATGTACAAAGTCTTTTCAGTTTGCCTAAACTCCATGTAACCATTTATTGCCATACTCATTAGGTCTATTATTAAACAGTCTGTGACTCTTACTCTTGTTGATCTTTCCTTATGCAGAAAAATATGGAGGATAGGCCACTAACAATTGCATTACTAACTATATAGCCAAATGTCCATAATCACCAGGTTGATTTTGTGCCTTATGGAAGATCTGGAATCCACACAGTACCTGTACCATAGTATTTGATGCCAAGGCTTATTGCTACACTGAAAGCAGTGTAAGGGGGTTCCAAAGTAGCAGGGAGGGGGATTCCAGCTTTATTTGACAAATATGCAGTGATTCAGAGGAAGAACAATGTGAAGGGAAGGCAGGTGATTTTGACATTGGTACCATGTTCGTATGCACCAACTTCCCTCCCATCCCAACACCACTACAGCCCTTCATGGAAAAGTCCCCTTCCCATAATGTTACCACACGATGCTCAAGCAGAAAAACTAGAGAATAAATTAGAACTCATAGTCATGTAGCCCTGGGGAAGACATTTATTATTTCTGTGACTCAGTTTCATATTTATATGATAGAGGTCTCACCACACAGGACTGTTAGGACCATCAACTTATATAACATTCTCTGAAACAACTTTGAAAGCTTATAGTTCTCAATAAGCATTTACTACAAGTAGTATTCTACATACATAAAAATATTTTAATTAGAGGAAATCTAGAACAGTTTTATTCAAAGGACTCATTTTCAATCTTTTCAGCATTCTCCACAATTTTTCTTTAGAAAATCAGATGCCATGATTTCTAAAAATAGGAAAAATATTTTTAATTACATGAACATAGAAGTGACCACTGGTCACCTACTCAATAGGCACTCTCTCTTGTTCCATTCCATTAGAGTCAAGATATTGTTCACTGTACCCAGCTAAAAGACAGTATTTCCTGTCCCATGTTACAGCTAGTTATAATCTTATAACTATGTCCAAGATTGTGACAGCTTATTTAGAGATTGGAAGTTAAACACCAAAACAATCAGATAAAAGAGTAGAATCACCGCGTTTTCCTCTCATCTCTCTCTTCCCCCTGTCTCTCTGCAAGGCTTATTTTCTGCATAGATAATAGACATTTCCAAGGTGTGCTCAGCAAAGTCATCAAATACAGAGAAAACTCAAGGGCTCAGTCACATTAATGTGTTAATGGCTTAGAGTGTCTTAAGATATTTAACAGCTGATTTTAATATAATCCCCCAATCAAAAGTGAGGCCAAGAACTTTATCTTAGCCGGAACCAATAAACATTAACAGTGAAGGAAATAAGTAAAACATATTGGTTATGTTATTAAATGAGTATCAATGCACAAAATGAGGTATCTAAGATACCCTATTTCTTTAAATCAACTTATCACTATGAGCCTCTCTTCTACCAAACCGGTGAGAAATTCAACTTGATTTCAACTTTGGGCACCTATAGCCCAAGGAGAATTGCGCAAATATCCTGGTGCTGACCAAGAGCCATTCTGGTTACTGTTGATTCACCCACCTCAAAAACCAACTCATGTCCTGTGTCTCTCTTGCTTCAATCTTTTCCACCGAAGAACCACAAAACCACTCCCAAGCTCCCCCAGTGCCACTGGGAGCAAGGCCAGGGCGCCTACAGCCCAGGACTGTGATTGGATTTCAGTGCCTCTGAGGACTTTTTCTCCAGCCTTGGATCTTCGGAAGGCAAAATATCCTCCCCTTCTCCTCAAAGAAACCTAGCAGAGGTCCTTCAGAGCCCTTCAGCCATAGAGGTTAGATTCCTATCAACCCTCCAGGATCCCTTGGCCTTCGGCTATTTCTGTTCTCAGACCAGTCATAAGCCCTGAGACAGAGAACTGCAAATCCTGATGAAAATAACGGGTTCGGGGAGAGAAAATGTTACAAGAACAAATGGAGTTCAGTAATTCAATAAATTATCCTGCCACCTTCTAGTGGCTTTCCCTGTTACCCAGTGAATAGCTGAAAGTTTCTACTTTGGCCTACAGAGCCCGACATGACTTGACTTCCAGCTGCTCCTCCGTCCCCGTCTCTTCCTCTGCACCCCTCATAATCCCACTGTAATCACACTGTGCTTTCTCATGTCCCTTGAACTTGCCAACCTCTCTCCTTACCAGAGCCTTGTGGTAGCCAGCCTCAAGGACTATCTCCAATATCTCCCTTCTCATGGTATTCACACTCTTATATAATAATTCTCCTAACTCCTACCACAGAGTTAGTCTATGAAACAGTTGGAGTTTGCAGAGATGGTGATCTGTGATTACATCATGCAAGATATGTAGCTTCCACCTTGCCCCAGCTTGGACTGTTTGCTCTGGGAGAAGCCAGCCAACCAGTCACCATGTCATGCGGACGCTTAAATAGCTCTTGGAGAGGTCAATGTGGCGAGACACCAAGGCCTCCTGCCACCAACCGGCACCCTTTGAGTGAATCATTTTGGAATTGGATCCTCCCACCCTTGCCAAACCTTCTGAGACTATAGTCTTATCTAACACCATCTTGAGCATAACCTCTTAAGAGACTCTGGGTCAGAATGACTCACTCAAGTCATTTTCAAATTTGGCCCACAGGAATATGAAATAATAAATATTTATTTTTTTTAAGCCAGTTAATTTTGGGATAACTTTTTTTGCAGCATGGATGGATAATACAGGGCTCAACATGACTTTTGCTGGGACACTATACCTCAAAATGTTCCCATTATCTCCTGCACTCCTCTGAATATCTGCTCTAATTTCTCCTTGCAATAAGGCCTTTGACCACCTGTGTAAAAATAGCATCATCTCCCCACCATATCATGCTCAGACCCCAGTTCCCTGCTTTATTTTCCTTAAATGACATTTTACATATGTGTATGTTTGTTTACTGGCTGTATCCCCATGCTCAAATGTAGACTTCTTGGGATCAGGGATTTGTTTTTGTTTACTGCTGTTTCCTCCAAAGCTGAGAATAGTGTCTGTTCCATAGTAGGGATTCAGTAAATATTTGCTGAGGGAAGGAAAGAAAGTAAAAGTCAGCAAAGGATCATCACAGAATCATCGGATATGAAACTCAACTTGTGCCTTGAAGAAAATCAGAACAGATAGTCATTAGGGTGTTCTGTGCCAGCCCTGGTCTACGCAAAGACAGGTTGCAAAACTACAGCATACAGGATGACAAGGAGGGACTGAAAAGATAGAGAAGGTTTTATTTATGAGGAAGAGCCTTAAGTGCCAAGCCAGGGAGTTCCAGGGCATCTTTCAGAATCACAGTATGAAATATGATTCTAAACAAATCATAAAATCAGTTAAAAAAATCAGAGAGTTCGATATAAAACCAAGATTGGCACAATATTATTGCTTTCTTATCACACATTTATCCTCAGTATATAATTACTTCTTAATAATCATTGAAAGTCTTCAAGCATAGAAAATATGAAAGGTTATCCTAGCCCATGTAACACTCAAGACAAGTCCATATAAAAGTTTGTGCTTTCCTGCCCCCCTGCTAAGCACTTACGACCCAAACTTTGTAAAAGAATTGAGTCTAATACCTATCCGAGCGGGACAGAGTTAAAAGACAACAGACAAGGATCTGAGTAGAGGTGGCTATTATCTGGAATGTACGTGGAGTGGGCCACTTATGGGTATCAAGAGCCTCTTTTGTTTGAAGTGCCAGAAACACCACCTTTTTTTTTGAGGGGAAAAGAATCAGAGTGGTCACCCAGGCAAGAAGATGAGAAGATATTTTTTTTTTTGCCTCATCTATCCCTTAAAATTAAATATTTTAGTACAGCCTATCTCACCTCATTTCCATTTGTCGTTCTTTGTCTTCCTTATTCTGACCACCATCAATTTATATTTACTGAGCTTGTGGTCCCTTGTCTCCTCAGCATATTTGTTGAAGGTTTGAAGGCAAAGATTTGACTCTCCCTCCACTGTAAATATTATAATTTTGGTTCCACATTTTCCGACGGTGCTCAACTCTTGTCTTTATCTCTTGTTTGGGCAGTAACCCTACTGAATGTTTTCTTATCAGAGCCTCCTTTGATTTCAAGGAAGTAAATCTTTCATTATCTCTTTCACATCTTCTATGAAACACTGCTGTTGCTCAAAAAAATGGTAAGTGTTAACAAAACATTCAATGACCAATATGGTCTTTTTTTTTTTTTAAGATTTTATTTATTTATTTGACAGATAGAGATCACAAGTAGGTGAGAGGCAGGCAGAGAGAGAGAGAAGAAAAAGTAGGCTCCATGCTGAGCAGAGCCCGATGTGGGGCTCGATCCCAGCACCCTGGGATCACGACCTGAGCCGAAGGCAGAGGCTTTAACCCACTGAGCCACCCAGGTGCCCCCAACATGGTCTTTAATGCATATATATTACTACTTGCCACAAAATAACTCAAAATCATACTTTGCACTTATATAACTTATTCTCTTTGATAAACTGAAGGGTTTGAAGGGAGGCTAAGCTGTCTTTTCTCTGTTTACCACAGTTCAACTCAGGTGGACAAAAATGGATAATCAGTGAAGCAAGAAAATTGTTAGGGAAAGAATCAATGTTTTGTCTCTTGAAACTGTATTTCATTCTTCCTGAATCTTCCTATGTTACCTTCCTATATAACATTCTCTATACAGAGGCTAATATCTAGGGACAGAAGGTATGGTGTTGAAAGTTCTATGAAAATTTTACTGGCTCTCCTAAAAGGACATTTCTGAGATTATTTAATGATCATCTTGGCAGACTCCTTAACTTTCATTTAATGTGAAAAAAAGAAAAAATATAAAGCCATTCTTACATCTACAAGTTAACCTTAAATATATCATTGTTAAGCCGTGGGTTGTCTTCTACAAGAGGACAAAAGGAAACACATCAATGAAATCTAAGGCAGCCTGCAGAGTAATTCAATGAACCTGCAGATTTACCTGCCTGAGTATTATTCTAAGCACAGCAGCAGATAGATGAACTGAATGTAGTCAACTGAAAAGTTGTGCTCTGTGTATGATTAATATTTGACGAGGCATTTAATGTCTTTTCATTATCACATAAGTGTATTGTATTGAAAAATTAATAGTATAATACTGAATAAGAACTTAAAATTGATATTAAAAAAAACCTATCATGTATTTGCAAATATGTAGGTAGAAAAACTAGAGAAGTTAAATTGCCCTCATTAAAACTTAAAAATCTCAACTCAATGTATACATGGACCTGTCAATTGTTAATGACTCGTGATTGGCCTCTTGTGTCAGTATAGTAAACATTAGTTTTTTATTCCATGAAACTGCTGTATTGTTCTACCTAGGTTTATGTTTTTTGGCCCCTGTGACAGCAATCCCATAGTCTCTTGCAGTTAGGTTAACCATGTGTCTAAGTTCTAGTTAATGGACTCTGAGGTTATACCTCCATCATGCTTTATCTTTTTCCTATATCCCCACCTGTTGATACAATGATGACGTGGCACTAGATAATTCCTAGTCACGAGATGGTGGAGCCTGAATCCCTGAATCAAGCCACAGAGAAAAGTCATCCCCACGAGGAGCCCCTCATTGGACAACCACATGAGCAAAATGGAAACTTCTATGATGTTAAGCATTGTAATTTTAGATTTTATTAATTATAACAGCTAGTTACTCCAATATAGTCACCTAAGCTAAATAGCATTCTACCTTATTAGAAGAAACACACATACCAATATATACAAACACAAATATCACATATCCATACTCTTTTTTTATATTGCTAATGAGACTGTAAAATTTCACAACTGTTCTGGAATGCAATTTGAAAGTATTTATCAAGACCCTTAATTATGTGCAACCTATTTGTTCTTAATTATGTGATTACCTTTGACCTATTTCTAGGAAGTTATCCTGAGTAAACAATCACAACTTGATGTATACAAAGATTTAGCTCCAGTGATGTTCAGAGTAGCATTTTCTTTATATTAGCAAAAAACTGTAGGCAACAAAAACATTCACACTAGTGCATGAATTAAATAAATTGAGGTACTTTAGACAATGAATATTTGAGGTAATAAAAATAGTGCTAATAACACAAATGAAAATAGCAAGTGGCAATATAACATGTAAAACTTGGTCTCAATTTGTTTAGATTTTTTCAATTATTTAAAAAAAATATGTATCCGTGTATGTGTGTGTGTGTGTGTGTGTGTATGTGTATCAGAATAAAATATTCCCAAAGGTACTGAAAGGAAATATACTAAAATATCACTAGTATTTATATCTAGGTAGTAGGATATGGTAATTTTTAAATTTTCTTTTACTTTTATATTTTCTAAATTTTTTTAAATGAACATATGCATTATTGTCTAAAGGAATACACACACATACACACACACATATATGTATATGTACTTATTTATTTTAATTAACCCCCAGAGTACTCATGCAGTGATTCTGGCCTAATGTCCGTCCACACATGCTATGGCCATCTTTTTTTTTTTTAAGAGTTATTTATTTATTTATTTATTTATTTGACAGACAGAGATCATAAGTAAGCAGAGAGGCAGGCAGAGAGAGGGTGGGAAGCAGGATCCCTGCTGAGCAGAGATCCTGATATGGGGCTCCATCCCAGGACCCTGGGATCATGACCTGAGTCGAACGCAGAGGCTTTAACCCACTGAGCCACCCAGTGCGCCCCTGCTATGGCGATCTTAAATGCCTATTTCACAACACTGCAGAACCATGCCTATGTCCTAAAGACCAAAGGTCATCATGGCAGATGTATATTTTGTGTTTTTAATATCCCCCTATGATCTGCTTCTTTGTCCCTCTGTTCTCTATATTTTCTCTTTTAACCACCAAAATTCTAAGATTGTTCCGGTTCATTAAGATTTGAGCTCTTTGAATTCTAGCTTCTTCCAAATTGCATGTGTCTTGAGAAATTCACCACACCTCTTGGGACTTTGTCTTTTCCCTTATTCAGCAAAAGACTTGGATCCCAGGGCCCTCTTTTACTTCAGCATATGGTGATTCTGTGCGAATAAATTACCATACCAGACTGATCTTAAAAATTCACTTAAAGGGGGTCCCTGGGTGGGTGGCTCAGTGGGTTAAAGCCTCTGCCTTCAGCTCAGGTCATGATCCGGGCCCTGCATTGGGCTCTCTGCTCAACGGGAAGCCTGCTTCCTCTGCTCTCTCTGCCTGCTTCTCTGTCTGTCAAATAAATAAATAAAATCTTTTTTAAAAAAACTCACTTAGGGTTCTTCTTCTCATACCTCTGTTTATTGGCCTAAAATACACCTGGTTCCCAGGCAAGGACTCCAAGAAAGAGTCATATTTGTGCCTGGGGACTTTTTCCTTTTTTTTCTTTGTCTCTTCCTTCCTCCCTCCCTCCTTTCTTTCCTTTCTCCTTATCTTTCTTTTTATATTTACTAATAATGTCTTTATTAATGTTATTTCTAGTTTTATTCTCCTTTTATCTTCCTGACTCTCTATTAGTGAGAAAGATGACAACTATCCAAATGTATTGATTACACTCCCATAACTGAACTTCATTAGGAGGATCTGTCAAGAACAAATCTGGAAAAAAAGAGTTTTCTTTTGATAAACTCCAGGGAAGTGAATCATTCAGAATGTCCGATTGGTGAAACCAATATGACCAGGGACCCATTTGGGACAGCCACTCACATTGCCATTGAAGGGGCCTCAGTTAACATGCCTTTGAGGCAACCAGAATCCCCCTAGCCCACATCTGCATGATTGGGACTGGAGACTGGGATGCTGAGCCCTCCTGCCCTGAGGAGCTGTCCTTTGAACTTCTCCCTTCTGGTGGGGTTCAGTATCAATGAAGTTCTTGTCTAGTCTCCTCTGATTTTTATTCTTTGGCCATCACCTTTTTTAAATCATTCTAGAATTCACAGGTAAATGTAGTCTGTATGACCCCACTGGGAAGAGACTGGTGGGATTTAGGGCTTCGGGATCCTGGTAACAGTGCATTCCTTTTATTTCCTCATATTCAAATAACTCGTGTCTCTGGGTGTAATTTCATTCTGGAGAGGTCCTCTGAGCTTTTTTGGTAACACCGTCCCTTTTGCTAAGAAAAAAGAAAAAAAAAACACTGAAAGGAAGCACTTCAGGATGCAATCAGGGTAGATAATGAAGGAAGCAAGCAACGAGAAGATAAGGAAATTCTCAGGAGCCTAGAAACTGTTTTTATCCACCTGAGAAGTAATTCCATCACGTATATATCAAGGTCACACAAAAGTCTATATGCTCAGTCCAACTACTGTTCATCAAGCACCTACCAGATGTTAAAAACTTTACACACATTTCTTCACTTAAGAAAGTTTAATGAACAATAGATATAATCCCCATTTAATAAAAAAGAAGATGAGAGGTTGAAATTTCACCAAAGGTAATGGGGTCTATGCTTAGGTTTCCTAAAATGTATCATAATACAATGTATCATATTCGAGGAGTGCATGAGATAAGGTCTGTAAAGAGGTGTGCACATGGCAAACACCTGATAATTGTTAGCTGCTTTTTAAATTATTTTTCAATGGTCACAAGTAAGTGGCTAACTCTGAAGTCGGTTTTCTTTTCTTTTCTTCTTTTTTTCCCCTTCTTTCTGGGATTTGAATAAAGTGGTATAGAACAGAAAGAAAAAAAAAAAAACAGATGAAAAGACTGGAGCAACATCAGGAGGAACGGCAATATGGCTCAGGAATAATCCTTAATCCCACAGAAAATGCTGTCTTTGAGACAGTGACCTGACCAACAGCCAAGCAGTTACCTGGTTCTGATGACTGTGATCTTAATGAGAACAGCTACTATAATCTTCATGGTATAGCAGGTGGTATCTACACTCACTTAATTATCTGACCTTTCAGAAGACTTTCAGCCACATTTTGAAACACAGGAAACAATACAGATGTTCAACATAATACAGATATTCAGTATACATTTCTGTATGAGAATGATAGTTCTTCCCATGAAAAATTCTATTTACTCCTTCCTTAACATAACTCTTACCAGAAGGCACAATATACATAGGTTTCATTTTGAAACATACTTGCAAAATAATTTGGAACAGTAGAAGTGATTTGTGGTTGCCTCTTTCCTCAAAAACAGAACTGCTGTTTACAAGGATTTCCAAGAATTTGGGAGCACAAAGCTCCTTTGAGGCATAGAAAACAATCATTTTTTTACTTGATGTGAAAGGTAGAACAGAAATAATCATTAACCTATCCCCAAAGGCGTATCTGGAGCAGCTCATTCTTCACATTATCCAAGCCAAGCTATATTATAAACAGTTTTGATTTTCTTTATATTATGATATATTTACATCTTAGAAAAACTTTCTGTTTGGGGAGACACTGCCCTCCCCCAGGCTAGTCAATTCTTAGAGATAGCGAAGGGCCCAAATGGGACTCTGTGTTTGATGGGCAAACTAACCAAGGCAGAATCATACCTTTTCTAGCAGGGCCAGGTGCCAGGCAAGTAGGGATCACACCTACAGTTTAGAGGCCACCAAAATGATGCAAATTAGCCAGACTTACGTGTTTACCCTACCTTGTCTTGCCTTTCCCATAGAATCCCCAAGAAAGACCATGGCCTAAACCTTTCCCTTACTCCTAACTTTTACCTCCTGACAACTCTGGTGGGTTTCCCACGTGGCCTTCTGTGGCATGCTGTATCTCATATCTCTAGGACTTGTGAGTAAAATAAAACTTGGGTTTTTTTCCTGAACCTCTCTTCTTTTTCCACTGTGGCCACACCTGACTGACCACCTTATAAAAGAATACAAACATCACTTTCCTGAAAATAAATGAATAAAATGGCACCCTTGGCCCTCAATATAGAGGTCACATTCCTTAAAATGGCAAGCAAAGCTCTTTAACATTTTACCTTTGTTTACCCAATAACCTAATTTCTTGTCCATCCAAGCAGTCACTCTCCCAGTAACGTCCAACAAATTTCAAAGTCCTAAATATAAATGTTCAATTTGTGTTGGCTGTCAACACCTGGCCAAATGTTGAAGGCATATGCCAACACAAATACAGAACTCTTTAGCAAATACTAGCAAATACTAACTGTTAGCTGTCACTTAAGCTAACTGAGCAGACTTCAGTGACCATATAGAACAAAGAAGACAGACTTTACAGAATTAGATCAGAAGTCACTAAACAAACAAACAATAAGCCCCAACAAATAGTAACAGCAACAAAACCAAAGGAGATGGGAGAGGTAAGAAGACAATCTGATTTCCAGAGTTCCCATATTAAAATGTCCAGTTTCAGTCCTAAAGTTACAAGATATTAAAAAGTAACAAGAAAGAGAAGGAAATAGGGGCGCCTGGGTGGCTCAGTGGGTTAAGCCGCTGCCTTCGGCTCAGGTCATGATCTCAGGGTCCTGGGATCGAGTCCCGCATCGGGCTCTCTGCTTGGCAGGGAGCCTGCTTCCTCCTCTCTCTCTCTGCCTGCCTCTGTGCCTCTATGCCTACTTGTGATCTCTGTCAAATAAATAAATAAAATCTTTAAAAAAAAAAAAAAAGAAAGAGAAGGAAATAAAAGTAACTAGAAAGTATAGCCCATACACACACAACAAAAGAAATCAATGGGAATAGTCCTGGGTAAGCCCCAAAGTAGACTTACTAGACAAAAGATTTTAATTCAGCTATTTTACATAGGTTCAAAGAACTAAGGGAATCCAGGCTTAAGGAAATAATGTCTTATTGAATAGAGAATATCAATAAAAAGATAAAAATTATGAAAGTGGATCAAGTAGGAACTATGGAATTCAAAAGCATAGTGACTGAGGGTGAGATCTATAGTATGATGACTATAGTTAATAATACTGTATTGTATATTTGGAAATGACTAAGAGGGAAGCTCTTAAAAGTTCTCATCATAAGAAAAAAATTCTGTAATTATGTATAGCAATGAACATTAACTAAACACATTGTGATCATTTCATAAAATATACAAATATCAAATCATTATGTTAAACAGCATTATGTTGAATCAGCTCAACAGATTTGAGTAGGCAGAATAAGGAATCAGAGAACCTGAATACAGAGCGATTGAGATGATCCAGTCTTCAAAAGATAAAAAGAATGAAGAAAAATGAAGAGAACCTCAGAGAGCTTTGGGACATCATCCAGGATTCCAACATAAGCATAATGGGGAGTCCAGAAGAAGAGGAGAGAGAGAAAGAGGCAGAAAGAATATTTGAAGAAATAATGACTGAAAACATCCCAAATTTAGTAAAAAGCTTTAAATATCCAAGAAGGTCAGTGGACTCCAGGTATGATGAACTAAAAGAGATGCATACCAAGACACATCATCAAATTGAAAAGACAAAGACAAAGAGAAAATACTGAAAGCAGAAAGAAGTGACTCATTTCATACAAGGAATTTTAAAAAATATTAAAAACTGATTTCTCATCATAAACCACAGAGTCTATAATTAGTGGAATGATACATTCAAAGTGTTGAGAGAAGATTATCAACCAAGAATACCATCTCCATGAAAACTATCCTTCAAAAACGAAGAAGAAATTAGAACATTCCCAGGTATACAGAAAGTGCAAGAATCTGTTATTAGCAAAACTGTCCTATAAGAAATACTACAGGGAGACCTCCAGGCTGAAATAAAAGGACACCAGACAGTAGATCAAGTCCACATGAAAAATAAAGAACATAGATAAGGTAACTATATAGGTAAAGAGTAAGAACAGTATAAATATATTTTTTGTTGATAATTCCTTTTTTCTCCTATCTGATTTTAAAGACAAGAGCATAGAGCAATAATTATATATCTGTGTTGATGGGCATACAATGTACAAAGATGTAATTTAGATGACAATAATTGGAGAGGTGGAAGGGAATGGAGTTTTACTAGAAAGCATTTTGTATAACATTGTAATTAAGTTGGTATTAATCTAAACTTGATTGCTTAAATTAAGATGTTAATTGTAATCCACAGGGCAACCACAGGGCAACCACTAAGAAAGTAACTAAAAATTATAAAAATTAATGAGAGAATTCAAATGGTACACTGGAAAAAAAAAAGAAAGTAGCAATGGAGAAATACAGGAATAAGAAATGCATAAAATATAAAAAGTAAATTGCAAAATAACAGACTAAATTCTACCTTATCAGAAATTACATACATGTAAGTGATTTAAACTATCTAATTTAAAAGCAAAGATCAGCTGAATAAAATCAATCCATATAATTTGACTGTATGCTATCTGTAAGAGACACACTTTACATTTAAGAAGTCAAATAGGTTTGTAAGTAAAAGCATGGAAATAGATATATCACGTAAATAGTAACCACAAGAGAGCTGAAGTGGCTATACTAATGGCAAACAAAATAGACCTTAAGATAAAAATTGTTACAGAAAAAAGCACATTTTATAATGAAAAAAGAGTCAATCAATAAGAAGTTATAACAATTATGACCATATGTGAACCTAGAAACACAAACTCAACATATATAAAGCAAAAATAACAGAATCAAAGGAAGAAAGACAATTCAAAAGTAGCCGCATGTTCAATATCTCAGTATCTACAATGGGTAAAATGACAGATCAGCAAAGAAATGAACAACACTAGACTTAACCAAGGAAACTTAACAGGCATCTACAGAACACTTCACACAACAACAGCAAAACATATATTCTTTTTAAGTGCACATAGAACATTCTCCAGGATAGGCCATATGTATATGCCATCAAATAAGTCTCCAAAGATTTAAGAAGATTGAAGCTATATAAAATATATTTTCTGACTGAATGGAGTAAAATTAGAAATTAATAACACAAGAAAACTTAGAAAATTCACAGATACACAAATACTAAAAAGCTAAAATGATCCAATGATCCAAAAAAGAAAAAAAAAACTGATGAAGGAAATTAGGAAACACTTTGATATGAATGACAATGAAAACAGAACACACTCAAACAAATGAGTGTAGCAGAAGCAATGCTTAGAATGAAATGTATGTAAATGCTATAAATGCTTTTAAATGCTATATATTATAAATGCTATATAAAAGCTATAAATGCTGGGGCGCCTGGGTGGCTCAGTGGGTAAGCCGCTGCCTTCGGCTCAGGTCATGGTCTCAGGTCCTGAGATCGAGTCCCGCATCGGGCTGCTCAGCAGGGTGCCTGCTTCCCTCTCTCTCTCTCTCTCTCCCTGCCTCTCTGCCTGCTTGTGATCTCTCTCTGTCAAATAAATAAATAAAATGTTTAAAAAAAAAAAGCTATAAATGCTTATATTAAAAAAGGAGGAAGATCTCAAATAAAACTTAACCATCCACCTTCAGAAACTGGGGCTGGGGGGGCGGGAATCAAACTAAAGCAAAAGCAAGTAGAAGTTAGGAAACAATAAAATTACAGTAGAAAAAAATGAAATAAAAAATAGAAAAACAATAGAGAAAATCAGAAACAACAAAGAAAGTTGGTTATTTGAAAAAAATCAAGAAAATGGGTAAACCTTTATCTAGATAGACCAAGAAAGAAAGATGGAAGACTTACTAAAATTCCTAGAAAAACAAACAACTGAAATGAATTCAAGAAGAAATAGAATATTGAAATAGACCTATAACAAGTAAAAAAGAAATTGAGTAAATAATTAAAAAAAACCTTAAGGGCAATTAAATTTGATATATATATATTACATATATATAATATATAATAAAAATTTTAAGGGCAATTAAACAAAGGGCACCTGGGTGGCTCAGTTTGTTAAAGCATCCAACTCTGGATTATGGCTCAGTTCATGATTTCAGGGTCCTGGGTTTGAGCTCCTCATCCGGCTCCGCACTCAGCAAGGAGTATGCTTGAGATTTTCTCCCTCTCCTTCTGCTCTCTCTTCTTCTCTCAAATAAAGAAATAAAATCTTTAAAAAATGTATCTACCAACAAAGAAAAGCCCAGACAACTTTACTGATGGACCGTACTAAACCTTTAAAGAAGACTTAATGCCAATTCTTCACCAACTCTTTCAAAGAAAAAAGAGAAAGAACCACTGACCAATTCATTCTGTGGAGCTAGTATTTCCTGATTCCAAAACCAAACAAAGAAATCACCAGGAAAAATAAAAACCCAAACAAAAAACTACAGACAGATATTTTTTAAGAATGTAAACACAAAAATCCTCAACAAATTGTGACCAAACTGAATCCAGCAACATATGAAAAGGACTGTACCCCATGACCAGGTGTAATATATCCCAGCAATGCAATTGGTTCAATATATGAGAATTAATCAGTGTAACAAACCTTGGTAAGTAAAAGATGAAAATTATATGATTATCTCAATCAAAGCAGAAAAATTATTCGACAAAATCCAAAATCTTTCAAGATAAAAAAAAACCTCAACAAACTAGTAATAGGGAGCACATGCTAAACTTGAAAAAGGCATTTATGTAAAAACCATGGCAAATATGTTTTTAGTGGTGAAAGACTGAAAATTATCCCCCCTAGTCAGGAACAAGAAGAAAAGGATGTCCACTCTTGTCACTGGTATTCAGTTTTGTACTGGATATTCTACCTAGGCAAGATAATGAAACAAAAAAAACATTCAGAATGGAAAGAAAGAATTAAAATCATCTGTTTGCAGATGATTTTGTTGATAGGAGATTCAAAGGAAGCCACAGAAAAACTATTAAAGATAACAAACAAGTTCAGCAAGGTTTCAGAATATGGGATCAATGTATAAAAATTAATTGTATGTCTAAACATCAGAAATGAACAAGAAATGAATAAAATAATCTCACTTTAAATAGCATCAAAAAAGAAGGAAGTGCTTAAAAATAAATTTAACAAAGGAAGTGCGCAACTTACGTACTGAATGCTATGAAACATTGCTGAAAGAAAATAAAGATCTAAATAAATGGAAAATAATACCATGTTCATTGATTGGAAGACTTCACATGGTCAAAAGGCCAACACCTCCCAAATTCATGTATAAATTTCACATAATCTTTATCAAAGTTTCCATGGTTTTTTTCTTGGTAAAAATTGAAAAGTTGACCCTAAATTCTTAAGGAAATTCAAGGAACACCAAGTAGCCAAAACAATCTTTTTTTTAAATATATATTTTTATTAACATATAATGTATTATTAGCCCCAGGGGTATAGGCCTGTGAATTGCCAGGTTTACACACTTCACAGCACTCACCATAGCACATACCCTCCCTAATGTCCATAACCCAACCACCCTTTCCCTACCCCCCTCCCCTCGGCAACCCTCCGTTTTGTTTTGTGAGATTAAGAGTCTCTTATGGTTTGTCTCCCTCCCGATCCCATCTTGGTTCATTTATTCCTTTCCTACCCCCCAACCACCCCACACTGCCTCTCGAATTCCTCATATCAGGGAGATCATATGATAATTGTCTTTCTCTGATTGATTTATTTCGCTCACATAATACCTTCTAGTTCCATCCACGTTGTCACAAATGGCAAGATTTCATTTCTTTTGATGGCTGCATAGTATTCACCTTCTTTTGATGGCTGCATAGTATTCACCTTCTTTATCCATTCATCTATTGATGGGCATCTAGGTTCTTTCCATAGTTTAGCTATTGTGGACATTGCTGCTATAAAAATTTGGGTGCATGTGCCCCTTCAGATCACTACATCTTTAGGGTGAATACCCAGTAGTGCAATTGCTGGGTCATAGGGTAGCTCTATTTTCAACTTTTTGAGGAACCCCCATGCTGTTTTCCAGAGTGGTTGCACCAGCTTGCATTCCCACCAACAGTGTAGGAGGGTTCCCCTTTCTCCGCATCCTTGCCAGCATCTGTCATTTCCTGACTTGTTAATTTTAGCCATTCTGACTAGTATGAGGTGGTATCTCATTGTGGTTTTGACTTGTATTTCCCTGATCCCGCATGATGTGGAGCACTTTTTCATGTGTCTGATGGCCATTAGGATGTCTTTTTTGAAGAAATGTCTGTTCATATCCTCTGCCTATTTCTTGATTGGATTATTTGTTCTTTGGGTGTTGAGTTTGATAAGTTCTTTATAGATTTTGGATACTAGCCCTTTATCTGATATGTTGTTTGCAAATATCTTCTCCCATTCTGCCAGTTGTCTTTTGGCTTTGTTGACTGTTTCCTTTTCTGTGCAAAAGCTTTTGATCTTGATGAAGTCCCAATAGTTCATTTTTGCCCTTGCTCCCCTTGCCTTTTGTGATGTTTCTAGGAAGAAATTTCTGTGGCTGAGGTCAAAGAGGTTTCTGGCTGTGTTCTCCTCAAGGATTTTGATGGATTCCTGTCTCACATTGAGGTCTTTCATCCATTTTGAGTCTATTTTTGCATGTGGTGTAAGGAAATGATCCAGTTTAATTTTTCTGTATGTGGCTGTCCAATTTTCCCAACACCATTTGTTGAATAGACTGTCTTTTTTTCTACCCCCACTGGACATTCTTTCCTGCTTTGTCAAAGATTAGTTGACCATAGAGTTGAGGGTCTATTTCTGGGCTCTCTATTCTGTTCCATTGATCTATGTGTCTGTTTTTGTGCCAGTACCATGCTGTCTTGATGACAGCTTTGTAACAGAGCTTGAAGTCTGGAATTGTGATGCCACCAACTTTGGCTTTTTTTTTTTTTTTTCAACATTCCTCTGGCTATTCGAGGTCTTTTCTGGTTCTATATAAATTTTAGGATTATTTGTTCAATTTCTTTGAAAAAATTGATGGTATTTTGATAGGGATTGCATTAAAAGTGAAGATTGCTTTAGGTATCATAGATATTTTCACAATATTTTTTCTTCCAATCCATGAGCATGGAACATTTTTCTATTTCTTTGTGTCTTCCTCAATTTCTTTCTTGAGTACTTTATAGTTTTCTGAATACAGATTCTTTGCTTCTTTGGTTAGGTTTATTCCTAGGTATCTTATGGTTTTGGTTGCAATTGTAAATGGGATTGACTCCTTAATTTCTCTTTCTTCTGTCTTGTTGTTGGTGTATGGAAATGCAACTGATTTCTGTGCATTGATTTTATATCCTGACTCTTTACTGAATTCCTGTACAAGTTCTAGCAAAAATGGAGTGGAGTCTTTTAGGTTTTCCACATAAAGTATCATATCATCTGCAAAGAGTGAGAGTCGGACTTCTTCTTTGCCAATTTGGATGCCTTTAATTTCTTTTTGTTGTCTGATTGCTGAGGCCAGGACTTGTAGTACTATGTTGAATAGCAGTGGTGATAATGGACATCCCTGCCATGTTCCTGACCCTAGAAGAAAAGCTCTCAGTTTTTCTCCCTTGAGAATGATATTCATGGTGAGCTTTTCATAGATGGCTTTGGTGATACTGATATCTGTGCCCTCTATCCCTACACTTTTGAAGAGTTTTGTTCAGGAAATGATGCTGCACTTTGTCAAATGCTTTTTCACCATCTATTGAGAGTATCATATGGTTCTTATTCTTTCTTTTATTAATGTGTTGTATCACACTGATCGATTTGTGGATATTGAACCAACCTTGCAGGCCTGGAATAAATCCCACCTGGTCGTGGTGAATCATCCTTTTAATGTACTGTTGGATCCTAGTGGCTAGTATTTTGGTGAGAATTTTTGCATCTGTGTTCATCAAAAATATTGGTCTGTAATTCTCCTTTTTGATGGGGTTTTGTCTGGTTTGGGGTTCAAGGTAATGCTAGCCTCATAACATGAGTTTGGAAGTTTTCCTTCCCTTTCTATTTTTTGGAACAGTTTCAGGAGAATAGGAATTAATTCTTCTTTAAATGTTTGGTAGAATTCCCCTGGGAAGCCGTCTGGCCCTGAGCTCTTGTTTGTTGGGAGATTTTTGATGTCTAGTCCATTGATTTTTGACAAGGATGAAAAGACAATTTAATTAGGGAAAATTCACCTTTCATCAAATGGTAATAGACAAGTACATATCCATATATAAAAGAACAAAGATGAATGCCTATCAAACATTACATACAAAATTTTACTCAAAATGATTTGAAGACCTAAATGTTAAGATGCAAAATTACTAAACTCTTAAAGGAAAACAAGCTTAAACCTCATGACCTTTGATTAGGCACAAGTCTTAGATTTGACACCTGAAATACAAGAAAACCAAAGAAAACACAGATAACTTGGACTTCATCAAACATAGAAAACTTTTGCATTCAAAGTCTAATTTATGTATTTTCCTCTTGTTTCTTGTGATTTAAGTGCTCTTTTCTGAGAAACCACTGGGTCTTAAAGATTTATGTTTTCTTCCAAGATTTTAATAATTCCAATTCTTACATCTTTGATCCATTTTGAGTTAACTTTTATATATAGTGTAGGTAATTATGCAGCTTCATTCCTTTGAGTGTGAATATCCCTTGGTCCCAGCACCCAGGATGTCATTCATTATGTTTGGCTTTCTGTTGATTATTTAGTCAGCTGTATGATCTCTGTTGGTCAAGGGCCAAAATTTTTCTTTGAATCCCTTGAAAGTATATAGAGCAGTGTTTTTTCCAATTTAAAAGTTCACAACACTGAAATAATATTTAAAAAATACCAGGTGGCTCAACTGTAGTTAGGGTCGACATTGTTTGGAAGAAACTTAGTTTCAGTTTTAAATCTGTGGGTGTGTCTGTATGTGTGCCCATGCATGCTGCAGGTGTATACACAGGTACTGGGTTGAAATAGAAAGTGTATTTCTTACCTTCTACGGTTCACAAATGTACAGGTAAGTTTGTAAAACATTGGCCTGAAAACGCAGTATCTCCTTCAAAATGGGTATTAAGTGAAAAATAAATAAATAAAAGAACCATCAAAGGCTGCTTTCTTTTTGCCTTTAGATGTTCTGCCTTTCTTAGGAATGTACTTGTTGGACAAGAGTAGCTGGAGTGACGGATATCAAGAGTCCCAGTTACCTCCTCATCTAAGTTGAGAGCAGAGTAAACACTCTTGTGCCTCTCTAGCAGCAGGATTCAACTTGTCCTTTGCCTTTGGCATTTTCAGGTGATCATGAAGATAAGAAAATGCTATATTCCAATGGGGACATTGTCTCTCCTCTGGCTCCTTGACAAGTGTAGAGAGGTAGACTGAATCACAGGCTCGGCTTCTTTGATTTGTAAGGTGAATCTAGCCAACACTTTCCCACTGGACCTGGCCTTCTAACAAAAAGGAACTTCCACTAAGATGAGCAGCTTTTAAATTAGCAAAGGAACAATCTGAAATCATTTAGTAAATACATAGTTATACTCATAAATATAGAAGGCTTAGGAAAAATGTATTTTAAAAAAGATATTGGATTCTATTTAACAGGTGATATTTGATACAATATAAATTTTAAAATTCAGTAGTTACTAAGTCTATAGTGTAAGTCACACACCTTAATATGTTAAGATATATGCTAATGTACAATTTATGGCATGAAATACAGACTGTTTAAGTGTACCATATCTTTGTATTACATCAACCAAACCTATAAAAGCCTTCATTCAGAACTAATATTTAGAAAGTAAAGTAAAGCAAAGCAAAGCATAGCTCACTGTCCAAAGGGTTTCATTTTTAGATTTTTAGAATGGTTCATGGACTTACCCAAGGTTTTAAAGCTCATCATTTAAAAAGCTAAGCTGAAAGTAGAACCCAGCCTGCCTGATTCCTCATCCCGAGCTTTTTATATGTTGCTGTTCTCTACATATTTCCTTAGTTTTATGGAGCTTCTTTAATGAGATCTCAGTTACTGAACCATAACTCATTCACTGAAAATGAAATTCATCCCTGCAATGTGTCAGGCAGTCTTCTCAACAAAGTCCCTGTCTTCGTGAGATTCACTTTTAGTGGAGTGACAGAAAAAGAATTAATAATGAAGGTTCTGCAGAAATTATTACAGTAATGAAGTATGGCTTTAGTTCTTTGGTTAATAGGAATTTACGAAAGTGATTACACTTTTCTAAATAGAAAATATAAAATTGCCTAGAGTCTGAAGTCCTGATTCTGGCTCAACTCACATTCCTTTACTCCAGATGTTTAACTATACCTCAAAATTAGAAAACACTGAAAAAATTTAGTTTCTTCCCTGTCCTGAGGTTACGCTGTTTCCCTGAATTGAAAGATTTCAGGGAGAAAATTGCATCATAGGCCATGGAATGCCTCAGACATGCTGGAGCCAAACTGTCTCTGTTCAAGATGGTATAGTTAACCCTTTTTTTTTTTTTTTTTTTTTTTAGATTTTATTTATTTATCTGAGAGAGAGCACATGCAGGGGGGAGAGGCAGAGGGAGAGAGAGAAGCAGACTCCTTGCTGAACAGAGAGCCCAATGCGGGGCTCAATTTCAAGACGCCAGGATAATGACCTGAGCCAAAGGCAGATGCTTAACTGACTGTGCCACCCAGGTGTCCCATTTTTTTAAATCCTAAAAAAGAATAGTTGTTTCAGGGGGGGAAATGCTACTTATTACCATTTTATGATCAACAATATCAACTGCTCCTAGGAAGCAGGAAAATAGCAATTACAGACACTGTTGTTTAGAAACAGTAACAGAGAGCTCCTTTTAGAAAAAAAAAACCAAAACCAAAAACTGAGCAATTTCAACAGATGTGAGAAAAGTCACACATGAAAAGAAACAAGCAAAAATAAGTAAGCAAACAAACTAGATGAAAGAGCTTCTTCAGTCTTGAACAATTCCAGAGGTAAAGTGGTACTCTATTTGTCCCATCACCACCTCTGTGGAATGGGGCTACCTTACAAAAAGGCAGGAGAGTGACCTAGGAACAAAGAAGCAGATCCAGACTTAAAGTTGTAAGATCACAGGAACAAAGACCTACCTACATTTCCACAGGGCTGAACTAACAGAGGCAAGTGTGGTAAATGTTTTATACTAAATTGGTTAGCAAATATCTTGGAACAGACTGAGGAAGAAATCTTCATTCCAGCTGTAAATCCAAAGATACTCCCTTGGATACTAGTTACTTAAATTTGCCAAGCATGGGATTTTTTCATTTACAAAAATGGACATGATATTAATAATAACTGTCTGTCTCATAGATAATGGAATAAAAACACGTGGCACAGGATTAAGCAACCAATAACTTTTATCATTAGCAATCACATCATCAACAATAATAAAACAGATTCACAGTAGGGAGTTGGATCACCCAAGCCACTGGAGAGCCACGCTAGGAATAGCTCCTGAAAACTTCACATAACTCAAAACATTCATAAGACATCCAGCCATCTCCCTTAAGAATAAACGTAACGTCCAAAAAAAAAAAAAGATGAAGAAGAAATGAAAGAATGAAAGTCTCAGTAAACATAAACCCATGCCATTATAATGCATTCCTTACATCAAAGTTACTCTTTAATGAACAATAAACAATTTTTAGTGTGGGGTACTCATATTATTTCAACATACATGTATAAAAGTAATGAAGTAACTGAACTTCAGAGTAAAATTACTTCAGTAATGTTTTATGGCTCACTGTTTCAAATTTGCTTATTGAAATTAGTGTGAAATTTAACTACACTGTTTATCCAAAGGCCACTTAATATCAGAGAGATGCTATTATAAGAAATGAGGCATAGGGGAATGTGTTATGTGATTTTAAGAGATATACTCTAAATAGAAAGGCAAAGAGTAGAAACTGTAAACCCTGAAACATCTTGAATTTAAATGATTGGAATTTCTTTTACAAGTGTGAAGTCTATAAGAAGACACATTCTATCTGCAAAGAAATCTACAAAGGATTGTGAAATGATAACAAACAACCCCCACCACCATCACTCCCAAGACACTACTGTGATGAAAAACACAAAGTGAGTGTGGGGGAGGGGAGTGGATCCTACCAACTACTTGAGCAAAAGCCAAATTTCCATTTGAGATTTATGATTACTCCTGCAAGATTTGGATTCCTGTGCTCACATTTCTACCTCATGAATCAGATGGAGCCCTACATGGGGACCTGGGTTCCAGATTCCACACTTAAAGCCAGGTCTTCAATCATCACATACTTGTCCAAAAATCACATGGAGTGGTAAAGCTTTATTGTCACAATTCTGATGTGAAAAACTGGGAAAGAGAGAGTTTTAGTTTTGTTTTTTGATTTTTATTAGGAGGAGGGATTTCTTTTAGCTTATGATACAGGCTTAAATCTTCAGTTTTTCCTATCTCAGTTTACAAAGTAGGATATAAATGTATAATTCACATGGTAGTGAATTATATTCATGGGTAAGATCCTAAAAACCTCATGTAATTCAAAACTTGAATTCTAGATAGATTATTCCCCAGGAGAAACCAATATAATGTAAGGATTAGCATTCTCAGAATTTAGAAGCTTATAATATGCAGTGTATCTTAGAGCAACTTTTTAGACACTTAAAAAAATACTTTGAAAAATGTATGGAAAAGGTTTACAAGGATAATGTATAGACTTTTTGCATACCTCTCACACAGTTTCCCCTATCGTTAAATGTTACCGTGGTACGTTTGCCTAAACTAAGAAACCAACATGAACACTATTAACTAAATTCAAGACTTTATTCATGTTTCACTAGTTTTTCCATTAATGCTCCTTTTTTTTATTCCAAAATCCAATCCAATTTTAAGTACTTTTAAAAGTTATGGAAGAATTCATATTACAGTTGGCCCTTGATCAACATGGGTTTAAACTACATGGGTCCGCTTACATGCAGACTTTTTCTTGACGGAGAGAGAGAGAGTGGGGCCGGGGCCAAGGGGACCAGGTACAAAAGGAGTGAGGGAGAATCCCAAGCAAGCTCCACCCCCAGCCAGAGCCTGACAGGGGACATGATCCCATGACCCTGAGATCATGACCCAAGTCAAAATCCAGAGTCCAATGCTCAACCAAATGAGCCACCCAAGGGCCCCTATATGCAGATTTTTAGAAATAAATACAGTACAGTATTATATACGTATTTTCTCTTTCTTCTGACTTTCTTAATAACATTTTCTTTTCCCTAGCTTACTTCATTGTAATAATACAGTATATAATACTTAAAACATACAAAATCTATGTCAGTTGACTATGTTATTAGTAAAGCTTCTGATCAACAGTATGCTATTAGTAAGTTTTGGATTGGAGGACTCAAAATTTCTCAGGGGATTTTTCAAATACAGGACCAACTGTATTTGAAATTTGTGTGAACTAGTAAGATTTTGGCAGTGCCTGGGTGCCTCAGCCAGTTAAGCATCTGCCTTTGGCTCAGGTCATGATCCCAGGGTCCCAGGATCCATGGCATAGGGTTCCCTGCCCACCAGGAAGCCTGTTTCTCCCTTTCCCTCTGTCCCCCATCCCCACTCATGTTCTCTCCCTCTCTCTCAAATAAATAAATAAAATCTTTAAAAAAAAACTAATAACATCTTTTTGTCATGCTCTTTCAAATTTGTAAGATTAAAATTGGTATGAAATACAACTGTAGTTTACCCAAAACTTTCCACGAGGCTTAATAAAAGGATGGCAGAAGACTTAACCTACTGCAGTAGCCCAAGCCAGTAGGTTCACTCTGGAATGGCGAGGGGAAGGGAGGAAGTGTGTTGTACTGGGTTTCAGTGGAAATTTTCATTTGAAGAAAATCACTAGTAAGAAAATCCAGAAAACAATATTTGAGTAAAATCAAGAATACTGAAAACAAGTGAACAAGCCAAAAACTAGATATGATGATGTTACAAGAAATGCTCAGAAAATTGCCTAATCAGGCACTATTTTTTTTATAAAAATAGATTAAACTTCTACTACAAAGAGCCTCCAAGCAAACTGTGTAACCACATACACTGCAAAATATTCCCCATTTGCTGTTTATTATTAAAATAAAAAGAGCCCTTAAAAATTAAAAGAAAAATGGGCAGTCAGTTTATAACCAATAAGCATTTGAAAAATACTCAAACTCGGTTTCAAAGAATGCAAATTAAGCAGCAATGTACTTTTTCCCTAACTTATAAACTTGATACTAATCCTGTAGAGTGTAGGCTAATGTGTAAAGAGCATGCATTGCTAAAGGGACTAAAACTTGAAAAAACTTTTTAATGGCAACTTGGCGATATATGGGTTCAGTTACCTACTGCTGATTACTAAGCCCTTCCAAAATATAGTGGCTTAAATCCACACGAGTGTATTGTTTCTAAAATTTCTGAGTTGACTATGTGGTCTCACTCATTACATAATGTTGTCCAGGGCGACTCACACAGCTGCACTCAGCTGGAATACTCTAGGCTTCCTTTCTTCTCCATGTGCTCCCCATCATTCAGGACATGAGCCCAAGGATCCTTCATGTCAGCTGGATGCCAAGAAAGCAAAAATGGAAGCCGACAGACCTTTCAACGCCTACCCAGTTCTTGTAGCCCTCATTTACCAGAGCCCACCTGCACAGGCTCCTAAGAGCCGATGATGCCTATCTCTTTCCAGCTCCATGTTCAGTGATCTCCCATCGGTAGGCTGAAATCAGTCAGGATGGTAGCATTTACACCACAGAAATTGGCAAATGCTATAAATCAGGGCTTTTAGAAAAAGTTTTCAGAGCTGATTTTCCAGAACACTATTTCCTGAAAGTCACATAGCTTCACATCACCACATTCTTTAGGAAAATTATTTTATTCAGGTAAATCACAAGGCCATCCCAGATTCCCTGTGGGAGGGAAAACAGACTCCATCCCTTAACCAGAGAATGAGCAAAGAATCTGTGGTTATATGTAATCCACCACAAATTGATCAAAAATTACTTATATCCTTTCCACGTGCAAAAACAAAACAAAACAACTCACTACCTTCCAAGATCCCTCAAAACCTCATCCCACAAATGCATTGAACTCAAAGTTCAATATTTCATAATCTGTATCATGTCCAGATATGGTGCAGCAACTCTGGATCTTGAGAACCGTGTTTTCTGCCCCTCCATAACCCCCACTCATTCTCTCCCTCCCCCAGGCATGAAATGGTAAGAAAGGGACAGGAAACCTACAATGGATACTCCCTTTCAATAACAGGGAGATAGTAGCTCTGAAATCTACCCAGACACATGTTGTTAGATTCTATTCTCCCAGGACTGGGGGCCAGCTGGGGCTAGAACATCCAAAATGACATCTCATCCTCCTAGACTTTTCTGGGTAACCTCTCTTCATTTAGGAGTCTGGTCCAAAGATCTTTACAGCATGTAACTGACTTCCAAAGAGCAAAGGTAGAAATTTGCAGGTTTTAAAGGCTGGGCCTGACACTGGAATAGCATCATCATACCAACCTAGTTTGGTATCATCATATTTACCTAGTGATGCCAGATTTGGGGAAAAAAAAAAAACACACACTAAAAAAAAAAAAAAGAATGCCCAGTTAAATTCACGTATCAGATAAATAATAATTTTAGTATGAGTATATCCCTTTCTTTTCTCTCTGTAGTTGACATTCTAATTTTACTGGGCATCTTTAATTTTTTTCTGGTGATCCTACTTTTACCACATCCTGAAGGCTGAAGCAAGTCATTCAAAGATAAGGGAAGGAGACATCACCGTTTAATGAATAAGTGGCTTGCTCATAAAGAGAAGGAAGAAGTTAATGACAACCATTTTGCAGACTACCACACTATAACAAAAAACTTGAAAACATGTATCAGTATAACCAATAATTCTATTTCTAGGGATTGTTCTGAGAATGTGATTAAAGACATGCCAGGTGTTTAGCAATACAAATGTTGATTATAGAATTACTTGTATATGGTGAAAAACAGGAAGTAACATAGATGTACAAAGACAAAAAATAAATATATTTATTGAGCTCCTAATATGTGCAAGACACTGTGTTGAACCCTTAAAACATACTAAACAACATAGAAAATCTCTTAGAGACTGAGTCTCTTGGATACTAAAGGGTTAATATTCACATTCAATAGATAATAATACATTTAAATAATTGACTGTAAGTGTGCTAATTACTAAAAAGAGAACTGCTGGGCACTATGGAATCACCAGGAATGAATTCTATTGGAGGCTGGTTTAGGAGAAAGGATAGGAAATAATGGGAAAGGTTGAGGGAAGAAAATATTAGGAAGAGTGAATAGCAGAAATATTCTAAATGTATATATTTAGGTGATCATAATAAAGAATTAGGGATGAGATGCTCATTAAACATTCAAGTGGAGACGCCAAATTTTGTTTAGATAGGGATCCTGGGAAGGGTCAAATCTGAATACATATATTTTTTGTTTTTAAGATTTTTATTTATTTGACAGAGAGAGGGTACAAGCAGGGGGAGCAGCAGAGGGAGAGGGAGACTCCCCGCTGAGCAGGGAGCCCAATGTGGGGCTCGATCCCAGGACCCTGAGATCATGACCTGAGCTGAAGGTAGATGCTTCCAGGCATCCTGAATGTATATATTTGGGAGTCACCAGTCTACAATCAATAGGAGGTTAAATAAAAAGAAAATCAGGGAAGTGGTTTATCATCAAAGCCCAAAAAAGAGAATTTCAAGAAGAAAGTGGCCACATGGGAGAACTGACACTAAGACACTAAGTAGGATGAAGGCAAAAAGTGACCATTGCTTTTTGGTGACATGGAGGTAACTGATGCCATTTCACATGTATAGGGGAGGACAAAGATCAAATCGAAATGGACTGAGGAAAGGTGATGGAATGGGGAAACCATCCATTTGAGAAGTTTTGCCATGAGGGAGCAAGAGAACAGGGCAGCAACTAGACGGGAAAGGGCGGGGGGGGGGGGGGGGGTTAGGGGTTGTTGGCTGATGGGGAAAAACCCCAAGAGAGGGAAATCAATAATGCAGGACAGACGCATCTATTTGTAGGAGAAAAGTCCTAGGGAAGGTGAAAGAGGATGAACAGCAGAAGTGGGAAGGGTTCCCAGAGTTCCAGAGCTCAAGGCAAGGGCTGACTTTAGCAAGAAGCAGGGATATTTCTCCTATAGTAGCAGGTGTATGAAGAGTGGGCCCTGATTCAAGACGCTGCAGGGATACAGTGGGAGGAAGAGGAGAAAGTGCCTGTTTGCTCCTATTTCAGATGAAGCGTTGAATCAAGGTCATCTGTAAGAAGGAAAGGGAGGGAGGGCGAGATTAAAAACATATTCTCCAAGTGTACTTTACATTTCATGTTGGTCACACTTTTCCAAGTTTTATTGTACAGACTCTCATCCAATAAACTTTACAGTTTCTTGACATCTCACATAAGAAAAAGAGCAAAGCGGGAGCCATTATAAATCAAGAACAATAACCCACCAATCAAGACAAATTTATTGGATACTTTTATTTAAAAGCCTTAGAAGAATTTAATAATCATGTATTAAAATTCCTCTGTGTCAATTTAGCAATCAAGAGAATTAGTAAGTCATAGAAGAAGTGCACATCAAAGTATTGTTCAGAGTCATGCCTATTAGTCAGAGTTAACAGAGGCCCAACGATGTCTGCTTTTGTGACTTTACCAATGCACTAAATTGCTTATTTCCATATTAGCGAACAGATTAAAGGAGTGATTGGATGCTGCATTTATCATCTGCATGACAAAAGCAGGTTGTCCATGAGCAGACACTTGTGAGATAAAGTCAATGAGATAAAATGCAATACACTGCTGTAAATCACATCAACGACTTAAATTGACAATAGAAGTTGACACTCCTGGGAGTATTTTTTCAGAAGCTATTAGAAAAAAAAATGAAATTTGAGCAGAGCTTTTGGGTCATCAGTGCTCTATATTTAGAATCTTCAAATAATCATATATTCTAGCACTTTGTCAGCAAGAGAGAAATAAAACGGGGTTACCTCCCTTTTCACTGCTTTTTTTCTTTTTCATTGAACACAGCAGAAGTTTCTGTGATGGGACTAATCCTATTCTGAGGCTTAAAAATAGGTCTTACACTTTTCAGATGAGATTAGTGGTATATTATGATAATTAAAACATAAAAGTAATATTGTTCACAATGCAATACAAGTTTTGAAAAGAGCAAATATTTATTGAGCACTATGTACAAAGCACTGTTCTTTGTCCCTGGGATATGCATTATCTTACATAATCTTCAAAACTCCTAAAACATCTTTATGCGGCAGGTTCTATCACTGTTTACATTTTACAAAAGAAAAAACTATGGTTGGTCAGATGCATTTATAATAAAGACTTGCAGATGTTGTATACTTGTTTTGTGCCAAGTGTATCACTGTGTTTAGGGGATTTTGTGTCTCAAAAATTAATGAGATCCCCAGCTCACAACCTCCTGGAGGAGATAGATGGGCAAGCAGATGACTAGACTGTCAATGTGACATGTTTTGTGAGAAGATGAATAATTGAGTGTCCTTGGAGCTGGAGCTTGAAGGATGAGCGGCAGTTGGGAGGAGGAAACAGGTGCAAGTGGTACAACTGGGTGGAGGTTCTGGATGCACAGGAAACGGAGTTCAGCATAGCTGATGGAGGAAGTACAAGTTAGGGAACAGCAGGACATAAAATTGGAGAATAGGTGGGAGAAGATTGGGAGGGTCTTGTATGAAGCGGAAGAGCTTGGAATGGATTCTGTAAGCACCACGGAGCATCAGAGACACAGGCGCCGGATCAGCACCTGATCCTGAGACAGGATCAGCTTTGGGTTTCAGGAAGATAAGCCTGGCACCAGTCTGTGATGCTCACTGAATGTGAGAGACGGGGAGCCTGGAGAAAACTGGACGAAGTTAATGTCCAGGTACAAAAGGACGAGGGCCAGAAATAAAATGGAGAAACCACATGTATTGTGTGTTTCTGAGCAAATATACTGAACTTTGAAATTTAGTTACCTAAAATTGGAAATTGTCACAATATAGCAGTACTTATGGATTGATGCTGGCAATTACCGGACTGTGTCACTGGAAGGTTTATCAAACTGAACAACTACATCATGACTCCTTCGTAGATAGTAAGCATTAGATGCCACCCCATTGAAAGGCGAATTCTGATTTCAGGTATGTTAAAATGTGTGTTTAGAATGGATGCAATGGGAACACTGTGTTAAAAATACATCCTATAGGGGCGCCTGGGTGACTCAGTGGGTTAAAGCCTTTGCCTTCAGCCCAGGTCATGATCCCAGGGTCCTGGGATCGAGCCCCACATAGGGCTTTCTGCTCAGCAGGGAGCCTGCTTCCTCCTCTCTCTCTGCCTGCCTCTCTGCCTGCTTGAGATCTCTGTCTGCCATATAAATAAATAAAATCTTCAAAAAAAAAATACATCCTATATCCAACCACATCTCCCTTCTTCTAGTCCCCCATTCTGGTCCAAGCCAACATCAATCATCTCTTTACCAGATGATGACAGTAACCTCCTAACAGGTCCTTCTGCTTCTTCTCTTAACATCTCCTCTTCTCTCCTAAAGCCCTTTCTTCTCAACAGGGTAGCTAGGGGCAAATCATGTCATTCCTCTGTTCAAGATCCCCAGTGGGGGTGCCTGGCTAGCTCAGTTGGTAGAGCACGTGGTCTCCAGTGCGACTCTTGGTCTCTGGGTCATGAGTTTGAGCCCCCCACTCCCCAAAAATCCCCAGTGCTTCTCCTCTCACTCAGAGAAAAAATCCAATCCCCAATCAGAGGCTACAAGGCCCATTAGGACTGGTCCCTCCTTAGCTCTCACCCCCATCACCCAACCTCCTGCTCCTCTTGCTTTGCTTCCTCCAGTCCAGACAAATGGGCCTCCTCCAACATCACACAAGGGTTTCTGAGTTGGGCAGTTGGTACCTGCTGCTTCCTCTGCAAGACCTCCTCTTCTCCTGGGTGTCTGCAAGGCTCATTCTGAAGTCTTTCACAACATGCCACCTTTTTACAAGGCCTCCTTTGCCTTCCCTTGTCTAAAATAGCTCTCACCCTCCCCACCCCCAAACTCTCGGTAGTCCCAATCTGCCCCCCTGCTTTATTTATTAAGTTAGCCCTTACCACTATGTGGTATAGCAACTGTGTTACAGGCTTATCCCCATAGCTGTCTAGAATGTGACTGAAGAGTCCATTCCTGGTTCAAAACCTACGGGTGATTTTTCAGGCCTGACCAGAGGCGATTTCAAAGGCTCTAACCCGGCAGGCTCCCAGGGAAAAGCTGCTGTTCCTGCAGCAGGCTTGGTTCACAGCCAGTGCTTTGGGGTTTCTGAAGGGAGGTGCAGGCAGGGCCCCAGGGCCCCTGGCCAGACATGTTCCTTCACAGATCTGCACATCTAGCCCAGGGCCTTCATTCTTATCTTTCTCTGTATGATGCCTTGGGCACAGAGTTTCATGGGGCTTCTGCTGAATCTTCCTTATGGGGCCTGGGAGAGGAGAGAGTAAATTTTGAAGACATTTTCCCCCACTCTGACTCAGTAGCCAGTATTGTTTCACTCCTAGCCCTCCCCAACCTTGTCATCTTCTCTCCATCCCCCCAAGCCCCTGCTTCAATCCCAGAATCCATGAACCTATCAAAGACGCTCACTGGTGTGCCATTTAGTGAGGGAAACAAAAGAGGAGGGAGTCTGCACTTTCCCCGGCTTTAGATTCCTGCTTACTCCATCACAGTAAGGGATTTACAGGCTTAAATCTGGTTTTTGGCTTGTTGCTTTAAACAGCTACTCTGACCCCTTTTTTTCTCTCCCAGCTCAGCAAGCTTTCTGAATTGGAAGGTTATTAATTATTGATTTAATGTCTTTAATAGTTATAGGCCTATTCAGGTGATTGGCCATTTTGTTTGTTATTTGTTTGTTTGTTTTCCTGCTCTATCTCCAACAACTAGAAAAATACTTGGCACCCATTAGGTGCTCAGTAGATTTTTTAAAATAAATTAATAAGAATCTTAAATTCTTGGAACAGAATAGATTCTATTATAATAGTTTAAGGTTTCAGAGTAACTTTGGTATTTTTATTGCCTGCAGCTTTATTTCCTCTTTAAACCACAGAATTATAGCTAACAAAGTTAATATTAAGTAAATTAAAAAATAGATAATATTTTGTCTGGGGCAGAACACAGGAAGAAACACTACCAACTGACATTCAAAAAGAGATCCTACATCTTAGATCCTTGTGTTTTATTTGTTTTTAGTTTTCCATATGAAGGTCCTATGTCAATGGAAACAAAATTCTACTGTCTGGTATGTATGTCACTTTTCCATAAGAGTTTTAAAATATCAGAGTTTTAAAATATCAACAATAGCAAACGAGGGAAGAATTCTAGGAAAACTAGAGACATTTGGAATGCTGGAAGCTTTCAACCAATTGTTATTGTTGTTCCAGTTAAAGAGGTTTGTTTTCATGGTACTCTTGTACTCTGTATTTAAGAGAGAGGAAACAAATATAGATAAACTGCAAAGCCAGCCATCTCTTACAAGAGGTTGCTGAGCTGTCCCAAGGCTCAGGCTGTCTTGGTCTAGAAAAATTCAACTTCAGGGGATATTCTCAAAGGACCCTTATCTACTAACCTCCAGGCTACTACAAACTGAGGGACTTCAGGACTTATATGCAAAGTATGCCTTTGTATACTGTTGATATATCAATCCAGACATTCCCTGCTTCTTCCTACCCTACTTTGTTCTGAGCAAGAACAGAGTGGTAAGAGAGCACCTGACAAGACCTCTCTTAGTATACATTGTGGGTCAATGACAGAATCATCAATGACCAAATTACCCTTCATCCTCTGTTTCCCTTGAAATGTGTCCCAATAATTTTATGCCACCTCAAAGCATCCTAAAGTTTGCCCCCAGTAAGGTATATTCACCAATCAGTATTCCAGGACTTTTCCTTCCCCATTGTACATTATAAACTTTTGGCTTAGGATGCTATAATGCTTTCTACTAAGCTGAAAAACTAAATCACAAGAACGAATGGGCAAGAATGGTTTGAAATATTGCCTCACCCAAGTAATAAGTTGTCTCTATCCCTACCAGGTCCAAATGCAACCAACTGAGGTTGCAGTTATGAACAATAGGTATCTCCTGCTTTCTAATACTTAGCGCATGGTGGACATCCCCAGTCCTTTCTTGCTGACTTACCATTGGAGGAAAGATTGCATTACATGCTTGGATTGACCAGTGAGTGAAGGGTCAAGGGCCAGGTTCACTGATATCCTATTAGTTCTACGAGAATTCTAAATGTCACCTATCAGAGAAAGTGAGTGGAGGTGCTTGGAAGGACTTTTGATCTCTTTATCATTCCACTATATATCACCTTGGCCAGAGGTAAATTCTATGATACTTATACTATTGTCAGAAGATTAATTTATCTCAGAAATGAGGAGATGCTCAGGGGACCTAAATCTATCCATCCTGTACCTAGAAACTTAGTTCACTTTATGTGTTACATTCTTTTTGTT
Organism: Mustela nigripes; assembly: GCF_022355385.1. Classification (NCBI taxonomy): domain Eukaryota; kingdom Metazoa; phylum Chordata; class Mammalia; order Carnivora; family Mustelidae; genus Mustela; species Mustela nigripes. The sequence goes on from NC_081559.1 coordinate 97,482,533, forward strand.
TTTTGTTTGATTTGATTTAGCTAAAAAGAGGATGGCTTGAATAGACATTTCTCTAAAGCAGATATAAAAATGGCCAAAAGTATGTAAAAGGATGTTCAAAATCATTAGCCATCTAGAAAATGCAAATTAAAACTATAATGAAGTACCACTTTATACCCTAGGATTCCTAAAATAAAAGATAAGAAAATAACCATTCTCGGTGAGGGTGTCAAGAAATTCCAACCCTCATACACTGCTTGATAAGAATGTAATATGATGCAGCCACTTAGGAAAATAGTCTGCAAGTTCTTCAAAAGGTTAACCATAGAGTTATTATATGAACCTGCAATTCTACTCATAAGTATGTAACCAAAGAATTGAAAACATATGTTCACACAAAAACTTTTACATGAGTCTTCACAGCACCATTATTCATAACAGCCAAAAAAGCAAAAATAAATGAAATACCTATCAATGGACGAAAGGAGAAAGATGCATAAAATGAAATACTATTGAGCTATAAAAAGGAATGAAATACTAAGATGTGAATAAAACTTGAAAACTTATGTTAAGTGGAAGAAGCCAGACTCAAAAAGGCCACCTATTGTATGGCTCCATTTGTATGAAATGTCCAGAATAGGCAAATCCACAGAGAGAGAAAACAGATTAGTGGTCTCCAGGGGCTGGGTTGGGGGAGGAGTGGGGAGTGACTGCTAATAGGTGAAGAGTTTCTTTTGGGGGTGATGGAAATTTTCTAATCTTAAATTGTGATGATGGTTGCAAAACTTTGTGAATATATGAAAACTATGGATCTGTATTTCTTAAATGAATGGATTATGTCTAAATAAAACTATTTAAAAATAAAACGGAAGGCAGCTTATTTAAATATTACATGGATGTAATGTTATTATTATTATTATTTACTTCATAAACCTATTAAAAACCTTAAAGAGGAAAAGGCAACCCACCTCGTGTGTAGGGCTAGACTATTAACACGAGGAATGAACCTCTTAGTAGTGTGTCAGCAGTTAAGAAAAGAAAGCGGCTTTTGAGAGAAGACCCCGACCCTCTTGGGGCCATAAACAGATACGGTGTCCCTGGGGCATTTTAAGGCAAATGTGGAGACAGTTAGCTGCATTTGTATATCCATATTTCCATTATGGTAGTCAGACCTCTAAATTATCCAAATTAGGGATTGCAATCTTTCAGAATTTGGGGCTACCTATGGTAATCAGCGTGTCCTGGTTTATCTAGAACTTTATAGGTTTTGGCACTGAAATCCCCGCATCAACCCCAATCAGTGCCAGGCAAGTTAGGACTACGAGCTAGAGCAAATGGCCCATGGAAAGCTGCTATCTGTATTTATTCGTAATAAATAGGCCACAGTAAGAAGAAATTATTACAATTTCTTTTCCTACAAAAAATGGACTCCCTTCCCCCCCCCACCCCACCCTGGAGTCCTGGGGCTCTTTGCTGCCCTTTCCCACCTTGGGAAAATGACCAGAGTACAGAAACAATCCAAGACAGTAAATCATAATTCAAGTTTAAAAGCACCAGAAACCACTGGTAGAATTCTGTCTCACATATAAGAGTCATACTAGAAACCCACAGGGAAATTTATGGTATAAATAGAATGCTTGCCAACAAGCAAAACCAAAAAATCACACATTCTAACCTGAAATTAAAACTATTGATAAAAGGTGTTCATTAATGAGGGCCTTTCAAACTGCTAAATGTTTTCCTGGCTAAAAATTCTCTAGAAGCTAATCATAGCTCTCTGAAACATCCTTTTAACAGAATTTATGAACACTATCTGAACTGAAATCTGACCTACAGAATGAAACAATAGAATATTAAATAATTATCATCAAAATTAAACTACTTATATTCTCCAGGGAAGAAATAACATTCATTCATAATTAGTAATCAACATTTAAGAAAACACATAGTTCCTTTTGCAATGAGAAACATTAACGTTTTGAGTTTGTGAAACCTCGGAAGAAAAAAACCCCAGCCATCTGAAAATTTGTACAAAACAAACTGTCTGTGGGATTTTATTTAGAACCCTACATATTAAACAAAACACTGTGAAGGATATGAGGAAATAGCAGAAAAATTTTATGCAAAAGAAAGAGTAAGTTTCAAGACCAAAACCAATGATGTTGGCCTACCCGGACAGTCTCTTAGCTTCTGTGTAGTTCATCCAAGTAATGTCCTAGGATCAGCTGAAACAGGCTGTTTTACAAAAATAAACTAATATAAAAAACTTTGCTCCACTATTCGTGCACAGAAGATAATTACAATGAAAGATGTAATGCCAGAGTCTTCTTTTCACATGATGACCTCGTGGTTTCTTACTTGTTACACTTAAAAAAGGCATCTGACCAAAAATGACTCAATTTGTTAAATGGTTTATAAATTTGTTAAAAGGAGGAGAAATTCTTTCTTTCTTTCTTTCTTTCTTTCTTTCTTTCTTTCTTTCTTTCTTTCTTTCTTTCTTTCTTTC
>NC_081559.1:97485027-97723690 GCF_022355385.1 Mustela nigripes
CTTCCTTCCTTCCTTCTTTTTTTTCTTTCCTTCCTATTTATCTATTTATCTACTATCTTGACTTTATATAAGACTGTGTGTGTGTGTGTGTGTGTGTGTGTGTGTGTGTGTGTTTTACAACTTGGCAGAGGTCAACGTCATTCCCATTGTTTTGAAAGCCAAACACATGTTTGTTACTCAATTGATAAATACCACATGACAATCATAGGATTTGTTGGTTGTTTTTTCCAAGGTGTCACTCCACCATTGTTTCTTCTCCCCGACCTTAAAACTGCTCAGCTTCAGTGTCACCCACTTCCTCAGCAAGACACTCCTTTGTCATGAACTAAGGTAAATTCTATACTACTGCTATCATGAAACCTACAATAATATTCCAGATGTAAACAAAGAGTTTTACACACCATTCACTTGGTAAATGGGGAAAGCAGCCACTGAGGAAGGAAAATGCAGTAAAGCATGATCTTCTATTATCAGCTACTATAATCCTTGAGGCTGATATGCCTGTAATCAGTTCTAGAGCCCTTTGTCTAAATTAAGTCAAAATAATAGGACTGTCTTTCACATTCCTCTATCCAGGTTGTCCCGTAGGACTTTTTCTCTTTCAGATCGTGTCTTGGAGCTCAGATGAACCTCTTGTTACCCAGATATGGTTTTATTTGACTTAGCATCTCACAATCCCAGGAAGTACGGGACCCTCCTTTCCCTGAAGATGGATGATCTTGCACTCTCTATGTCCCAGGACAAATGCCACATGGCATGAATTTTAAAGCTAATTTGAGTTAAAAGAAGACCCTATAAATCCCTTTCGCTTTTGCTCTTGGCTTCATCGGATCAACAGCCCATTCCTTCAACTGTGAGTTTTTCCATTCTGGGGAAAGAAGTTCCTCTCCTCAGGACAGACAAGTGGGGGAATGCTTTTCCTGGAGGGTTTGCCTTATCTCTAGAATGAGAGAAAGGAACCAAACACTCTCGGTTTGGCCCCTGTGCTTTAGTGTTCTCTTTCTCTGCCCTACCTCTTGTCAAGAATTTCTCATTCTTTTTCTCCATGAGATGAATTTTTACATCAGGATCTGACCTTCAAATGGGCAGACTTGAAGTTTGGGATGGGTAGAGTCAATTCAGAGAGAAAGTTACTAAAGAACCCAATTGAGGCTGATATCTATATCTGTTCTCCAAACTGGCCCTTTAGAGTCCTAAGATGGGTATTTTGTTCTCCAATTGTCTGATTCTTGTGTCCATTTCTCAACTGCTTTTGAACTCAGAGGGTTGACAGGAAATTATCACTTCTGTAGAAACAAAGAACCCCCAAATCCCAATGGCAAAACAACAAAGATTTATTTTTTGCTCTTGTTATACGTTCCCTGGGTCTCTCATCATTGGCTTTGCCTACACAGCCCAGTGTTTACAGTTTTTAAAGACTGGTTCAAATTTTAGTCCCTCTGAATAGGACTTTATTAGCAAACAGATCTAGAAAAAAATATTCACATTTGAATCCTAGGATGTAATTACAAAGACTGTGCCAAAGCGGTATTTTCAAACATAACTTTCTACTAGGGAACCATATTTATCATAAACAACAAAAAGAAATACCATCTACAGCTGAATAGGCCTTTTTATATCCCTTGAACTGCTGAGAATTATTTTCGGGAATACTTAATTCAGAGCTTTTCTTTCAGGGTGTTGGCATTTTCCCTTTTTGGATATGAGTTATACTAAACCGACCTCTATTATTTCTGGATTACATGTCAGCAATGGAAAATGAATTGAGTGCTTTGAGGAGAAGAAAAAAAAATCATTACCAGAAAGATGAATAGACCGATTGTACTGGGTTACTAAAAGTAGTGGCTCTGGAAAGATCATTGGTTTGATTTTTCCAGGAAACATATCTTCTTGGATACTCTTCAGAGTTATGATAAATTCCTCCAACAGCAGGCGGGAGGTAGGTCTATTGATCTCACACTTTCTCCTGGTCCACTGACTTCAAAGACAGGTCTTTCTTTACTATGTGGTATTCAAATATAGAAACTGCTTTGGGCTCTCAGATTTCAGCTACTTGGAAAAGAGTCAACAGTCAGTCAAATTTACATATTTATTGCTTTTGTTATAGGAAGGAGAGACCTCTTTTGCAGATATGTATTATGTGCCAATGATAGAGCAATGATCAAAACTGACATAGCCCCTCACCTAATAGAGTTCTCAGTCTTGGGGAAAGGATGTGGGTCTCCTTAGGTAAATACCCTACAGTTTTGTGTAAGAAATACCATGACAGAAACACACGGGGTAGTATGGGAATCTCACAGTGGGAAGATCAGGGAAGACTTCCTGGAAGAAAGGACTTGTAATTGTGACCTCAGTGGCAGTTGGTCTTAACCAGAGGAAGACAGAACAAGCAAAGGCATTGATGTTGGACAGAACATGACATATTTGAAGGACTGAGAGTAGAAAGTAATTGCACAGATAAGGGAAGGAGACATAAAGCAGCAAACAAATGCAAGATCATGGACAGTCTTGCAAAATGTGTTAGAAAGTGTGACCTCTATCTCCATGGACAGTGTAGCTAAATCTTTTTTTTTAGCAGGAAAGCGATTGGATTTGTTTCTGGAGGCCACTCCAATTGTTATGTTGAATATAGATGAGGAGAGACAAAATCTAGAGATAAAAGATGGAAAGACCAGGGCAGAGGTTATAGAGATATCTGGATAAGAGATTATGGTCACTTGAGATTATGTATTGGCTCTGGAATGCACAGATGGGCAGATGTGAGAAAATGTTTAAAGGTAGAATTGACAGGATTTAGTGACAGATGTGACATTGGTGGGACAGGAAAGAGGGGTATTTAGTGTGATATTGAGATTGCTTAGGTCTCTGGCTTGGACACTAGGTTGATGGTGGGATCATTTACTAAAACAAGAAACCCTGGAGGTAGAGCAGACTTAGAGCTTAAGCCCTTGAATTCAGTTTGGGGTATTCATTTGAGGTGTACATTTGAGGTCGGTGACCTACTTGTGTCCCCTTAGTCTACCATGAAGTTGTCTGCAGATAGTTCCTGCATCCTTCTGCCTGAGGTCATTCTTTGGCCACTTGAGTGAGCTTGGCTGCAGGACATATGCAGTCAGCCGTGAAATTCCAGAGAGTTAATGTGCCAGGAGTGACCATCAACAGTGAGGGATGGGAACAGATGAATGAGTGGCTCAGCTTTCCTGTCCCTCTATGCATCAAGTCTGTGGTGTCTCCCATCCAGTGTCTCAGAGGGTCCCCAAGGAGACTGAGCACCAGTGGCCAACAGTGATAGCCTGCTCATTAACACACTGCCTGTTGGCTCTTCTCCCTTCTCTGTTTTACTTCCCACTCCCTTAGAATGTCTCCTGGGGTCACCTCCTTCCAAAATAAACTACTTGAGTCCAAATCAGAGTGTCAGAGCCTAAGAAAAAGGTGCTGTGAAACCACCATGTGCAGTTTCCAGAGAGTAAAATGGATGTGAAAGTCTAGAGCTCAGGAACAAATGTTGTATGGGAGGCATACATTTGGGCATCATCTGTATAGGCTTTCTCATTGAGGTTTTGGATGTAGATGATTTTCAAAAGAGTATGTAGAATAAAAGGAGTATCTATCATAACAAATATCATTTCGAGAACAGCCAGAGAAACCACTGGCCTCAATAAGACTGGAAAGGAACTGCCAGAAGGATGGGAGGAGAAGCAGCAGAATGTGGGACTATAGAAGTCCAGTGTGGATGGGACTATCTCAGGACAACGGAGTTTTCAGGGGTCTACAAGAGCACCAAAAAAAAAAAAAAAAAAAAAAAAAAAAATTATCACTGGACTTAGCTACTGGGAAATAACTGGTGACCTGGGGGATACAATTTCAGTAGAACATAGAGGAAAAGTCAGGCATCAAAAATTAAGTCATGAACGAGAAATAAGAAAGTCTCAGCAGAGAATGCAGAAACCATTTCAAGAAGTTAAGCTATGAAAGATAAGAGAACAGTGGAGCAGTAGATCGAGATAGGTACAGAGAAGGGGAAGGGTTTTTTTTCTGTACAGCATCTTCAAATTCCTCCCTGATCTCACCTTCTTCCACCTTCCTCCACTTGAAGGAATTTTTGCAATTACACTGGGCTCACCCAGAGAATCCAGGACCATCTTCATATTCTAAGGTCAACTCATCAGCAACTTTAATTCTGTCTGCAAGCTTAATGTGTCTTTGCAGTGTACCCTAATATATTCATGGGTCCTGGGGACTTAAGGATTCTTTTTACATTCATAGCTCCATCTTAATCTTGTGGTGTCATTGTGTTGTGTCAAATTCTTCTAGGAATTGCAATTTTTGTAATATTCTTGTACATAATACATTGTTGCATGATAATATACGTTTGGCCTGAAAGCCATGGTGATGATTTTTATTTTTATTCATAATTCATGTACGAAACACAAAACTTAAACTTTCAAGCCAAATAGTAAATATATTACAGGGCAGAAAATAAATATTCATAGGACTTTCCCCCTGTCTTCCTAAAATCAACAAAAGAGCAGCTGAAAGATTGAGGAAGCAATAAATACTAGACACCCAATGGAGCAGTGGCTGTTTAAAGGCTCCCTGAACATACAGTTGATCTTTACTAATGGTTCTTCTCCAGACCAAACCCAGCTCCTGAAGTTGGTATTTATGGCACTACCCCATACATTTTTAATGAGCCCTATTCCATTCTGATCTGGGATGGAAGGGAGAGAAAAGTCTGGGAAGCAGAAATACGGTGTCATGAATGGGCACAAGGACCCTGGAGTATGAAAACGATGACCTCACCTACCCACCCAAGTAGCCACTAGTGTAAGGTGGCCAACTCCCATGGAAGCCACAGCCAGGTTGCAAGGCTGATCTGTGTGGGAAGAGGTGTTCCCTGAAGGCTGCTGATGGACCCATCTGCTTCCAGACTGGAGTATACTTCTTAGATTTCTAAGAAGTCAACTAACATCTCTGTGATGATTAGTTTACCGGATTGACTGGCTGATCAGCAAAGGCCGTAAGGGAATGGGACACTGGCCAGGTAGGGAAGCAGGGGGAGTTGCCCTGGGAAATTTGTAGGTCACCCTACATAGAGTAAAGGAACTGAGCATAAAAAGGGATTTAAACACTTTCCAAGAACCTCCAACCCCTCATGTTCACACACATGAAGATGACTTAGCATATGAAAATGGTCACACCCTCTGAATATACATGAAGCATCAGACTTGGCTCTAGGTGCATTACATATATTTTTCCATTTAACAGTTCAAAGAGTCTTTGTTAGCACCTGCAACTAACAGAGAGGAACCTAAGGCCACGGAAGTTCGGTTACTAACTTAAAGTTCCACGGCTGATACATTTTAGAGTTAGGATTCAGGTTCAAGACTTCTGAATCCAGAGCCCTCCCTTCAATAGAGAAGTTCTTTCTACAGCCTTCTCCTCAGGATAATTTCTTCTCTCATGGAGGGATAATTCAAACCATCAGCCCTTCCTGCTTGATACAAGTGGCTTTTTCTAGGGTGATTGGGATGAAGCCTTACATCAATGTGTGAAATAAGCAGGCCATTAAAGAATACCAGCAGGGGAAATAAAAGAAGGATAGGCAGGTATTTTTCTCTATCTACATCTCCAAGAAGATAAAATTGCTTAGGTGAGGAATGGAGAGAACGTATAATAGTTCCTATCAACACATACTTACTTAGTCTGGTCACCAGGAACAAAGATGGCCCTTGGTATTCACACTTTGTCTTAAGAAGGCTTGTTTGACTTGATTTTTCTTGCAGCAAAGCTGCTCTGGGGAAAGGAACTTTGCCAGAGTTGCTTTACTAGATCTGACACTCTCTGAGAATCCCTACCTCTTTGCTGTTGTTGTGTCATCCTCATATCAGCATCTAGGGTGTGCTGTGAGTGAATTGTAGAAGGGTGTTACTGGGTGTGTTGTAACCATCCACCAGTGTCTGCTTGGCTGGGTCATTCCCAGGGGAGGACAATTACTGCGTGCAGCCCCTGTGCCTCTGTAAACATAGGGCTGGGATGACTCCCTGACTCTTTCTGAGAGTCATGGAGAGGGTCCGTTTACGATGTGGAAAGAGGACAGGACAATTAGGACCACAAAATGATCACCAGCAAAAAAACCTCGTTGACTTTTGGTATAGAAAGAAAACTTAAATTCAAAATCCAAAATGAACTCTACTTTGAGACTACACTCTTGCAAGAGTCCCCACACTTTAGAGTGTTTTTGTTTTCCAGCATTTTAAAGCTCTATTTAAGAAATAATTATATAATAAAACATTTTATTTTTTCTTTTGAGATAGAGTTCTATGAACTTTATTTAACACATGCATAGATTTGTCCGATTACCACCATTATCCAAATAAAGAACAACTCATCGTCCCCAATAACTCCACCCTATTGTCCCTTTACACTTATTCATGCCTCGCCCTTGAAAACCACTGATCTGTTCTTCTTCCCTACAGTGGTATTTTTGAGAATGTCATATAAATGGAATCTTACAGCGTGTACCTCATGAGACTGGCTTCTTTCAATTAGCAGCATGTCTTTATGACTCATTCAAATTTTTGTATGCATCAATACTTCCTTTTTTTTTTTTTTAATTGCTGAGTAGTATTCCATGGTATGGATGTGTCACCATTACTGACTTCTTGAAAATATATTTATTTTTTAATTGAGGTTTAATTCACATACCAATAAAATTAGCCACTTTTAAGTTTTGCAAAAAAGAGGAAATGGGCCCTATGATAATCCTCACCCCATACAAAGATACCATTTAAGCTGGAAACAGATTTTTGAACATGCCATGTTTGTCTGACTTTCTCTGGTTTCCTGCCCCATTGTTCCTGTGCCTTTGGGGGGGGGGAAGAACACTATTTCTATATTTGGAGTATTGTTCAGCACAAGATCCTTCTCCATCTGCTTGCACTCATGTTATTAACAAATGTTCACTCCTTTCAACTGATTTCAGATTGGCTCTCCAAATTGTCCTTTCTCTTTGATTTTTTGGATGGGTAATGCCTGAATATTGCACAAAACACTAAAAACAGAAAATGGCATACCAACATCAATAAGTCTACCTAATTCTCTGTCTCTGAACAATTGCAGAGCTTTTCTATGCATTTATAAATATATGCATGTATAAATATATTTAAAAATCTGTATATAAACACATATAGAAATAAACAAATATATGTATTATTTACAGAGAATTATTATACACAGAGAATATAAACAAAAGCACATAAAATCAATGCACATACATGCATAAACACATATTTTTCCCACATGCCGGGGGCAGATTCTGCCCAATTTTCTAAACTTTATTCTCTCAATTGCCCTTCCTTTGAACTTCTTTCCAAAAAGTACATTTAGAACAGTCTATTATGTTCATTTTACTCTGTGGTATGAATATATCATAATTCATGTAAGGATTCCATTACTGATAGGCATGTATGCTCTTTCCAAATGCTCCACTTGTAATGAATACCTACAATCATTTTATTTTAATCATTTCACACATGTGGAATCATATATGTAGGATAATTATTTAGAAATAGAATTTCTGGGTCAAAGGGTACATGCATTTCTGCATTTGAAGAGTATTGCCAAATTATCCTTCAGAGAAGTCATATTAATTTATATACTATTGGCAATGGATCACAGTGTTTTTACATTACCTGTACTTATTAACTAATTATTTTAACTAATTTCAGACTAATGTATATTTGATTATCAATATCAGAAAATTAACATTAGCAGTACTTGATCTTTGTTTTCATGACATTAACACTTTTGAGGATCTGAGCCACATATTTTGAAGAATATCCTTCAGAATGTTGTTGGGATTATCTTTCCTTTAAAACAAGAAATAATTGCAAATAATTTCAGGCAAATAACAAGAAAAACTTTCCAGGCATAAAAAAAAATAAGCAAAATAACATTTAAAAACATAGTAAGAATACCTACCATTTTTTTTTTCTTTTTGACTACTCACCATATTTTGAACAATTATTACATGCCACATACTGAGTTAGGCGCTTTGCCTAGTGATGATACCTAATATTTACTGGATGCCAAATTTGTGTCAGGCAAAGTCACTAATTGCCTTATATGCATTATCTCATCTATTCCTGAAAATAATCCTTCCCAAAATAACATAATCCTCCCTGGATTGTATTAGTCTTCATACCACATAGTCATAAAATATAATTTGTAATTTTTTTAAGGGGCCCATGAGGACCAAAGAGCCTTAGAACTCTGAAAGTCATAAAGTGGTCCTTGCTGTAATCATTCCCACTTAACAGATGAAAATGAGGCTCAATAAAATTCTGAAATGAAACTTGCCACACAACAAGGAAGTGGCCAAGGTAATTTTTGGATATAAATCTGTGCAATTCCACCAATGATCCTTTTAACTGCCACATCGTAAACTATATAACATTGCATGGCAAGAAGCTCCTGCAAAGTTAGGAAAACAAGTTTGTTATACATTAACCAATTAAAAAATATTTCAAGGAAATATTAAATGCCTAAATGCAGGGGTAGATCCAGAGTATGTGGGACCCAGGGTTTTTACAACTTGGAGAATTTTCTTTGAGAGAAAAATACAAAAAATACAAAAAAATACAAAATACAAAATCTTCATTAAAATCAGTTGCACAGGGGCGCCTGGGTGGCTCAGTGGTTTGGGCTGCTGCCTTCGGCTCGGGTCATGATCTCAGGGTCCTGGGATCGAGCCCCGCATCGGGCTCCCTGCTCCGCAGGAAGCCTGCTTCCCTCTCTCTCTCTCTTTCTGCCGGCCTCTCTGCCTACTTGTGATCTCTGTCCTTCAAATAAATAAATAAAATCTTTAATAAAAAAAAAAAATCAGTTGCACAGTCTTGGAAGGGGTTGTCCAAGGAGGAGGCCTTCAAATACAAGCTTTAATTAGCTTCGTGGTAAATCACCTCACCCAAATGCCCTTGGGCCTAAAGAAGTCCGGAGAAGGAAGGAATCTGTGTAAGGCAGGTATATCAGCAAAGGTCTGAAGGTGGCAATGGGTCTTTGAGGGATGGTTCCCATCTGGCCACCCTGTGTGAAATGCCTGGGGGGCAAGTATGAGCATCATCTGTTCAGGGCAGGGTGGAGAAGTCCACCTGACTGAAACCCACTGCTATAGGTTTCAGCACTTTCAGGCAAAGAGATCTAACTGAAGGGTTAATCTGGCTGTGTTTTAATGACCACCTGATAAATTATGGTTGGTAAGGAGGAGGCAAGGGTAAAAAAAGAGAAAGAAAAGGAAAGAGTCACATCAATCAATCAAGTCAATATGAAGAATAAAGGTGAACAAGAGTCAGCAATGATTTTTATAATCCGAACTTGGGTAGTTGAAGGAATAGTTAGTTGTAGGATTCTCAGAAATTTAGAGCTTGGTTAGTTTGGGCTCTAGAAAAGTTAAATGCTATAACAATAACAACAACAACAATAACAATTGCAAACAACAGGGTGATATCTTCCACCAAAAGAAGCTGAGCCCTTGGGACTGGAAGGCATCCTGAGCACAGCTTGACCTGGCACTGCTGGCATTATTAACTTTTGCAGTGTTTTCCTTACACCAGCTCCCCGTCTGATCAGCACATTCCTTCTCAATTATGTTAATAGCTGAAGAACCTTGCAGCCAGGTCTCCTTCTTCCTGCTGACTAGGAAGCAGTTTGCCTTTAACACGGCTGTTGTTAAACACTGCTAGGGGATTCCTTGTCATTTAACTCTGGGAGTTTCAGTCTTTCTCACTGCCTCTGGAAGTGACTGGTCAAGAAGACTAATCACAACCAAAGTAGAAAGAGAATGGATTTCGAGGGAAATTACAGTTATAAAAAATGAAAATGATACGGAATTAGCGAGAGGGTGGAGTCTTCCAGTGATTCCGAAAATATTTACCGCATACCTATTACATGTCAGGCTCTGCGCTTGGACCATAGGTCATGACTATGGAAGAGATGCGGGCCTTGCCTCCAAAGATGTTTGACTTTTTAAGAATGGGTGTTTCAAGTGAGCGGGTAGGGCAGAGGATTAAGAACAGCAGATTCTGGGGTCGCGGGAGCAGGATGATGAAGTTAGCTTTAGCCATGTTAAATTTGGTATTCTCAAAATATAAAGGGGAAATGACCTGTATACAACTATAAACACAGGAATGGAGTTCAGGAGAGGAGCTAGGGCTAAGGGATATAAATTCTAGAGTATACCAACCGGCATAAAGTTAGTGCTTGCGGCAGGCATGGGGCACGAGAGTGTTGTTGCCAGGTATGTCTATCAGATTTGTTTGGTTAATTGTATTATCTACACAATAAAGAGACATCTCTATCCATAGGACTATTTCGACTGCATGGAATCGATTTTTGAAAGAAGTTTGTTAAAAATCTCTTGTGATTGCAGATTTATCAGATTCACTCTTTGGCTATATGGACAATAGTCTATAAGTAACACGAATAGAACTAGTTGGAAGGCTGGTTCTGGTGAGAAAAGGTGGTAACCTGGCCTAAGATAGTAATAAGGTAGAGAGAAAGGAAAAGAGATAAATTAATACTGATCCCTCAGTTTCTGGCTTGGGTAACTAGACAGATGGAAGTACCATTCACATACATGGATACACATGTATCCATAAATGCAGGCCATTGGCCAGCGTTTTTCTTTTAGCAAATTACAGAACTCTCTGGACTCAGTTATCATATTTATAAAATTGGGTATTTCGCTTCTCCTGGGTGGCTCAGTCGGTGAAGCAAGCCTCTGCCTTTAGCTCTGGTCATGATCTCAGGGTCCTGGAATCCAGCCCTGCATTGGGCTCCCTGCTTGCCGAGGAGCGGGCTTCTCCGTCTCCCTCTGCAGGTCCCCCTACTTGTGCGCTCTATTGCCCTCTCTCCCAAATAAATAAAATCTTTTTTTAAAAATTGGTTATAATAATAATAGATTGTATTTCATCAGGCTATTATGATGGTAAAAAGAGCATATGCAAAGTACTTAGCATAGTATCAATAAAAGCTTATTATTATCACCAGCAGAGTTATGGTTAAAAAAGGAAAAGTTTAGGTTTGAAGTGGGAAATCAAGATTTCCTATTAAGTCTCAAGTCCTTTGTTTGAGTTGTTACATAAGTTATCTTGCAATAGAGAGGGTCAGAGTGTTCTTGGCAAATACTGCTCAGGAATGAAAGAGGATGGAAGTAAAAGGGGAAAAAAAAAAAACCTCTGGAAGGTCAAAGGAAGCTTTCCAGAGGTGGCAAAATCGAGGGAAGATTTTCTTTTCTTTTTTCTTTTTTTTAAAAGATTTTATTTATTTGACAGACAGAGATCACAAGTAGGTGGAGAGGCAGGCAGAGAGAGAGGAGGAAGCAGGCTTTTTGCTGAGCAGAGAGCCTGATGCAGGGCTAGATCCCAGGATCCTGGGATCATGACCTGAGCCGAAGGCAGAGGCTTTAACCCACTGAGCCACCCAGGCACCCCAAGGGAAGATTTTCTTAAAGTGGGGAGAGTGGATCATGGTTTCAGCTAGGGAATAAGGAAGCATTTCCAAGGGAGAAGGAGTAACTGTCTACATGTACCTTCTTGTTTATTTTTATTGTACAGTGTTACAGTATGTTGTTGTCTGACTTAGCTCTGGGTAAGGAAGCCAGCCATCCCCCAAAGGCTGCTGAAGAGCAGACGTCTGGAAAAAATGACTACAATTAACAGAGCAACATTTACTTACGGAATGACATTAACTTACCTTGTGTGTGATTTATCATATGATTAGTAAGCAGATTACTCTAGTGACAGGTTGCAAGGAAGGCTGTATTAACCTTTTGATGAAGCAGGATAAAGTGATTAACCTGACAAAGATTCATGAGCACATATGTTTCCAGCTTTGAGCTAATGTGTGGAATGAAACCTAAAATTATAACTTCCATAGTACACACTGTCTTGGCAGATTTTAGTGTGAGATTATGCATGACTACACCTCTCGTACAAGTTTGCACAAGCTTAGGAATTTTTTTTATTAAGGTGATTATGCAATATGCATTTTAGCAGGGGCATACAAATGCATGAAAAGAATATTCCCAGGCATATTAATCTTGATTTATAATTATGTGTCCCCCTTCACTGGGTTAGTGAATTACCTTTTCTCTTCTGTTTTGTTAAGGAGAGCATTGCTTTAAGCTTATTGTAATTGGAGCCATCTTTCATAAACCAGTGTTTGATATACAACAAATAAATTATAAGTTAGATTCAATTATGAAGCCGTTAACATACTTCACATGACTAGAAAATGAAAAGCAAGTTCTATAGGAAGATAGGAGATTTAACTTGCATCTCGACTTGCTCCCCTACCTAAGACCCCACTAACACAACCAGTGAAGGGATATTTTAAGACTTACATTCCATGCATGGAGAGAACTGGAGAAGAGATCATTTTGGAAGCCGGAAGCAGATGAATACAGAGTGATAGAATAAACAGCTGAGAAACTGAATCTAGTCACTCAACAAAGAAAACTAACAACTAACCTGATTGACAGAATATCCAAAGACCTAGAAACTAATGGCAGCAGGTCCTTGTGGATATGAGAGCAAAAGTATGGCCTTAATAAGGAAGATGGTTACAAAGTGTGCTTTACAAGGGATTGGATCCCTAGACGTCAATGATCTGTGCAGCATCCCAGAAACCGCCCCTTGCTCACTGGAAAAGAGTGATGGTTTGTTTTCAGAAAGAAGGAAAGTAGGTGGTTCGAGTGGAAGAATACCCGTGCATACAGTTGAGGGTGAGAGCTGGAATAACAATAGGGGATGAAGGGAATGTATGCAGATTAGCTTGAGAGGCAGAACAGGTCACATCTGTCTTTCTCTGCTCTGAGTCCAACACATGAAAAGCTAGACTTTCACCCTTCTGGCAGGACATTGAAAAAGCCTTCTCCAGGAAATACAGCTAGCCCATGAGGAGAGATATGACATGGGAAAGATACTGACATTGGAAGTTTTCTCATTCAGGAAACCCACCCTGATGCTCCTGCAGTAAACCTCACACCCAACCAGGCCCCCTCTCATATATTCAAGCTTCCAGCCAGTGTCACAGAATCTCAGTCTTCAATATCATCAGGTGCAAAAACTGTGAGAGGTCCAAGAAAAGCCTTTAACTAAGGAGCTTGAAAATAAAATAGAGATAGAAAAGGGATTTTGAAAAAAAAAAAATCAAATAAATGTCAAAAACCTCACAAAGAGAAGCTACCATAACTCTGAAACAAGAACGGATTTCTACCCCAATATAAACAAATAGGTAAATAAATAGAATGTTCCAAAAACATAAGGAAAAAAGAAAGAAAGAAAGAAAGAAAGAAACAGAAAATAGGAGATAAAACTAGGACAATTAGGAACTTGATGAAGGAATATTGGCATTTTTTAAAAAGGCCAGAAAGAGAGAATGGAGAGGAGATAGTTAATGATCTGAGTTTCCAGACTGAAACATTCACCAAGAAGAGAGCAGTCTAGTGTCAAATACTGAAGGCGAGGAGAAGATCCTGCACTATTATAAAGAGGAAAGAAAATGTCTAGATCATATACATAAGATCGGGAATTAGTGAGAATAAAAATGTTTCTAAAAACTTAGGTAAAGGCTATTGTTCTGTAGTCATGGTAACAAGTAGCCATTAAAACTGTTTATAACACATTTAATTGATCAAAGTCCCCTCTCTCTAGTAAACATGCCTTTGTCAGTCAAAGAATCAGATGAATCCTTCATTTTGACCTTTGACCACTCAGGAATGGATTTGTTCCAACAAACACACCCAAGGAAGTGTAAGAATCCCTACAAATGATAGCAACCCACTGAAGCCTTCCAAGTCCACCAGTCCCTGAACTCCATGCTTCCCCCAAACCCTAGACAAGCTGGGCAGTCTGCCCTGCTTAGAGAGACTGTGCTGCCTACAGTAGCTCTTCCTTCCTATAGCAAGCAGTAACCTCAGCTGTGTCTTTTTATTTCAGATATTGAGTCTCATCAGCCTTTGACATAGTTTGAATTTTAACTTCTGAATAGGAGCACTGAAAGCTACAAAGAGGGGCGCCTGTGTGGCTCAGTCAGTTTGGTTCGGTTCAGGACATGGTCTTGTAGTCATGGGATCGAGCCCCACATTGGGCTCTGGGCTCGTCGCAGAGTCTGCTTCAAATTCTCTCTCCCTCTGTCGCTTCCCAATTCATGTCCTCTTTCTCTCAAATAAATAAATAAATAATCTTAAAAAAAAAAAAGAAGAAGAAGAAGAAGAAGAAGAGAGCTACAAAGCAATGAATAATGGTTTTGAAAATTCTGAGGAAAATAATTAACAACCTAGAATGGTATACCCAATCTACATTTAAATACAAGAATTTTTAAAAGGGCATGCAAGATCTTTTTTAAACATATTTTATTAAATTCAGTTAGTTAACATATAGTGTATCATTAGTTGCAGATGTAGAGTTCAGTTATTCATTCATTGCCCATAACACCCAGTGCTCACTATATCATGTGCCCTCCTTAATGCCTATCACCCAGTAACTCCATCTCCCTAACCTCCCTCCATCAACCCTCAGTTTGTTTCCTATAGTTAAGAATCTCTTAATAGTTTGTCTCCCTCTCAGATTTCGTCTTATTTTACTTTTCCCTCCCTTCCCCTATAAGCCTGTTTTGTTTCTTAAATTCTACATATGAGTAAAACCGTCTGATAATTGTCTTTTTCTGACTGACTTATTTGGCTCAGCATAATGCCCTCCAGTTCCATCCATGTCAATATAAATGGTAAGATTTCATCCTTTTTGATGACTGAGTCATATTCCATTACATGTACACACACATCTTTATCCATTCATCTGTTGTAGATATCTGGGCTCTTTCCATAGTTTGGCTCTTATGGACATTGCTGCCATAAATGTTGGGGTGCAGGTGGCCCTTCGTATTACTACATTTGTATCCTTTGGGGTAAATACCTATAGTATTTAGTAGTAGTGCAACTGCTGCGTTGTAGGGTAGCTTTGTTTTCAACTTTTTGAGGAATCTCCATATTGTTTTCCAGAGTGGCTGCACCAGCTTGCATTCCCACCAACAGTGTAGGAGGGTTTCCCTTTCTCTGCAACCTCACCAACATTTGTCATTTGACTTGTTAATTTTAGCCATTCTGACTAGTGGGAGTTGGTATTTCACTGTGTTTTTTATTTGTATTTCCCTGATTCCGTGTGGTGTTGAGCATTTTTCCGTGTGTCTGTTGGCCATTTGTATGTCCTCTTTGGAGAAATGTCTGTTCATGTCTTCTGCCCATTTCTTGACTGGATTTTTTTGTTTTTGGGGTGTTGAGTTTGGTAAGTTCTTTCTAGATCTTGGATATTAGCTCTTTTTCTGATAAGACATTTGCAAATACTTTCTCCTGTTCTGTTGGGTGTCTTTTGGTATTGATGACTATTTCCTTTGCTGTGCAAAAGTTTTTTATCTTGAGGAGGTTCCAATAGTTCATTTTTGCTTTTAATTCCCTTGTCTCTGGAGACATGTCTAGCAAGAAGTGCACCTCCAAGGCTGAAGAGGTTGCTGCCTGTGTTCTCCTCCAGGATTTTGATGGACTCCCCTCACATTAGGTCTTTCAACCATTTTGAATTTATTTTCATGTATAGTGTAAGAAAATGGTCCAGTTTCATTCTTCCACATGTGGCTTTCCAATTTTCCCAACACCATTTATTGAAGAGACTATCTTTTCTCCATTTGGACATTCTTTCCTGTTTTGTCAAAGATTAGTTGACCATAGAGTTGGGGTTCATTTCTGGGTTCTCTTTTTTGTTGCATTGATCTACATGTCTGTTTTTTTGTGCTGGTACCATACTGTCTTGATGATTTTAACTTTGTAATAGAGCTTGAAGTCTGAAATTGTGATGCCACCAACTTTGGTTTTCTTTTTCAATATTTCTGTGGCAATTCGAGGTCTTTTCTGGTTCCATACAAATTTTAGGATTATTTGTTCCAGCTCTGTGAAAAATGTCAATGGTATTTTGACTGGGATTGCATTGAAAGTGTAGATTGCTCTGGATAGCAAAGACATTTTAACAATATTTGTTTTTCCAATCCATGAGCATGAAATGTTTTTCCATTTCTTTGTGTCTTCCTCAACGTCTTTCATAAGGGTTCTGTAGTTCTCAGTATACAGGTATTTTACCTCTTTAGTTAGGTCTATTCCTAGGTTTCTTATGACTTTTGGTACAATTGTAAATGGAATCAATTTGTTAATTCCTCTTTCTTCTGTCTTGTTTTAGTGTATAGAATGCAACTAACTTCTGTGCATTGATTTTATATCCTACCACGTTGCTGAATTCTTGTAGGAAATCATTCAATTTTTTACTGGAGTCTTGGTTTTCAACATAACATATCATGTCATCTACAAAGAATGAAAGTTTGACTTCTTCGTTGTCAATTTGGATGCCTTTTATTTCTTTTTGATCTCTGATTGCTGAAGGTAGGACTTCTAGCAATATGTTTAACGACAGTAGTGAGTGTGTACATTGCTGTTGTGTCCCTGACCTTAGGGGAAAAGTTCTCAGTTTTCCCCCATTGAGAACGGTATTTGCTGTGGGCTTTTTGTAGCTGGCTTTTATGATATTGTGGTATGTCCTCTCTATCCCTATACTGTGGAGAGTTTTAATGAAGAAAGGATGCTGTATTTTGTTAAATGCTTTTTCTGCATCATTTGAGAGGATCATATAGTTCTTGTCTTTTCTTTTATTAATGAAATATATCACGTTGATTGATTTGCAAATATTGAACACCCTTTCAGCCCAGGAATAAGTCCCACTTGATCATGGTGAATAATGTGGTGAATAATCCTTTCAACGTACTGTTGGATCCTATTGGCTAGTATCTTGGTGAGAATTTTAGCATCAGTGTTTATCAGAGATATTAGTCTGTAATTGGTCTGTAATTGTTAGCAATTTTGGTAGGTTGTTTGTCAAGTTTTGATATCAAGGTAATGCTGGCCTCATAGAACAAGTTTGGAAGTTTTCCTTCCCTTTCTATTTTTTGAAACAGCTTTAGAAGAATAGGTATTAATTCTTTAAATATTTGGTAGAATTCCGCTTGGAAGCCATCAGGCTCTGGACTCTTGTTTGTTGGGAGGATTTTGATTACTGCTTCAGTTGCCTTGCTGTAAGTTATGGATCTGTTCAGGTTTTCTGTTTCTTCCTGTTTGAGTTTTGGTAGTTTATATGTTTCTAGGAATGCATCCATTTCTTCCAGATTGCCTAATTTGTTGGCATATAATGGCTCATAATATGTTCTTATAATTGTATTTCTTTGGTGTTGGTTGTGATCGCTCCTCTTTCATTCATTATTTTATTCATTTGGGTCCTTTCTCTTTTCTTTGTGATAAGTCTAGCTAGGAGTTTATCAACCATATTAATTCTTTCAAAAAACAGCTCCTAGTCTCATTCCAACTGTTCTTTTGGTTTCTATTCCACTGATTTTTGCTCTAATCTTTATTATTTCTAAACTTTATTTATTTCTATTCTCCCACAGAGTTTAGGCTTTATTTTCTGTTCTTTTCCCTGACCCTTTAGGTGTAAGGTTAATTTGTGTATTTGAGACTTTTCTTGTTTCTTCACAAAGGTCAGTATTGCTATGCCATTCCCTTAAGACTGCCTTTGTTGCATCCCAAAGGTTCTGAATTGTTGTGTTTTCATTTTCATTTGCTTCCATGAATTTTAAAAAGTTCTTCTTTAATTTTCTGGTTGACTGGTTCATTCTTTAGTAGGATGTTCTTTAGCCCCCAAGTATTTGAGTTCATCCTAAATTTTCTCTTGGAATTGAGTTCAAGTTTCAAACCACTGTGGTCTAAGAATATAAAGAGGATAATCCCAATTTTTTGGTACTGTTAAGACCTGATTTGTGACGTAATATGTGATCTATTCTGGAGAATGTTCCATGTGCACTTGAGAAGAATGTGTATTCTGTTGCTCTGAATATATCTGTGAGGTCCATCTGGCCCAGTGTATCATTCAAAGTCCTTGTTTTTTGGTTGATCTTCTGCTTGGATGATCTGTCTATTGCAGTGCGGGGGAAGTTAAAGTCTCCTACTATTATTGTATTATTGCTAATGTGATTTTTTAAATTTTGCTATTAATTGGTTTATATAACTGCTCCCAAGTTAGAGGCATAAATATTTAGAATTGTTAGATCTTCTTGTTGGATAGACCCTTTAAGTATGATATAGTGTCCCTTTCATCTCTCATCACAGTCTTTGGTTTAAAATCTAATTTGTCTATAAGGATTGCTACCCTAGCTGTTCTTTGATGTCTATTAGCATGATAAATGGTTTTACACCCCCTCACTTTCACCTGGAGATGTTTTTGGGTCTAAAATGAGTCTAGAGGGTGCCTGGGTGGTTCAGTGGTTAAAGCCTCTGCCTTCGGCTCAGGTCATGATCCCAGGGTCCTGGGATCGAGCCTCACATTGGGCTCTCTGCTCAGCAGGGAGCCTGCCTCTTCCTCTCTCTCTCTCTCCCTGCCTGCCTCTCTGCCTACTTGTGATCTGTCTGTCAAATAAATAAAAATCTTAAAAAAATAAAATAAAATAAAATAAATAAAAAATAAAATGAGTCTCGGGACGCCTGCAAGGTCCTGGGATTGAGTCTTGCATCAGGCTCTCTGGCCTCTCTGCCTACTTGTGGTCTCTGTCAAATGAATAAGTAAAAATCTTTTTAAAAAATTAATTTAAAATTTTTTTAAAAAAATAAAATAAAACGAGTCTCTTGGGGCACCTGGGTGGCTCAGTAGGTTAAAACCTCTGCCTTCGGCTCAGGTAATGAGCTCAGTATCCTGGGATCGAGCCCTGCATCGGGGGTCTCTGCTCAGCAGGGAGCCTGATTCCCTCTCTCTCTCTCTGCCTGCCTCTCTGCCTACTTGCGATCTGTCAAATAAATAAATAAATAAAATCTTTTAAAAAATAAAAATAAAATAAAATGAGTCTCTTGTAGACCACATATCAATGGGTCTTGCTTTTTTATCCAATCTGATACCCTGTATCTTTTGTTTGGAGCATTTAAATCATTATATTCAGAATAACTATTGAAAGATATGACTTTAATGCCACTGTATTACCTCTAAGGTCACTGTTTCTGTAGACTGTTTCTGTTCCTTTCTTGTCTATGTTACTTTTGGGTTCTCTCTTTGCTTAAACAATCTCCTTTAATATTTCTTGTAGCATTGGTTTAGTGATCACAAATTCTTTTAGTTTCTGTTTGTCCTGGAAGCTCTTTATCTCTCCTCCCATTCTGAATGACGGCCTTGCTGAATATAGTACTTTTGGCTGCATATTTTTCTCATTTAGCCCCTTGAATATATCATGCCAGTCCTTTCAGGCTTGCCAGGTCTCTGTGGATAGGTCTGCTGCCAGCCTTATGTCTCCACAGTTGTAGGTTAAAGTTCTCTTATCTCAAGCTACTTTCAGAATTTTCTCTTTATCTCTAAAATTTGCAAACTTCACTGTTATATATCAGAGTGTTGATCTATTTTATTGAATTTGAGGGGGTTTCTCTGTGTCTCCTGGGCTTGAATGCTTGTTTCCTTTTCCAGATTAGGGAGGTTCTCAGCTATAGTTTGTTCAAATACACCTTCTGTTTCTCTCTTTCTCTCTCTCTTTCCCCATCTTCCAGGACTCCTATTACTCTAGTATTATTGCCCTGTAATGGTATCACTGATTTCTCAAAGCCTCCCCTAATGATCCAGTAGTTGTTTTTCTCTTTTTCTCAGCTTCCTTACTTTCCATTATTTTGTCTTCTATATCACTCTCTCTTCTTCCTCATTTGCCCTAGCGGTTAGAGCCTCCATTTTTTACTGCATCTCAGTAATACATTTTTATTTTCAGTCTGACTAGATTTTAATCATTTTTATTACTGCACTAACGGATTCTCTAGTGTCTTTTATGTTTTTTTCTATCCCAGCTACTATCTTTATAGTTGTTGTTTTGAATTCTAGTTCCAACATTTTACTTATATCTATATTGATTATATCTATGGCAGAGTGTATTTCCTCTGGTTATTTCTTTTGTTATGAATTTCTCCTTCTAGTCATTTTGTCCAGAAAAGAAAGGAGGAAAGAAAGAGAAAGAAAAAAAGGGTGATGGGGAGGCAGCAAAACCAGCAATAATAATATCATCATCAACAACAAAAACTTCAGCAAGTGTTTCTGTTATATACTGTGTATACTTTGTTGTTGTGTTTTGGCTGCTCTTTCCCACTGTTTCTTTCTTCTACAGAGTTCCTCCTTGCTTGTAATGGGAAGTGTTTGTTCTTTTAAGTAGGTATGCTTTTATTTATTTGTGAAGTTAAGCTAGAAGCTGATGTTTTAGAGCTTTCTTTAACCAGTAGACTTGGTATATGCTGGGGTTTGTGTTAGTCTTTGAGGGAGAGGCCTGCTGTGCTGGCTCAAACACTAACTTGAAGGGCATGCAAGATCTTAAACAGTTTACTTCTCATATACCCATTCTGTGGAAGTCATTGGAAGAAGCCAACTAAGAGGAAGATAGGGGTTACTGGAAATAGGAAATCCAATTTGGGGCAGGGGAGCAAAAGACAATGATGAAGATGGTGAAGAGTGCAGGATATTAGTTATACCCCCAAGCAAACCAGTCCACACTGCAGATTGTACCAGTTATCTAGTATTTCATAACCAATCAACCCAACATGCAGTGACTTAAAACAACCATCTTTAACTCACATTTTACTGGAAAGTTCATCTTACTGATCATAGCTAGGCTGACTTATGCATTTGTGGTTAGTTGGCAGTTCAGCTAGAATTGATAGGTTCCAGATGGCTGCACACTGCACACTGACTGGGTAGTGGCTAGGGCCATGAACGTGAATGGCCTATGTTTCTTTCCTTATCCAGCAGGTGAATATTGCTCTTCACATGGCAGTAGGGTTCTAAGAGCCCAAAGCACAAGGACTTTTCAAACCTCTACTATGTCACATTTGCTAACATTTCATTTGCCCAAATAAATCTCATTGACCCAAATAAATCTCAAAGTGGAAATTGTACTCAAAGTTATACAGCAAGGGAGCAGGGATATATAAGAAAGGGAATCTTTGTTGGCCAATTTTTTTTTAAGCAATCTACCACTGAGCTTATCAAAAGATTCCAGGAGAAAATTCTTTAAGAAGACAAAATTGGCCAAATATTCTCAATGTGTCTGAACATGTGAGAGAATATTAAGAAAATTGTTAAAGAGTTTGATGTTCAACTTAAGAGAAAGAAAACTAAGCAAAAGGGGAAAAATAGGTTTTAGTAACTCTGAGGATAACAGAACATTGTTCAGCAAATAAAAATAACCATAGTTTGTAACAAACTTATTGGTAATTAGTGTTTACTTAGTCATATGACAGTCAGCACTGAATATTGAACTAACCAAAATTATATTTTGACCATATTAGGAGAAAAAAATGGGGTATAGAAAGTGGGTACATATAGTAGGGCAGGAAAGATAAAAGAGTGGAGTTCTACTCCCTGGGTCCTCTTCCTGAAGGAAAATCAAGACATTATATTTAAAACTAGAAAGTCCAGGGGTGCCTGGGTGGCTCAGTGGGTTAAGCCACTGCCTTCGGCTGGGGTCATGATCTCAGGGTCCTGGGATCGAGTCCCGCATCGGGCTCTCTGCTCAGCCGGGAGCCTGCTTTCCTCTCTCTCTCTCTCTCTCTCTGCCTCTCTGTCTACTTGTGATCTCTCCCTATCAAATAAATAAATAAAATCTTTAAAAAATAAAATAAAATAAAATAAAACTAGAAAGTCCAGAAATAACAATGCAAGAATGCTACCTAGAGAAATGGGTACTAATACCAAAACAATTAGGTAAAAGATGAGAAGCTGTTGTGTTTCACAATCAGCCATACAGAAATATTTGTATTCAACATTATGTGCATGTTAACTTAAATACAAATAAAAGAGAGACAGAAAATAAAGTGATTAATGTCTTTAATATGGACTGATATGTAATGGTCTCTCATATCAAACAACAAAAGGCAAGATGCAGAAGAGCTTGTATATTAAACAATTATTTATGTTTTAAAAATGGAGTGGCAGGGTACCTGGGTGGCTCAGTTGGTTAATGGACTGCCTTCAGCTCAGGTCATGATCCTGGAGTCCCGGAATTGAGTCCCCCAATGGTCTCCTGCTCAGCAGGGAGTCTGCTTCTTCCTCTGACCCCTGCCTTCTCGTGCTCTTTCTCTCATTTTTTTTCTCTCTCTCTCTCTCAAATAAATAAATATAATTCTTTTTTAAAATGGAGTGGTAGATACAAATATATATTTTTGTGTGCCTAGAATAATTCATCAGCAAGCTCTGTTGAGTCTACCTTTAAAATAAATCCCAATTCCAGCCATATCTCTCCCTGCATCACTCTCATCCTTCAGAAAGCCATCATCTCATGCCTCTGCTAGGTTAGCAGCTTCTCATTGCTTGACTGGCCTCCCTGCTTCCTTCCTTAAGTCATGTCTCCATAGAGCAGCCCAAGGAATCCAGTTAAAAGAAAAATTAAATCACATCATCCCCATGTTTAAAACTTTTGTTTTTTCAATCAACCAAATAAAACCAGACTCCTCACCAGAACTCTACAGCCTGACACGATCTGGTTCTGACCTCATGTGTTTCTCATTTTATTTCATTCTTACACCAGGGTCTTTGTAACTCATAGCCCCTCTGCCCTAGAGTGCTTTTCTCAGACACAGTGAGGCTGACCTCTCAATCGGATCTGTGTTCAAATGTCATCTCCCTAGAGAGACCTTTCCTAGTTCCTCTCTCTGCACCCTCCCTCCTTATATACCACTTACCCATCATTGTCTATCACCCCACCCTCATTTATTTTTCTTCATAGCACTTAGCATCACTTGACTTTTCATTATATATTTAATATTTAGTTGTTTATTAGCTGTCTCCCCCAACAGAACGTAATTAGTGTCCCATGAGGAACACTACAATCTAAAGTCCCATGATGGAAGCCATATTTGTCTGTTTTGTTTATTGCATTTATCCCCAAGCACCTAAAACAGGGTCTAGCACATAGGAGCTATTAATATATTTCTTTTGAATAAATTAATAAACAAAAATACACACATACAGACACAAACACACATACACACACACACACAAAAAAAAAACCCTCCAACTATTTATAGTGGTTGCTTGGGGGAAGGAAATTGGGAACTTGGGTGTTAGGCATGAGAAAGCAAGAGAAACTTACTTTTCACTTCTCTATGTCCCATGACCTTCAAACTCCTCCATCTGCCAGAGTCCTGGCAGTGGTCTCCATGTTACCACATGCCACAGCACACTAGGGTAAAAACGGGAAAGGTGAGAACATTTATTTAGATTTACTTTTTTCCTAAAAGAAAGAAGACATTATTCACATTGAATTCATAGATTTTTGAGTACATGTAAATAATTTATAAATTACATTCTGAATTGCATGTTCAATTTTTTTCTTAAACTGACAAGGATATAAAATCAATAGCGTTTTGGTCTATAAATTTGGTCACAAACTGGCACGTTTGATGTTTGATTTGTCTCACACTGTTTTAAAATTGTTTGAATCAACACTTAAGTCCAAAAATTTCACCTAAGATTCCAGACATCTGGGGTTTTTTGAGACACCAGGGTTGCTGTAGATACCAGTCCTGTAATTCCTAGAGCCATGTGAGCACAGCCCTATTCAGAAGGTATGTAGTTCTGTGCACCATGGTTTTCCCCAATGGCTTTCTGTGTTCAGCTCACCTCACTTCCTGCAGGCATTTCAGTTTATGACCCTTTTCTGACTGTTTCCTCAACCTTAGCCAAATAATTTGTACCTCATAGCTCAAAGGATTGAGTTCAGAACTGTCCCTATCTCTGCACTGCATACTCATTCAGTCCTGTTGAGCAAGAGTAATAGGGGACAGAGCAAATGTTGAGACAACCATGATTAACTGGAGAGTGTGAATCATAGTCCCTCAGTTGTACCTTGGCTGAGAGCAGCCTGAGAACCACAATTTGCAATGCTGTGCCTTGATATCCTAATTATATGCAGTCCTTCTTTGTTATATTTGTATCTACAACCTCATAGAAACTTCTCGTAAGGAGTGCTTTGTGTATAGCATTTCTGAGCTCCTTAGAGTATTGAGTATTGAGAACATTTAATAGAGACTTGGTTACATGAATAACATAAAAAAGCATGGATACACCTGAAACTAATATCCTATTGTATGTTAATTATATCTCAATTTAAAAAAAAATGCTTACTGCTCACTTATAATTTATGTCACCATGGTTTGCATAAATATAAGGAGATAGTAAAAGACATGCATAGACTCAGGCACACACACGAATATTCATTTAGTAAAAGCAAGAAGAATATCTTGGTCATTTTTCTTTCCCTGTCTGCCTAGGGAAATGGCTTCACTATAAAACAGGTGCACTCTAATAACTGGATGAGTGGATGAATAAATGAGTGAATAAAGACCACAATGTCTACCTAGATAATAATTGTTAAGTAAAATTTATCAAGCATTATCTATGAACTGGCCACTGAGCTAAGTCTGTAATGTCATTTTCTCTTTTAATACTCTGAATAATTATATATGGGAAGTGTTTTTTTTTCTTTTATTATTACAAACAAGGAAATAAGACTTAATAAAGTGAAATAAGTAATCCACAGCCACACAACTACTAAATGGCAGACCCAGGATTCAAACCCAGGACTTCCCAAAGCTAGCAGTCCTTACTAAGAAAAACCAAAAACCAACCAAACAAACAAAAAAACCTTGTGGATGAGAAGATGTTGAAATTTCTCCAATATTCACATCCAGTGACATAGTTGTCACAAAAAAATAAGCTATAAAATCAGCATATTCTGCAAGAACAGAACAGAAGTTAAGACTGTCTTTAGCCAAATTAATAGAGTGGAAAAACGAGGGCATTCAGAATAAAACCCAGGATGAATTTAAGTAAATGACCAAGAGAAGTTACAACATCCAAATTTTAAAAACTTGACCGGAAGTTAGAGATGACCTTGAAAATAATAGACAGTTGGAAATTACCCGTTATAAAAAGGGGAAGTTGCCCCTTGGGCACAACTTCTATTTATTGTAGATAAAAAGTAGTAACCAGACAAATTAAAAAAAAAAACATTACAAGATTAAAACTCCAGTTTCATTCATCCAACAGGAGCACTTCCTCCATGACTAAGGGACTGTTGGACAGAAGAGATAAACAGGTTGATAGCTTAGGCTCCACTCCCAAGGAATTCATCATCCCCTAGAAGAGCTGAGAGGTTTACACTAGAAAAAGAGACCACTAGGTGAAGTGAAGGGAGAAGAAGTCTTCTTCTCCCTCTCTCTGCCTGCCACTTCCCCTGCTTGTGGTCTCTCTCTCTCTCTCTCAAATAAATAAATAAAATCTTAAAAAGAGAGAGAGAGAGACCACTCTCAGCCCAGGCCGCATAAACAGCACACACCACTAGGACCAAACCTGGATGGTCCTGCCAGGCAAGCAAAGGCAAGCAAAGAATTTTGGACTAATGGCTATCAAATGGAGAACTTTGCAGGGCAGCAAAGGGTTAAGAGAAGTTGGTTCAACGGTTAAGCTCTGCCTTCAGGTCATGATCTTAGAATCCTGGGATTGATGCCCACATCAGGCTACCCGATCCCTGGGGAGTCTTCTTCTGCCTCTCTCTGCCTGCCACTTCCCCTGCTTGTGGTCTCTCTCTCTCTCTCAAATAAATAAATAAAATCTTAAAAAGAGAGAGAGAGAGAGACCACTCTCAGCCCAGGCCGCATAAACAGCACACACCACTAAGAGAGAGATGCTGTAACTGGAGTACTTCTCAAGATAAAAGATTTAAATAAATTAATCAGAATTGTTCTGAACATGATAAGGGGCTCAGATGGCAGAGGGTGAGGCAACTGTTGAATAAAAAGAAATATACATATTTCTCCAGTAGAAGAGTTTGAGGCAATCTGTTTAATGAAAAGGAAAATATGTTAATTAGATGGAAAGCTGAAGGTCTGGTGTGTGTGTGTCCGTGTGTGTGTCTGTGTGTGTGTCTGTGTGTTTGTGCGCACATGCGGGACTGTGAGTAAAAGATCCAAGAAGAACCCCTAAGCTGGCTGACAGACCATTTATGGGGTGATGTGAGGGAGACTTTTAGTTTACTTTTACAATCTTTCTATTTCTTTCCTTATGTGAACAAATAACACATAAATTTGTCTTCCTTTCTGTAAGGACCTATTTAGAAACTGTCCCTGCTCCCCTCCCCCCACGGGATTTACTTGGAGACAAGTCCCGGAAACCAACTTCAGGTTACAAAGCCCAGATACAAAGGTGGGTCAGGCCAGGTGGAGACATCGATCATTGGGGGGGAATGCATACTGTTTCCCTGGTTACCAAGGAGTATGGGGCCTGCCCTTTGGGACCTTTTTGGGCGTCAATCCCAATCAAGGTGTAATAGGCTGGTTCAAATGTCTGCTAGAGTAAATTGTAACTCAATTGATCACCTAGCATCACTGTGGAGTTTCCTGTGTGTGTGACAATCTCCTTGGTCACCCGTGCATGGCCAGGCCTGACAGCATGGCCTTTGCCCTTAAAAGCTAGTCTGTGAAACAGAGAAGGGTCGCCCTCTCTTGTAAGAGGTGTGTCCCTGAACGTTCAGTTAGATTCTTGATGCTTGGCACGAAATAAAGCTTTGCTTGACCTTTGCTTTATATCAGTCTCGCTCCTTTAATCACGGACCCATTATTGGGGCATAACACTTTCCACAATTACAAAAGTTATAGGTCAAAATAAATTGCCCTCTGGCCACATCTCAACTATACCACATCCAAATCTCCACGTCTCCTCAAATGATTTTTTTCTGAACTGTGAAGTGAGGCACATGTCATATTTGAGCACGAGTCCAAAAAAAAAGAGGGTTTGGGGTTGCTTGCTGTAATAACACTAACTCCCCTTTAGTAGGCAGGGGCTGTGCTACTGTCTACATATCGAAAAGCTCATTCAGCAAATGTTTTTTTGTGTGTGCCAAGAGCTAGGAATACAACAGTGACTTCAAAGAGTTCAGAACCACCACCAAGCTTGGTCTATTTTTCTCCACATACTGATAAGAAAAGACTCAGAGAGATGCAGCAACTCCCCCAAGGTTACCCAGAGAGAAGTGGCAGTGCTGGGATTCAAACCTGGTCTGTGTGTCTTCAAAGACTGGCATTCCTTCCTCCTCTACGCCCCAGTTCTTTTCAAACCATTCCTTTTAAAAGCAGAAGTCTTTAACTCCCCATGTCCTCCATGCTATTTGTTACGCTCCACAAATAAGTGAACCCATATGATACTTGACTCTCTCTGCTTGATTTATTTCACTCAGCATAATCTCCTCCAGTCCCATCCATGTTGCTACAAAAGTTGGGTATTCATCCTTTCTGATGGAGGCATGGGGAGTTAGAGAGGAGAAAGGAGTTGGGGTAAATTGGAAGGGGAGGTGAAGCATGAGAGACTGTGGACTCTGAAAAACAATCTGAGGGTTTTGAAGGGGCGGGGGGGGGGGGGAGGTTGGGGAACCAGGTGGTGGGTATTATAGAGGGCACGGATTACATGGAGGACTGGGTGTGGTGAAAAAATAATAAATACTGTTGTGCTGAAAATAAATTAATTAATTAAAAAAATATAAATAAATAAATAAAATACAGATAATATTTTATAATTGTGATTTCTATAAAGATAAAAAAATAAAATAAAATAAAAGCAGGGGCGCCTGGGTGGCTCAGTGGTTAAAGCCTCTGCCTTTGGCTCAGGTCATGATCCCAGGCTCAGCGGGGTGCCTGCTTCCTCCTCTCTCTCTCTCTGCCTGCCTCTCTGCCTACTTGTGATTTCTGTCTGTCAAATAAATAAATAAAATCTTTAAAAAAAATAAAAAATAAAAGCAGAAGTCTTTTTCTATGCAAATAAAATTATCACCTCACAGCTCAACGTAGAAGAAAAAAAGTTAAAGAAGAAGCACTTTGGTTTTCTTTCATTCAGTGGCCCACTGGTAAAAATAAGTGTGCTCTCAGTAAGAGGACCCGATGGAATTGTTAAGGACTAATAACTCACAGGACCAAGCCTCCTGCTGTGAAAGAGCTTCAGAGACAACTAGCAAACATTAATGTTGATGGCGATCATCAGGGCTAGCAAATTACAAACCTGAAGATGGTTGAGAATGGTGGCTCCCTGTCTCTCACCTACCACATGGCACCCTCCATTGTTGGTCCTAAACTCACTGGGACTCTGAGATCTTGTTAAAAGTTCCCCTTGGTGACTGATGATCAGCTGGATTTGAGGAACAATTCTGGCACAACTCTGTTCTGTGCAGTGATTGTTCTGTACCACCCAATCTTCCACCTGTGGTCCCAATCTGGAAATATTTGACTAGGCCTGCTTAATACACTTAAAAACATTACAAATGATTTTGAATGACCAGATTTAAAAAAGAAAGGACACAAGGGGTAAGGGTTCTGTAGGGAAAGAAGCTACATGTGTGGAGGCCGGGAAAATTAAGGCCATCCCACCTCAAGTTTAGCTGATGTGGGAAACAGAGGGAGAAGAAAATCATTAAAACTCCTCACCTATTGACAAGCCCTTAAAACACAGAGTGGCTTTCGCCTGGGGACTTAACTGCCCTCACCTTGAGATTTTGCTAAGGACAATCCTAGCCTGACCTACCCCTTACCCCGACAAGTCCGACCAGAATCCTGTAAGTCTACTTTAACAATTCCTTTAGGAAACTTTATCTCTAAACCTCCAAGATAGTGTCGAGAATCATTCCCAAGTATATGACCCACTGATACGCATCTAAAGGGTCTCACAAGAAGACTTTTATTATTGGTAATGAATAACCTTTTCCTGAGAAAACAGCTAACCCCTCAAGGTCCTAGAGACCTCGCTTCTAAAATTCCTTAGAGACTTACATCATCCATAACCCCCTTTGTCCTCACCTACCGCCGAGTCCACCCCTACTCTGCCTTTAAAAACTCTGACTATAATCTGGCTGGGGGTCTAAGTCCCTACTCCACTGTGTTAGGTATACTTGAGCCCAAGATTAAGCTTGTCAAATAAACCCTCGTGTGATTGCATTGGTGCTTGGCTCCTTGGTGGTCTCTCGGACGCAAAAACTCGAGCATAACACATGTTGCTTGGGGCAGGGGGCCATGGTTAGTGATGCATATGTGGCCCGATGGGAGAAGACCTCAAGTCCTCTGGTCTTTGGGAACCATTGGGAAAAACTGGAAGGATGCATCAAGGCCTGGTGGGAGGGAAAGTGAGGCACCAGTAGAACAAGACTCCATGAGATAGAAACTGAGGGTCTCTGCAAGGCCACACCCATTGGGCCCTCTAGAAAAATGAAATCTTATACATGGGTCATTGCTCCAACTATGCACTGTCAGTGAAGGGATTCTTGACCACCTGAGCATTAAGACAGTGTTTCTTTCTCAAACCCACACTGGGTGCTGTTTCCTTAGCAATGCTTTCTCCCTGCTTCTCCAACAAAAGCCTGACTTGCAACTTGGGCATGTATTTTGTTCCATACTCACCTTGCCGATCAAACAGACCCCCATCACCCACCCTATGACCACAGTCTTATTAGGTCTTATCAAGGACCTTGCCCTGAACTGACCCCATCCAAACCTTACCAGTAATCTCAGTTGTTTTTGACCCCTATAGAATCAGCCTCAACCATGTTCCTTATCTGCCTTGTTCATACCTGATGGGGTTCTGACTAACTTGGGCCAACAAGGCCCTTTTTCAAGGAAAACATATTTTTAATTGACTGAAAACAAGTAATTAATGACAAGTGTTGAGGTGGTTTGAATTTAGAAGAATCTAAAGTAGGAGAACATTGACTATAATTGTCAAAATTACTGAGAACAAAAGACATGCAAAGTACTGCCCCTGATATGGTGATTCAGAGAGTGAGAGGTATCATTTACCCTATTTGAGAAATTAAACAGAAGGAATTATCAACACAAATCATACATAATAACTTAATATGGCAAAACAAGAGATGTTACAATAGAGCTCACTACTGATTACCAGATATATGGTAGGGATAATAACTCCCACACATGTTCTAGAAGGACCGTGTCACTGTGGGCTTTTGGGATCAGAAGACATCATGGAGGAGGAGAAAAATGTCAGTTTGTATTTTAAAGAATAGTTAGCATTAAGGGCTGAATTATGGCCACCCTCCATCAAATGCATATGTTGAAGTGCTAACCCTCCAATACCTCAGAATATCATAGTATTTGAAGACAGGTTCTTTAAAAGGATAATTTTCAGGGGTGCATGGGTGACTCAATGGGTTAAGCCTCTGCCTTCGGCTCCTGTCATGATCTCAGGGTCCTGGGATCAAGCCCTCCCTGTTCAGCAGGGAGCCTGCTTCCCTCGCCCCCTCTGCCTGCCTCTCTTCCTACTTGTGATCTTTGTCTATCAAATAAATAAATAAAATATTTTTAAAAAGTAATTTTCAAATGAGGTCATTAGGATGGGCCATAAGCCAATATAACTGTTGTCCTATAATTGTTATCCTATTAGGAAAAAAAGGAAATTAAGACAGACACAGAGGGAAGCCCATGTGAAGACATGGGGAGAAAGAGGTCATCTGCAAGACAAGGAGAGGTCTTAGAAGAAACCAGTCTTATTAGTGGACTTCCAACCTCCAGAAATATGAGAAAATAAATTTCTGTTGTTCAACTCACCTAGTCATGGTACTTTATTACAGAAGCCCTAGAAAATTAATGCAGGCAATGTCTGGTATCACTTGTCCTTTGAGTGGCAGGGAATTAACTGATTCCATTAGAGAAATAGGAAACAAAGGGGCAATAGGAGCATGTGGATAAAAACAAGATGATTTTCAGGAAATGGTGGAGATAAAATTAAATGAATAAACAAAAGTGGACAGTGATTGCCAACATGAACATTGTTGAGGAAATAATAGCAAGATTATGTACAGAGATAAGCAGAGATACCTTTGCTTTGAGTCAATGGAGGAGAAAACTTCATGAACTCAGTGACAGAGGCAGGAAGAAGTGGGAGGAAAGGGGTCCCAGGGAAATCCATAGAGGTAAAGCCCAAAGGAGATGAGAAGCACCATGGAGGGAGCCTGAACTATTGAAGACAGAGGGATAGAAGAAGGAGAAATAGTAACATGAGTCCTGAAACTAAAGGAAGTAAAAAATTAAGAATCTAAGGAAGTAAAAGGAGTTCAAAGTAAGCCTAGAGGAGCTAAAAATAAACCATACACATATGGGCCAAGCATTATATAAACCAGAAACAGGTCATTGAGATAGCATTAGATCCCTCAAATTTAGAGTTACTGTCTATGGAGGTCAGAGAGGAAAGAAGCAGAGAATAATTTTATTTTTTAAAGATTTATTTGTTTATTTTAGAGAGAGAGAGACGGAGAGAATGTGAGTACATGGAGGGCAGAGGCAGAGAATCCCAAGTAGACTCCATGCTGAGCACAGAGCCCAATGTGGGGTTTGATCCCTGGACCCTGAGATCATGACCTGAACTGAAATCAAGAGTCAGACATTTAACCGACGAGCCACCCAGGCATACCCAGGGAATAATTTTAATATAGGAAACAAAATAATATAGGAAGAAAAACAGAGTTTGTGCATGTACTTTTTAATCCTTGACTGGATCCTCTGAGCCAAAAACTTCCCCATTTTACACCAAGTTGGAAACCAGCCTAAATAATAAAATAATGGTGAAGGGAAATTACTTACTTCCTTCAGATGGAAGGAAGAAGACTGATAGATTCCTTTTTGGCTATGTTGAAAAGATTAGATATAATGTCCTCAAAGTATAGCTATGCGCTGACGAGTCTCTTGGGGGAACCACAAAGCCTGTGACTCCTACTAGAAGGGTAGGCATGTTCCATGCTACATGACCATGTAACCCCCACCTAATCTCTCAAGCCCCTGTTCTCCCACCTCAGTGTTAGCCCCCAAACAATTTTTGGATGTGTTTAAGGTCTATGAGATGGTTTGGCATAGAATATCTGTGCAGGGCACCTGAGAGGCTCAGTTGGTTAAACGACGCCTTCGTGTCAGATCATGATCCTGGAGTTCTGTAATCAAATCCCGCATCGGGGTCCCAGCTCCATGGGGAGTCTGCTTCTCCCTCTGACCTTCTCCATTCTCATACTCTCACTCTCTAAAAAAAATAAATAAATAAAATCTTTAAAAAAATCTGTGCAAGAGGGATATCATCAGGTCAAGCAGACTCTACCTCTCAGAAATGTGACATGGAACTGACAAATTGCGAATAAGTTGAAGCTTTGCATTATTAGAGAAGGTGAGCAAGCCCTTATGAACAAGCAGAACCTCTGGTAAGCTGAAATCAAAAGGTATTCACAGGGAGTTGAGAAATTGATGAGAAGGAATAGAAATGGAGCGGCGCAGGTGGAGGGCTACCGAGTCACAGTGGTTATGGGATCCCTGAGCTCCCCAAGATGACTCAGGTCAGTGACTCTTCCAGGGATGTCGCTAGTGGCCTGGATGGCTGCCAATATCCATAGGGCCTAACCTCCCCCGAGTCCCCGGGAGGTTCTTAGAGCCCTTCATTCCATGAATATCCTCTATCACCCAAATGAACCACTGTTTTTTGTAGCGTAAGGATATTGACGATGATCTCAATAAAAATATTGGCTAACATTTACTTAACACATGTCATGTGAAAAGCACTGGTTGTTAAACTTCATGTATTCAGCTTATTTGATTTTCTCAACAAACTATGGAGCACTATTATTATTTTCACCAATTTAAAGATGGAGAAATCTAACTTAGAGAGCTTACCTCACTTGCCCAAGGTCACACAGTGATTCTGAGGCAAAGCTGATTCTAAATCCAGATCTCTACAACTTCAGGACCCAAATATATAACTATATTTAACTATTGTCAAGTGACTTTCTTTAGTGTCATTTTGGAACTACAGAGTGGGAGTCAACTAATCCAAGTGATAAAATTTAAAATGTAGGGATCAAAACTAATAGGGAGAATGCTCATCATGAATGTCATGAGCTATAAAATAAAATAGTCATGGATTCTTGCTGAAATTTCATAAAAGAGAAGTTCTGGAAAGTTCGCCAAAAGCAATAAATGGTTAAGGAGAATTAATTACTAACTTCAGATGCATAATACATGCTAGATGTATTATTTTATTTTAATATATGTTTAAGGAAAATATTTATTTTTTTCTAGTTTAATTATGACCTGATTTCCCTAAACTGGTTTTCCTCACAAAGCCTTAAGCTCCTTAACAATGAATTCTCTACAAAGAGTTTTTTAGAAAAGAAATTAGGATATAGAAGAGATACTACTTTGCATTAAAAAAAAAAGGAAATGAAACTGTAGAGTCTGAAAATTTTATATGCAAGAAAAAGAGGCTATGAAATATAAAGTGCTAGACTAACTTCTTTAATAATGCTGAAATAATAACTAAGATGTATTTTGCAAAAATTGGGAAACGTAGCAGAGGTATAAGGAGGCTATATCTATTTGAGAACAAATAATAATATTGAATATGCATTAACCGCATGAGGGCATAGGATTTTTTGTTTGTTTGTTTGTTTGTTTGTTTCCCTGCTGGCTTCTCAGACACTACCACAACTTGTAGCATATGGTTAGTGCTCAGGAAACCTGTGTTAAATAAATGGATAAATGACTCAAGCTCCAGACACAGAATGCTCTCTGAACTCTCTCTCTAAATGATACATGCATTTGAGCAAGTCATTTAGCATCTTTGGGTGCAATACTTATTTGTTTACTTAGTTATTTACTTATTCATGTGATTTTGGGGGGCTTCTTTATTATTTTAAAAGATATTGTAAGAAGATAAGATTTTTTTTCTACTGAATTTCAAAATTAACAGCATGCTACTAGTTTAAGAATAGGCAGGAAATCAATGGAATGGGCTAGAAAATTTAGAGACAGACCTGTGTGTATGTATCTCAATTTGGTCTCTCTAAGCCTTTAGAATTCCACAAAGGGGGCCTACAAATTCAGTATATAAAGTTAAATGAATTGGTTTGGGATATCTGATTATTGTTCAGGACAGAGATTATGTTCATTTCCTCTCATATCATATGCTTAATTCCAGATAGCTTAAGGACCTACATTTTTTTAATAAAAAAATTATAAAACTACTAAAAACAAAATTCACAGAAATGTTTTCATAACCTTAAGGTAGTAAAATCATTTTTTGGAGTAACATTAAACATGTAACTATGAAGAAAACCAGGTAAAATGAGAACAATTATATATTTTATAATTTATATTTAAAAGCACTATAAACAAAATTGGGAAGCAAATGGCAATCTAGGAAATCACAGTTATAACACGAAAATAAAGAATCCTTATCCATGATAGAGATCAAATGCTATAAATCAATGGGAATTATAAATAATGTATAATACGGTAGGAGAACAGGAAAAGGGAATAAGGAGGACATTCAGAGAAGAAATTATATAAATGGGTAACATACATCAGAAAATCTACTGACAGTAAATATATACATGGCCAATAAACATGAAAATTCAGTAATCATTAGCATAAGTTGGTATAACCTTTGGAGGCTGTCTTGACAATATGTTTCAATAAAATTGACCTAGCTAAACATGAAGGTGTAAGGCAAGAGAGTGTTGGTTTTGAAGTGAGGCAGTACCGGGTCTGACACTTACCTCTGCAATTTACCAGCTGTATGACCTTGAGCATGTTGCTTAAGTGATCTGAGTCACAGAGCCTGCATTGAAATCGAGAGGGTGGGGGCACCTGGGTGGCCTAGTCGGTTAAGCCTCTGTCTTTGGCTCAGGTGATGATCCCAGGGTCCAGGGATCAAGAGTCCCACATGGGGCTCTTTGCTCAGCAGGAAGCCTGCTGCTCCGCTTGCTTGTTCTCTCTCTCTCTCTGAGAAATAAATAAATAAAATCTTAAAAAAAAATAAAATAAAGAAAAAGAAAAGGAGAGGGTAACAGTGCTTCCTCAGCTTGAGGGAATATTGAGAAAATGCAGGTACAGAACCTAGCAGTTGGAAGGGGCTCAGTAAATACATTTCTCCTCATCTTATTCTCCTTGTTCTTCTCCCCCTCGCCCTCCACCCCCACCCCTTCTCCAGATTGCCTGCCAGCGTTGATTGGACTGAGGAATGATTCAAGGCAGGAAAGTTTACGCCTCCTACCCAGAGTCACCGTTTGGTTAAAGCATCTGTATGTCTTTCAGGGAGAGCACTCAAGAAAAGCAGCAAAGCAAAGTGGTATAGTGAGTGAAGAAAACAGAGCAGAAAAAGCAAATTACAAGTAAAGATTTGGCAGCATTGAGGTGACAGAAAGAAAAAGAAATAGTCAAACAAGAATAAGAGTAACACCAAATCCCAAGCTATAAAGAAAATAGGTTAAAATTCAAATAAATACGCACATAAGAAGTCATTGGAAAATAAAATGTGTCATGGAATTGGGAGGAGAAGTTAGATACATTGGAGATGATACTACACACTGATGTTAATGATATTACTTTAAAATACATCCAGAATTACAAAGGTGATATCACATTACTAAAGCTTAAGAGAAGTGAAAGAAAAAATACTCCCTGAATATTACATGACGATCATTTTAGTTTTTTCCCTGATAGTATTTTTTCATAGGCATATTTTTTGAGATACATTTCACGTACCATAAAATTAACTCCTATAACATGTGCAGCTCAGTCCTTTAAGTATATTTGCAAAGACGTGCAGCCATCATCGCTCTCTAAGTCTAAAATATTTTTGTCACCCCACCCTCCTCCAAAGCTCATTAGCGGTTACTCTTTTATCCCCATGCCTCCCTCTCAAATCTCCACTTTCTACCTCTCCCTGTTTGTCATAGGCATGTTTTAAGCAATTTGAATTGGAGGAGACTTCCTTGGTTCACTTAATAGTCTATCAGAAACAAGCTTTCCTTAAGTGGATAAATAGTTTTAAAATTTTTATATAAAGAAACCATTGCTAAAATGTTTGCAGAGGGTACAAATTAAAAGAAAGAAAAGAAACAGAGAAAAACGGAGGATCATCCTGGGATACCAATTAATGGGTGAAGATGTAAATAATTTATCAGCAAGCAGGCAACATAGCTTAAGAAGTAAATACTAACTTGATCAGATGATTGAAGGGAGGGACATTTTCTTGGGTTCCATGATCTTACCATTGTGCTATCTTTTAAATCAAAGCAGTGTATACGCACATTTGCAAAAAAATCAATGGTGTTGTAGCACTTACTGCAAAAGGTCAGAAGGCTTTGTTGCTACATCTCACCCCTACTCCACCCCTTAGCTTTCCACTCAAACCCTAGACTCACACTTGAGAAGCCACCAAGTTTAACTTTGTAACAACATTCTTAATTTCTCTGCACGATTACTTCCCTATCTTTCAGTAATACAGTCAAATAGCCACTTCTTCATTTATCAGACAGACTTTATCTGTGGGCTTCCTTCCCATTCTGATAGATGAGTACTTAGTTTACTTATACCCTCCCCCCTCCCCCACAGTATGACCGCCTCCTATTCTTAATTCCCCTAGTGTAATTATAGGTATTGCACTTACTTTACTTCCTCTTTATGCCTTTCTCAACATCTGTACCTTTGTTTCCTGTTCCATTATCTATGACCTACATCTCTCAATTCTCTGTTTTCTAAAACATATCAATAAAGAAGTTAAAATGGCCAGCACCATGGAATAAAAACTCTTAACAATGACGTTTTTTAAATTGTGAAATATTTCATGCACATAGGCAATAATAGAGACTAATGTGGGAACACACCCATAGATACAGAGAATATAGATCCACTTTCAACTTGATCAGATCTTAACACTGTGACAGAATTTCTTTCGGCTCGGGTTGTGATCGGGGGTCCTGGGATTGAGCCCCACATTTGGGGGCCTGCTGGGCAGGAAGCCTGCTTCTCCCTCTCCTACTCCCCCTGCTTGTGTTCCCCCTCTCACTGTGTCTCTCTAGGTCGAATAAAAAATAAATCTTAGGGTGCCTGGGTGGCTCGGTGGATTAAAGTCTCTGCCTTTGGCTCGGGTCATGATCCCAGGGTCCTGGGATTGAGCCCCTTTTCAGGCTCTCTGCTCCACGGGGAGCCTGCTTCCTCCTCTCTCCTTCTCCGCCAGTCTCTCTGCTTACTTGTAATCTCTGTCAAATAAATAAAATTAAAAAACTTAAAAAAAAAATAAATCTTTAAAAAAAAAAAAGAAAGAAAGAAAACATTACCAGTCTATTGAGGGCCTCTATGCTAATGACCTCCCCTATTTCTCTTCTACATCAGTGTTTATCATTATATCAAAGTGTCTCTCATTAATTCAGTGTGTATCATTCTAGCACATGACTTTATATTTTTGACACATCCATATATATTATATTTGACACATCCATATATATTATTTTTGACATCCATATATATTATACACACATATATATCGATTGTATATTAACAGTGACATTTGCAATAGTGACATGGAAGCTACTGGGAATTGGGAATCACTAGTAATTCTAAATTCTCAGATTTGGGGTCAAATCTGATTGCTAGCAAGCAGAAAGTTCCCAGAGCATGACTCACAGGGGACAAAGTAGATAATAAAGAGTAAAAAGTGGGGGACGCCTGGGTGGCTCAGTGGGTTGAGGCCTCTGCCTTCGGCTCAGGTCGTGGTCCCCAGGTCCTGGGATCGAGCCCCAAAATGGACTCTCTTCTCAGCGGGGAGCCTGCTTCCTCCTCTCTCTCTGCCTGCCTCTCTGCCTACTTGTGACCTCTGTCTGTCAAATAAATAAATAAGTAAAATCTTAAAAAAAAAAAAAGAGTAAAAAATAATAGCCTGATAACTTAAGAGGGATTGTGGGATATGCCAAAAGAAAGAATTAGGAAAGTTATTTTTAATCTTGCACCAATACAGATTTAAGATTGGGCCACCCATGGGTGGAATTAATTAAAGAGGAGACTCCTTAGCAGGGTCTCCTCACTGCGCGCACAGGGTGGAGAGCAAGAGAGTGTAATGGAACATGAGGTAAGGCTGATCTTTGTGGTGCTTAACAGTACACGCCACACATCAGAGAAACGAAATTTAAGAAAGGGCCGGAGATCTGTGAACTGACCCCATTTTCAGCTTAGGCAGAAGAAGTCATCCATGAGAGCTAGGATGTGTAACAGAGGAAGCATACCATCTAGCATTTGAACACTTGAGCACATGCTGGAGAAGCAGAAGCAATTGTCACAAAAGAAATTCAAACTTAAAAGAAGGGGAGGTAAAGAAAAACTCAGTGCCACAAAGATATAAATGTAAGGGCATTCACTTTTCTTTATTACTAAACAGACTTAAAATTTTTAAGGAATCTTTTTAAAAAGATTTACATATTTATGTTAAGGGGGAGGGACAGAGGGAAAGGGAGAGGGAAACTTAAGCAGGCTCCTCTCTGGCTGCCTGGCTGGCTGGCTGGGGTGGCTGTGTGGCTGGCTGGCTGGCTGGGGAGGAGCCCAACAAGAGGCTCAATGCAGGGCTCCACAAGGGGTTTCCTGGGGGGCGTTATTCCACATGGGGCTCCATCTCAGGACTCTGAGATCAGGACCTTAGCCAAAATCAAGAGTCAGACGCTTAACAGACTGAGCCATCCAGGTGCCCCTACAAGGGATTTTTTTTTTAAGATTTTATTTATTATTTATTTGACAGAGATCACAAGTAGGCAGAGAAGCAGGCAGAGAGAGGAAGGAGGAAGCAGGCTCCCTGCTGAGCAGAGAG
Organism: Mustela nigripes; assembly: GCF_022355385.1. Taxonomy (NCBI): domain Eukaryota; kingdom Metazoa; phylum Chordata; class Mammalia; order Carnivora; family Mustelidae; genus Mustela; species Mustela nigripes. Next base: position 97,523,856 of record NC_081559.1, read on the forward strand.
CGAGATGTGGGGCTCCATCCCAGGACCCTGGGATCATGACTTGAGCCGAAGGCAAAGGCTTTAACCCACTGAGCCACCCAGGCACCCCTACAAGGGATTTTTTTTAAAGCCACCCATAATTCCCATATTACTATACAATAATTTTTTGTTCTTTCAGATTCCTTCATAATTTTATCCATCCCCTTTACACACACACACACACACACACACCCCACACAGAGTATGTATATAATATTTACCCGGTTTTAATCATAGTATAATATACAATTTGGCATGCCACTCTTTAAAATTTCATGTTTACATTAACACAGTTTTTAGATTTACTCTTCTTTTTTTTTAACATGTATTTGATACTATTTTATTTTATGTTTTAATTTGTTTTGTAAGTAGCCTCTAGGCCAGTACAGGGCAGGAGCTCACAACCTCAAGATCAAGAGTATGCTCCTGTGACTGAGCCAGCCAGGCACTCCAGTTTAGTCTTCTTAATCTCTGCATCTAGCACCTATTATTCCCAGTTGCCTATTATAAATATGGTCCTATAAGCATATTTTTCTTCACCATAAATAGGATACACTAAGGAAAATTAAGAAAAGAGCAATTTTTAGAAGGAAGAAGATAAATGTGGAAAAGTTAGAAGCCAGTGAATTCAGCAGAATTGGGTTCTTGCTTCTTGGACATTAATTGTGTATGTTTTCACACATATGCAGTTCTGCTTGGGGTATTTTTAATTTTTTTTAAAATTTGAAGGTATTTATAAGTGCAGGGGAAAAAAATCCCACAGATAATAGGAAAGCAATATTAATGTTCATCATTTTTTTAAAATAAAGAAACACTCCTGAAAAGTTGTGTTCTTTGGGGCCTCTGCGTCACAGGGGCAGTCTCGAAACGAACCCAGGGAACAGCAGGGCAACTTAGTTCCAAAGCAGTTCACGTAAACGGTGATAAAGGAAAGCCGGGCGGGTGTGATCTCCGAAGAAAGCCTTTAGTCTTGAATGGGCTGCTGTTTCTAACATAACTGCAATCATACTCTATGACTCTCTGTCTGCGCAATGCATTAGCGTTTGCAAAGTGCTTTTGTGGCCTAAAGAATCGGGAGAAGGAGGTAAGCTTCAGCCCAGGCTGCCCCACTCTCGGGCGGGTGTGGAGGGAGGTAGTGGCGGCTGCGGAGGCCGCTTAGGGAACTGGACAAAGCAGTCTTGGCTCCAGTTAAGGACTGTTTATCAGGTTACGCCCCTTCAAGCTCCCTTCCTATTAAAAGGTGAATGGGACAGATGCCTTCTCCTCGGATCAGCGTGACTCGGAGAGAGCTCAAGGAGGACCGGCTTCCCACACACAGGTCAAAGCTGAGAGCTCCGGCAACTCTTCCGTTAACAGGAAACGCTCCTGAGAGCAACGCGGGCCACAGGGCGTCTCCTCGCAACAAAGACAGCCGCGGCGCTTTCCAAAGTGCACACCTATTTGGAAGTGGCAGCGTGAAAGCTGGGACAGAGAATGCGTGCGAAGACAACAAACAGTCCTGAACCTCTCCAGATGTCCCTGATAAGGCATCCTGAGGCATGTTGCTGAGTTACAGGCTGTATGATGCTGGCAAGAAACACAGTGAAGAAAACACGGAGCAAGGGCGCCTGTGGCTCAGCGGGCTAAACCTCTGCCTTCGGCTTAGGTCATGATCTCTGGGTCCCGGGATCGAGCCCTGCATCGGGCTCTCTGCTCAGCAGGGAGCTTGCTTCCCCCACCCCCCTCGCCTGTTTCTCTGCCTACTTGTGATTTCAGTCTGTCAAATAAATAGAAATAAGAAAAAAAAGAAAGAAAACACAGGACAGACAACAAAGATGCCAAGTTTTAGAAAGGAAGGGGTTTTTTTGAGGGGGGGTTAGTGTTAATAGGGGTACATGTATATATATGCATACCAACTCCGATTTTGACTTATTTAGAAGAAATCACTATTAATATCTACCATGGAGAAACATAACTTCAAGCATATTTAAACCCTTTTAACACAGGCTGGAGAAGTAGAAGCAAGTCATAAAAGAAAGCACAATATTTCTAACATATATCTCTGTACAAACACCTACATACATATCCATACAACCATGCACATATATGTAATGCACACACATACACATATGTGTATTTGTAAAATATAAAAATATGTATTTGTAACATATCCACTTTATGGATAAAGTGAAAGGATCATTTAAGAAAAGGTATAAGAATTAGGACAGACCAGAAATGTCACTAAGCTGTAATTTTCTTTTTCATTTTCACAAAAATAACAGTTGGCTAGACCCAATATGGTGATCCTAATTAATATCATTATTACCCTTTGTGTGAGGTGTCCTGCTCTCCCCTCTCCCCATCACAGTTGACTGCTCCCCTCTATGACCCAGAATACTTTCACTTTGCATCTTTCCTAGCATCAGTTGCAATCATGATGTCTGGTACTCTGTGCTTCAGTTGTCCTACTAGGCTTTGAAGTCCTTAGGAGAAAGACCATTTCTATTCATCTTCACACCTCTGGTAGCTAGTGCAGTATTTGGCCAATATACGTACACTGTGTCCTCACGGAAACCAAGCCACTGTCTGCCCCAGAGATCAGTTGTAATATTGAAGCAACTTCTTCCTACCTTCCAGTCCAGTTCTGCCAGCTTTGTTCTCTTCTCTATGCAGAGAATCAACATCTGTCCTATTGTGTTCACAGGGACTTTCTTTTACTTTCTTATCTAGAGGAAGAAAGGCCAAGTCTTTTCCACAAAGGCTGACACTAATTTTTCTTATATGCTGTTTTAAAAAAAACCATAAATAATAAGACTATTAGAGACCTAAGATTAAGTGCTGAAGTAGAAAAGCAGGGAACATGTGCCAGACAGAGACAGAGGTCTAGGAGTTCCTCACAGATGAGATTTAGGGAAGGAGAAAGCAGGTAGGTCTTTTTTTTTTTTTTTTTAAAGATGTTATTTATTCAAGAGAGACAGAATGAGAGAGAGAACATGAGCGGGGTCTGGGGCAGAGGGAAAAGCAGACTTCTAGCTGAGCAGGGAGCCTGATGCAGGGCTCCATCCCCCGACTCCAGACTGAGCCACCCAGGTGCCCCAGGCGCTAAGTGTTTTAAAGCCCAAACACTTAAACCTTGTCTGTCTCACATTAACAAATTAAAAGTTCTGAGTGATATTGTTTGGCTGGGAATATCTGCATTTGTTGTTGTGTAATTATGGGGCTAATTAGGGTGGTCTTCTTTGAAATTACAGTATGCATTTAGGCTATTTTGGGATTATGGGCTGCCCCCAGGGAGATTATGTCATCCACTTGGGTGTCAGTTGATGCCCTGGTTTCAGCAGGCTTGGTGGGCTGGTCAGAGTTCAGCAGCACTGCACAATGACCCTAGGGTGTGAGGGTCGAGTTTCCACCTCTATTTCTGTCAGGAAGATCTAACTCCAGCCCTTGTCATGTAACCTGTGAGTGACTCAGCACTTCAACAGTCTGCTGTGGGTAGGGGAGAGGAATGAATATTCTTTCAATGCCTATTCTATGGCAGGAACTGTAGTGCCCTTAGAAACTTTATAAATGGTATCAAGTGGATATCACTACTTCATGTAGGATGCCACATAGCTGAGTGATAAATCCAGTCAGGTCTAGCCTGGCTTTAAATCTTTGGTTGATAACCCCTGATGCACTTTGACTACCTCAAAAGGCCACAGTGGCTCCCACAGTACCAATGTAGGGCCTGGCAGCAGTTGATTACAGTATCAGGGGGCCAAATATTTACCCCGTTGTGGACTTTTTCTCAGTCTTCTAGGTTTTGTGTTACTTTGCCAAGTGAAAGACTAGAGATTTAGAACGTCAACAGAACTGACCAGGGGCCTAAAAAGCTGTCTAGTCAGAAGGAAAGAAAAAGACAAAACTGAGGGAAAACAGAGAAAGGTTGAGAGTAATTAGGGTATAAGAAACTAATGAATTAACCACGCCTAATATTTTATTGGTTTTGATAGTGGAAAAGCAGTATGTGAAAACACATGTTGTAGAAAATGCCCTTTATGATAGAATTTACCAAAATGCCAACAAAGTCAGTCATCTGAAACTGCTGAGAGCATAAAGTGCCCCCACAATTGTAAGAGATCCTTTGTGCAAGGAGAAACCTTTACTTACTTATTTATTTATTTATTTTGAAAAGATTTTATTTATTTATTTGAGAGAGAGAGTGAGCATGAGTTGGATAAGACGCAGAGAGAGAAGCTGAGTCCTGCTGAGCAGAAAGCCTGATGTGGGACTCAATCCCAGGACTCTGGGATCATGACCCAAACAAACCAAAGGCCACTTTAACCAAGCCACCCAGGTGTCCTCAGGAGAAACCTTTATAAGAGAAACTTGAAACATCCATACATTTGCCTCGCCTTCAAGAACTAGAGCCGGTTTAACAATCGCTCCTTGGTGAAGAAATAACTCGTGCTTCTTTTTTTTTTTTTTTAAGATTTTATTTATTTATTTGACAGAGAGAAATCACAAGTAGACGGAGAGGCAAGCAGAGAGAGAGAGGGAAGCAGGCTCCCTGCCAAGCAGAGAGCCCGATGCGGGACTCGATCCCAGAACCCTGAGATCATGACCTGAGCCGAAGGCTGTGGCTTAACCCACTGAGCCACCCAGGCGCGCGCATGCTTCTTTTCTCAGTTCGGCAGGTAGAGAACAAAATTAGCCTTCAGGAGAAGAAACTATCTGGGATTATATGAGACTCCATAACTGTATTCTGAACTGTGGCCACGAAGGTTGGGTAGCACCTTCAAACTATTTTTAGAAAAATACATAGTAAGTGCGATAAAGTTGTATAATCTAAATTAAACATTAATGGTTGACCAAGGGACTTTGTACCTTGAAAATATTTTTACTTCAAAAAAATCAATTTTTATTTTTTCTCTTACATTCACTCTTCTTCCATTAAATTTGTTAGTGTCAAACCCTCCCCCACCACCTCTCACTCTTTTCCTCTCCAACCTTGTATCTCTTACTGTACTTAGGAGAAATGGGGTTTTTTTGCTGTTCCTTCTCTGATTCTTAGAGGTGTCTAATCAAATACTTTTCTGAGTCTGAGAACACATTGTGCCTTTTCCCTTTTATTCTACCCTTCTTCTTGTTCTCTTATTCTTATTCCCATCTCCTTAGGACTTCAAGTTCCCACTATAATTTCAAATATAGTATATTTTGCTGTTCCTTCTACAAGAGAGTTCACATGCCTCTAATTACAGTTTTCCCCATCCTTCCTCACTTTTACAATTTAGATGCAGCATAGCAGTACTGTTTGCTTGACTCTCCTCTCTGATTTATCATGTCATGTTGATAGATTTCTTTTTATGTGAGTCTTGCCTAAATAGTGGCCCAGCACCCCATCTATGTCTAAAAGAACTGCTTCACAAGCAAAGCAAAAGGGCCACAGAGCTGCAGCCACAATGGACTTTCCTATTCAATCAGTGCCAGGTTGCTATTCAACTCTTGGTTGGAAATTAAGTTTCAGTTTCACTTGCCTAAAAAGATCCCTTCTATTTAGTAAGACTGGCAACTTCTTGTTTTAATCTAGACATGGTCACAAATGAAAATCACTGTAACCATATTTCCATGGTCTAACCCTGTATTCTTCAAATAAAGCTGGGTCTATGCAACTTCTTGTTCATCCTTATTTATGTATTTATATATTTAGAGAGTGAGCTGGGGAGAGGGGCAGAGGGTGAGGGAGAGAGACAATCTTAAGCAGGCTCCATGGCCAGCACAGAGCCCAATGCAGGGCTCTGTCTCAGGACCCTAAGATCAGGACCTGAGCCAAAATCAAGAGTTGGATGCTTAACTGACTGAGCCACCCAGGCACCCCTTCTCCTTATGCATGACGATGACCTGAGAAGTCAGGTTGAGAGAAGAATAGCACACGTATGCGGCAGGACAGTATTTTGAACATTAACTTATGTGTTCCTCTTTTCCCATCCATTCTTTCCTTCTTTCCTGTTACCCCTATACTTTCCCAGACACTCACCTTTCAGGCTACTAATTCTTTTGCCTTTATTGCCTTAAGAAAAGAATGAAAGCAAACATAGATTCTTGATTTTTTTTTATTTTTTTAGTTAGAAAAATAGGCTTTGAAACTCTAAGCAGGAAAGAGTTAAAGAGAAGAGTCTATAAATGTAGAAGATTAAGCTTTTGAAATTTCAAACCAATGCCTTAAAGGACTCAAGCCTTGGATTGTGGACAATATGTCAAATCCTGACTTTTCTGCCTTTTGAAACTAGTTTAAGGGTCTGCATCCAGGAGACCCAGTGAGGAAGACAGTGGTGGTTTCAGAGAAAGTAGTCTGTGATGTATACTTCCTCCCTGAGAACAAAGGGGACATGTGGCACTCCCCCAAAGGCTAAGGAGGAGGGAGTGGGATCCCAGAGTTCCCTTTCCCTGCCAAAAAGGAGCGGAAATCAGAAGGAATGACTGGGAGACCCCAGGGCTCCTGAGCCTGAGGCATCTGTGTAGCACTTCTAGGGAGTGAGTGTGAAGTGGTGAGAGGAGACGATCCTGACTTAATGGATATCACATCTCTGCCACTTGGTGGCATTTAAGGTCACATATAGGAAAAGAAAAAAAGTTCTTGTACATTTATTTTCATGGCCTGAAATTCATACACATGACTCTGGGAACAGATCTCAGTTCAGGTCAGGGGCCTTCGAAGCTGTGTGTGCTGCTGGGCAGTTACTCAGCTTTTGGGAACCTTGGGTTCCTCATCATTGAAACGAGGATGTTAACATTAGGTTAAATGTAAGCAACAGACATTTGTGTAGGTCAAAATCGTTAAAAATCAGCAATTTCGTGTGATTCAACCTAATAAGTACTTCACAGGCCTAAGAAAAAATTAAATAGAATGAATAATGTCTAGTACTGTCCCTGGTGTTCAGTAAGTCCTTAATAAATATGTGACTTATAAAAAGATACGTAAAAGAAGAAAACCCTGTGACCTAATGGTCATAATGTCATCTGAGCTTAAAATACCTCTTCCTCCTTTCCCCTTCCTTCTTCTTAAAGTCTAATTCTTATTCTCTTCCTTCTTTATATAGTTTAATTTTTAAAATAGTTAATATGTTTTCATTGTTCAAACACCAAAAGAAATACAGTGAAACATCTCCCATCACACCACTGCCCTCCATCTATCTAGGGTATTATTTCTTATATGTCTTCCTGATGGTAAACACATTTATGGGTGAGCATTGTTGTGTGTGTTAGAATTCTAAGATAACTTGAAAAGTATCTGTATATATATATATACGTATGTGAATGTATGCATATATATATTTATACACACACACACACACACACACACACACACACATGTTTTAGCTGTAGTCCAAACCTTCTAATGAATAAGAAGCTGAGGCCCACAGAGATCTTGCCTTCTTGCCCAAGGTCACTCAGATAATCAGTAGAAGGACTTGAACATTGTACTTATCCACCACTCTACAAGGTCTCAGCTTACAAATATGAACCTTAAATGTAAATAACTGATTTTGTGAGACAAATAGAGCCTTTTTTTATTTCTTTCAACTTATGGGTCATGGAAGCCAGATTAAAGTATCTCAGTATTCATGGCTTCCATGTTTGAGAATTCTATTCAATAAAAATTTTATTTGTAACCCCAAAATCAATACCCATGCCACTTTCATGGTCATTCCCAGATATGCACAGAATGGCAAAATTTGAGTTGCTGATTGGGCATGTTCCCAGCTAAGGTCCAACAAGGGGGTTCTTTGCCTTCTTGATTTGGCTCTGATACTGTAAACAAATATCCCTCTTGTGGTTTATCTAGTGCTAATTTTTCACATTTTTGTGTTTTTCGCAGTTGATTTTGCTATTTAAAATGGCCCTCAAGCAGAGTCCTGACATGCTGTTTAATGTTCCTAAGTGCAAGAAGACCGTGATGTGCCCAAAGGGGAAAACAGTTAGACAAGCCTCATTCAGGCATGAGTTACGATGTTGCTGGCCACGGGTTCACTATTCATGAATCAGCAACGTATATTAAGGAATGTGCCTTTAAAAAGAAGCACATACAAAATAAGATTATGCATTTGGTTGACAAAAAGTTGTGACCAGAGCCTTGCACCCTGTCCTTCCCAAAGAATGATGGCCTAGTTATTTGCTAATTCCAGGTTGGCAGAGGCTCTAGAAAATCGATTCTGTGAATATTACGAATCAGTTGTATTTTAGAGCATGAAGTTGTTCTATCTTACCTTTGAGTTCTTAGTGTCACTTTATTTTTAAGTTTTTCTTAAATGTGATATTGGTGCCATCATATCCCACACTTTTTAGCTTAAAAAAATAAATTTTTCATTGGGTGCAAACATGGCTTTTAAATGCTATGGGTAGGGGTGCCTGGGTGGCTCAGTGGGTTAAATGCTATGGACAGAGGCATTATAGGAGGGTATGGACTTAAAAAAAAGCCATTGCTCCTTTGAGTGGTTCAAATATCTTGCCAATTTTTTGCACCATTTATGAAATAAATAATGTTTCAGTAGCTATTACCAAGTTTACAGTTCCTTCAGCAGTGTTTATGTTTTTAGCTAGTGTTAAAGAAGTTTACAGTAATCTTCAGTAAGAAATTATGAGTGCAAACCATTGTATCAACAACATGGAATCTTAACCTTATTCTGCCATTAATAGAGAATGCAGTTTTTATGTTAATTACAATGAAAACCAAGGGCTTCTTAGCAACTTTTTAAAGTAAAAAGTGTTGCTACCATTCACATTACAGTGAGGAATGGGTATATTCTTGTGATTTGATAAAAGGTACATATTTCCAGAAGGGACAGTATATTAAACTTTATTGTTTTCTTATTGCTGCTTCATATCCTTTTGGACTGTTATACTTTATAAATAGACAAAGACAATTCTAGTGAATTATGCTTCAGTGTGAATGAGTTTACCAAATGGGCTCCTGACCTAAGTTCTGCCAGAAGGCTGTGGTGGAAAGAAATGGGTAGGTGGGTGTGGGAAGAAAAGTTCAGCAAGAAACAATGAGCTAATCTGTATAAATGGCCAGTTAGAGGTTGAATGGTGTTCCTCTCAATAAGATTTGCTGAAGTCTTAACCCTTAGGACCTCAGAATGTGACTTTATTTATAGATAGGATCTGTGCAGAGGTGATCAAGTTAAACTGAGATCATCAGGGTAAGCACTAATCCAAAATGACTGCTGTCCCGATGAGAGGGAAATTGGGGTAGACAATGCACACGTGTGAAACAGACATGCACACACAAGGAGAATGCTAGGACAAGATCAGGATGACGCTTCTGGAAGCCAAGGAACACAGAAGATTGCCAGCAAACCACCAGAAATGAGGAGAGAGGCCTGGCACACATTTTCCCCCACAACCCTCACAAGGGAGCCCCCCTGCCCACAGCTTGGTCTTGGACTTTAAGCCTCCAGAGCTGTGAGACAGTAAATTTCTGTTGCTTAAGTGCCCCCCATCTAGATTGTGTACTTTGCTACCGCAGTCCCAGGAAACCAACACAGGACCCATCACTCCTTGGAGAATAAAACTGGCCCCTTATGGGGCTTCCAGTGTGGCTTCAACAAAATCAGAAATGGATTTGCTTGGGAGCTAGACATGATGAACCAAACCCTGCCCAAGATCATGAAATCACAGCGTCCACTTTTCATAGAGCACCAAATCTGATTTCAAAGCCTATCTCAAAGGATGGCTCATCCCCAGGCCCTTTAGGTCACTGACAACTGTCTTAGACTCTTCCATCCAATGAAGCTTGACTGCTTTTGTATATTGGGAAGGTCAGATTAATGCAGAGAAAGAAAGAGTGTCTGGGGAGTTAGCTGCGGGGGACTTCAGAGAGGTCTTCATTGTTATTTAACAGTAACCATGTAAATGCATCTTGTTTCCTACCCTGAGTGCTGATTACATTTCTCTTTCTTTTGTACAGGCAATTCTACTTGGAACTATTTCGGGCTCAGCGTGGGCATGATTCTTTGTTCGCTCTGCTCCATTCCCCACAGTTTCCCTATTGATGGGAGATTACTAATGAATGAAGATAAGAACTAAGTGAAAGTGGCTTTAAAAAATTAAATAACTGTTTCCATTGTATTATATATTTTCAACAACACGTTCATTAGTTATTTTATATCTCACATTTTTGGATGTGAGCCTTGCAGTACCTGCATAAATTCTTCCGTGATGATAATCATTTTGTTCTTTGCCTAACCACTTTCCAGGTATTGTGACTTCAATGTATGAGATGGGAGTCCAACCAGAAATCAGAGCCCAAGTGAGGTAGGTCAGTTGAGGGAATTTAACACCAGGAACTAGGTACAAATGTGTTGGAAGGACCGAAAAGCCAAACTGGAGAAGGATGGGCACCCCAGCCAGTAGCCATAGCAGGAAGCCTCTCCTCTCCATCCCTAGGGTCAACAGAGTCCTAGAGCCATTGATTCTGGCTAGACCTGAAATAAGAATCACAGAGAAGCAGCCATTGTGGGGGAAGCTCTCTGAGTCGGAGAGGAGGAGAAATACCTTGGTTTCTCCTCTTCTTCTGCCAGTGTTCCTACTTTGTCTTTTTATCTTTCATTGTGCTAATTTCTTTTTTTTTTTTTTTAAGATTTATTTATTTATTTGACAGAGAGAGAGAGAGAGATATCACAAGTAGGCAGAGAGTCAGGCAGAGAGAGAGGAAGGGAAGCAGGCTCCGCTTGAGCAGAGAGTCCGATGCGGGACTCGATCCCAGGACCCTGAGATCATGACCTGAGCCGAAGGCAGTGGCTTTAACCCACTGAGCCACCCAGGCGCCCCTCATTGTGCTAATTTCTTTGTGGCATAGGCAAAGGAGCCTAGCAAATGGAGTTGGCAAGACCCAACTTCCTTCAATATAGACAGAGCAAGAGAAGGGCAATGAACTAGCACATACATATTGTAAATTATAAGTTGAGAAGCATAAAACAAGCTCCTGGAGATCAGGGGAAACAGGAACTTACAAATTTTCACAGTATTAGGTTATATCAAATGCATTTACACACACGGGGAAATAACAAAGAGTTAAAGAGGGATAGAGAGGTATAATTTGGTATCCATATATAAAAATTAAGTACAAATAACCAGTTTGAAATGTAGGCATTAGAATCCAAAAATTACTTTTTTTTTTAAGATTTTATTTATTCATTTGAGAGAGAGAGAAGGAGAGAACATGAGCAGGGGAGAGGGAGAAGTAGACTCCCCGCTGAACTGGGTGTCCAACCTGGGGCTTGATCTCAGGACCTGGAGATCATAATCTGAGCAGAAGGCAGGTGCTTAACCATGTGAGCCACTCAGGTACCCCTCAAAATACTTCTCTTAATTTTTGCTGATATCTTTGCTATTTTACATTTTTTGGTTCTCTGATGTTAATTCCCACATCTGTTTGGAAATTGTACTTTGTAATTACTGATATTAACTTGCTGACTTGTCATTGCTTTTTCTCATGAGGGTAGATTATAAAGGGAAGTTGTAAGTATTTGAATTTTCTGTTGATTTGAAACCCTGTAAATAAGATGTTCCAGTTCAGTAGTCAGTGGGCGCTCATCTGCAATAAGGAAGGCAAAAATAATAGGGAATTAAAGAAAAAAAAAAAAAGAATGATCCAATCAGTGAAGAAAGTGAAAACATATCCTTTCAGTTAGCCTTACATTTTCTGTCCTATTATTTATTTTGCATGGTAGTGACTCCTTGGGGCTTTAGCCTCTCTTATTTATTCCATGTACTACCAATGAGAAAAAGACTGATACCTTGAAGTACATACCACTCTACTTAAAAATAATCTCTGTAGATCCACATGCACTTATTTGGATAATTGAATTGAAAATTACTCCTTGTCTTTAATTAATTAGCTTAAAAGTTTTAGAAAGTAATTTTTTATTAATCAAGCTCTTTTTGGTAGAATTTAAATATCTGCGGCAGATGCCTGGTTCATTAATTACACATGCATCTTGCAATAATTAGTGTTTGGAAGAAAGCCCTGTATCTGGCATACTCTTATTCTTCATAAAAATGTGCATTTTGGAAAGTAATAAAGGAAGCATGTACAATTATAGAAATATAAGTTTATATACCCGCCCCCCCCACACGCACACACGAAGCCCTAACCTGTACAGATATAATGAGGCTGTAGCTGTATCTAGGTAATTAATAAAATTCATTTACTTAGAAACATAAGCATCAAGTATGTGCAGGCACTAGGCTAGGCTCTAAGAACATAGAGTCACATAATTCCTGGCTTCAGTTTATAAGCCAGAGAAAAAGCCTAAGTAGCTACTATAGGGGCTGTGAGAGATAACTATTGGCAGGGACCCCAAGTGGCACAAAGAAGGGAGGTATCCCCAGGTGAAGATCGTCAGCAAGTTTTGAAGCTCAGAACCGAGCCTCTGGATCTTGCATAGCCCAGTCCCAAGCCTTGGCTTCCTGCCCCTGGCAAGCTCCAGCTTGGTCCCCCACCTTGAGCTAACATCCCCCTGCGGTACACACAGCCACACCTCCTGCTTGCCTCTTACTTCCGGTTCTCAAGGACACCCTTCGCAAAGTAGATTCCCCCGCCTCCCTCCCCCCCCCGCCCCCACACACCACTTCCCACATCAAACAGATCATTTAGTCCCGAGGGTTACATTTCTCAGAAATATATCTGAGCGTTCACCTCCTCTGCACCCCCACTGCCTTGGCTGCCGTGTGGGTGCTAGCCATTTCTCAATTTGTTCTATCACAATGGTCTCCTAATCAGGTCTCTCCATCTCCTGTTTTGACCTGCTCTACTGCAACTTTCCACTGGCAAGGAGCTGTCTTTCCAAAACATGTTATTCTCTTTCCCAGTACCCTCTGAAGGATCCCCACAGTGGTTCTCTAAACTTGCATATGTTCCCGAATCACACAGGGAAATTTCTTAAAACACAGTCTTCCTTAACGCAAATTTCCGGAAGTGGTGCCTGAGCAATCTGTCTTTTTAACAAGCTCTCCAGATGGCTCTTTGCTGTCAGCTGGGTCCCAGTTTGGGAACCAGGGTTTTCGAACTGCAAGATCAAGTCCAAACTTAGCACAAGGAGTCATTCACCTTGACTCTGACCCTGTACACAGCTTATACCACAGCCACAATTATATCCTTTTTCTGAAACTCCCACGGTTCCTTTTAAGCTTTTGTGTTGCCGCACATGTCATTCTCTCCAGAATTACCTGTCACCCTCTTTGCCCTGGAAAGAATGCCCTACACCTTCTTTTTTGAAGCGTTGCCTGGTCTCTCAGCTGTGTAAGTTATGGGTCCTCCTCTGCTTCTAAAGACCTGTGCAAATCCCTTGCCATAGTGTTCTTTAACTTTTATTTGTGTGTTTCCGTCATTGCACTTTGACTTCTTCAGGGGGTGAGGCTGCAGATTACTCATCTCTCTAATCTTATGTCCAGCGTTGTTCCTGGTTCGTAACTGGCCCATGCATAAATGAACAAATGGAGAAATGAATGAGCAGAGTTCTAGTTACACTGTGATAAAAATTAGCTATGTATGAGGCCATTACTCTTTATGGACTGAATAATTATATGCCTTCCAATGGAATACGATTAAGTGAAGTTAGCACAAGCTCATCAGCATTAGAGATGAAATGGAAACCAAAATAAACAAATGCTACTGCAAAAACATAATGATTGCTTTCCCAGTACAGGATTGAGGGAATAATTAAGCATTTAAATTAATGTAATGTTTGGCAGATGTCCAACATCTTAATTTTTCTTTTGCCTTTGTTTTCATTTATGGACTGTCAGTATACACATACACATACCATGCATCTTTTTTTTTTCCAAATTCAACAATATTTTTCAGCATATTTCAGTTTTTCCTGGTATTACAGTATCCTCTTCTAGAGGGTTGGTAGTTTTTTGTTTTTTGTTTTTTTTTTTTTTTTTTTTAATGAAAATACCAGGAGCACCCAACCACTAAGCAAGAAATTAGCACTTAATTGTATATCAGTTTACGATTCAATGTAAATTTAATAGATTTTGTTTTTCTTTGCCTTATATTCATTACTTCTATTTGGGTAATAAGCACTTTTTCCGCTGTGTGACTATGCCTCCTCCACTTCCTATACAGGTACTTCTTTTTGATGGAATTTGTAGGGAAGAGGTAGAGTATGTGACTCAGGCTTAGCCAACTAGCTCCAGTGAAGTGGCCAGGAAGGACACCCAATGCATACCAGCCAATGAGAGCTACTCCCAATTCCTTTGTTCAGGCCATTGAGAAAGATGTGCTCTCTGCCCCGCTGTTGATGAACTGTTAGAACATAGGCCGCTTTTGCCACTGTGTTAGTAAAGCTGCCTGAGAATGACCACAGTGGCAGGCAAAGCCAAAAAGAGAGAGGCAGATTCTGCTGTTTTTGAGCTTTGCATCCAGCGACACTTGAACCCAGTTGCCTCTCGGAATTTACACTTATTTGAAATCACTCATTCTAAAGAATTTTTTTTTTTTTAATTTTTGAGCTGATTTGAGTTTGGCTTCTCTAATTTACCATCGTAAGTGTCTCTACCTACTAGAAATTATGCCAAGATTTTATAACATCATTGAATTTGTTATAGTTCGCAAGAATTGTTTGAATTTTCTTTCTTTTAAAAAATATATTTTATGTATTTATTTGAGAGAGAGAGAGAACAAGCAGGGGGAGAGGCAGGCAGAGGAAGAGGGAGAATCAGGCTCACCACTGAGCTGGATCTCAGAACCCTGGCCCAAGACAGATGTCTAACCAACTGAGCCACCCAGGCACCCCAATCGTTTGGATTTTCAATATAGCTCTTATCATCTATGAACCTCTAGAGACATATTTAAGTAGAGATACACTGTACTAGTTTGTTGTGAGATCTTAAATAAGTCACTTAGTTCTGTGCTCCAGTTTACTCATTTGTTAATACCAAGACTCTCATGTACAATTATTATTCTATGAGAAAAACACTGACTTCATGTTAGAGCAGTTGACTACTATTTAAGTATCACAATTTCCTAGGCATATATGCTGTTGTGGTACATGGTGCATGTCGGGGTAGGTTGGGGTTGGGGGGAACAAGCACACGGAGAAAGTTCAATGACTTCATTTTGGATAATTCCATACAGTTAAGTAATTTATTATTTATCATATTGTTATTATTAGTTTCTTCTATAATTAGTGGACTTGTTCCAGAAATGTGAGAACTGTTACAGGTTGTCAAATCTACCAAAGGATGAAAATAAATGTGTCTCAACAAATGTATTCACAATTTAGTTTCTTCTCCTCAAACTGGAACCAAATGCAGTTTTAAATTGGAATGAGAAGCCAGGACATTTTTGAAATATGTGTTTTCAAGAGCATTGCAATGCCTGAGAGGCAAGCAGGAAAAAAAAAAAGCAATAAATATTTAAAAATCTGAGTTACTCCAAAACTAGAATCGATTTTAATAAAATAGCATAATGTGTTAAACTAAATGCAATGCACACATTGAGCCACAATGTAATTTTAGAGAACTAAGAATGTACTTCTTTTTATCTTTCATTGAAAAAATAATGAGGGTACCATTTCCTGGAGCATTTTTTTCTGTAATTGACAGGCATATATATGTGACCTCCAGTTCATCTACACCTAACAAAAGTCACTGTAACCTATAATATGTGTATGCCTTCCCTCTCAAATCTGTATTTTCTAGTTTTAGGTATTAATACTTAAATTAATGACTTGCTCCTAAACAAATTGAACTTCCTCTGACTGGGTTATCCTAAAAGCTTTCTATGGTTATGTTGTGGCATTTGCATTGGAGTTTCAGTCTGGCTAACTTCAGCAATTTTCCTCTTATCTTATTAGACTTTTTATATTACAAAATTGATGTGTATTCATTGTAACAAGACAGGAAATTCAGAGTTAAAGGAAAAAGTCAATAACCTCCCCCTTCAGTCGCATCTCCTTTTAGATTTCCATTGTTTTCTGTGCAATCTTCCATAATGTCTCTATGTTTAAACCACATATAAGTAGGTACCGTGGTCCCCTTCATCCTTGGACAATATATTCCAAGATTTCCAGTGGATTCCCAAAACCGTGGGTAATACTGGTCCCTATATATGTTTGTCCTGTATGTACATGCCTATAATCAAGTTTAATTTATAAATTAGGCACAGTCAGAGGTTAACAATAACTTCCAGTAAGACAGAACAATTATAAATATAACAACATACTGTAATGAAGGTTATGTGATTGTGGTCTCTCTCACTCTGTCTCAAGATGTCTTATTGCTCTTGTCATGATGACGTAAGATGATAAAATGCCTATGTGATGTGATGAAGTAGGCGAACGACACAAGTGTTGTGATATGGTGTTAGGCTACTATTGACCTTTGAGGCTACTTCAGGAGTGTCATCTGTTTGCAGACCGTGGCTGTCCCTAGGTGACTGAAACCACAGAAAGCAAGACTGTGGAAAGGGGAGGGTAAGGTACATATATAGTGATGAAAAAAAACCTCTTTAAAGGCCTGATATACAAAGGAAGCCATTGTAGCTTTCATTCTAAATCAACATGACTGTACATAAACTTTGTTCAAACCCAGAGCCTGATTTATGGCCTGCCATGCACGCATTGTACATCTGCTTTGTGAATGAGTAGCCTAATGGGAAACTGTCTTATCCTTGAGATATCCATCAGTGCTCCCACTGCCTGCAATGCTTTACGATAAAATTCATGATTCCTCTCTATATGTGAATCTATAAGTTGCTGAGCTTTGATAAGATGTAGAAAGTACTTAACTCTGTTAAAGACAGTTCATTCTCTGGAGCACATTCTTCCCTGTAAAGAACATGTTCCCCAGGCAGCGGTCTTCACTTGGGCTCGAATTAAACTCTCCTTACTTTTAGAGGTTCTAAAAGGTTTCTTCATTTTGTGTCATGCAGGAGGTCTTCCTTCCTTTCTCCCTTTCTTACCCCCCGCTTTTGTGCATCTTTCCAAATATTAGATCACACTACAAATCCAAGGTCACAAACTGGTGGCCTTTGGTCTAGATACAGCAAAGAAAACGTTTTGTTGGCAAAATATTGGGGAAAATTTAATATGAAAAACTGGAAGATCTGGCTCCACATGCCTACATGGCGATAATATTACTGATGCTGTATGGGCTTTCGAATTTAATATGGTCTCTCCAGTCCCTATTGATCACCCACGGCATTATCAATCAGGATGAGATTCAGCTGCATATAACTAAAAACACCCAATTATGGTGGCTTAACCACTAAGGGTTTATTTTTCTCTTATGTAAAATAAGCCTGAATGTAGGTGGTCAAGGGCTAATATGGCACTTCAGGGCCATATGGAACCTGAGCTCCTTCCATTTTTCTGCCCCATCTTCCTTAGGACATGGCTCCTGGTCTCAAGGTCAGTTAACCATTCATAGCGGCTGAAGAGCTCCAGGTACTTTATCCACGGTGTAGGCAGAAGAAAAGCAAAGGGGAAAAAATTGGTATTCTGAGTAAACTTTTTTTAAAGTTATTTTCTAGAAACTCCACTACTTCTACTTGTATCTCACTGGCCAAAACTTAATTGCACTGCCACAATCAGCTGCAAATGCAATTGAGAAATATTGCCTTTTTTGGGGCACACAGGCTCATTAGTAAAATTCAGGTATTGTTACTAAGGAGAAGACAAAATACCAGTCTCTGCTACATTGTCCTGCAGGTTATTACTGACATATGGAAGAGATTGTGAATGCCTCTTAAGACCCAAGCTCCCCTTCTTCTATGTTAGAAGAAACCTGAGATTTACCTGGTCAGAGAGGAACTTGAAGAATGTATCTCTAGGGCACCTCGGTGGTTCAGTCCTTTAAGTGTCTGCCTTCGGCTCAGGTCATGATCCCAGGGTCCTGGGATCAAGTCCCACGTTGGGCTCCTTGCTCAGCAGGTGTCTGCTTCTCCCTCTCCCTCTGCTTACTGCTCTGCTTGCTTGTGCTCTCTCTCTGTGTCAAATAGGTAAATAAAATCTTAAAAAAAAAAAAGAATGTATTTCTAAAACTCCAAATTTTAAAAATAATTCTTCATGATCATAATCTTCTCTCCCTCCTATTATAGTACTTTTATTTTTTTAGGATTCACCAAAATGGGATTCCTAAGACTAATACATACTAATACACATAAATTAAAAAAATTGAGATCAATGGCTAACTTCGTAGGAAGTGGGGCAATTCATGTTCTCAGAACGGTGTACAATGCAAGTGCATGTACACTTATCAGCTCTGCATATTTTTCTCATTTTATCGTATTTCTTTTAAGATTGTATTTATTTATTTGAGAGAGGATGAGTGAGAGGGAGTGTGCATAAGCAGGGGGAGGGACAAAGAGAGAGGGAGAAATAGACTCCCTGCTGAGAAGGAGCCCAGCTTCATCATCCCCCTGGGATCATGACCTAAGCCCAAGGCATCCACTTAACCAACTGAACCACCCAGGTGCCTCTTTTTTCTCATTTTAAATGTTGTGAAGTGTGGGTTAAAGATGTTACCATTGTTTAATTTGTATTTCCCTTACTATCAGCAATGAAAAGCCTCTTTTTCTATGATAGTTGTCTATTTTAATTGTCTTACTCCTCTGTAGGGAGTTTATGTTAATAGCCTTTGCCAATGTTTCTGTTGGATTATTTGCACTTTAATTATTGTTTTTAACTCTTAGAATATTAACCTTTGTTATATGTAATATAAATATTTTTTTAATCTATAATTTCTAGAAAAAGCTTTAGCCAATGAAAATCCAATTGTTTATATAACCAAGTCTTTCTGTTAATAGCTATGAGTCTCTACTTAAGAAAGTCTCTCCCACTTTGAGATTATACAAATATTTTCCTAAATTTTATTCTAATATATTTAGAGTCTTATTTTTGTTCTTTAACTAATTCATTCAATTGATATTTGTTGTGCACTTGTTATCAGCCCATTCCTTTTCAGATTTTAGAGGGCATGTTTTTCTGGTTGAGATAGATAATAAGCAAATAAACCAGTATATAAAAAAGGCATTTCATTAGAAAATTAAAACATGGTGACATGGGGGAGTGAGAAAGTCTCCTTGAGAATCGGTGGTCAGAACAGGCTGTCCTGAGCAAATGAAATTTAAATGGATTCTGGAATAACTAATGATAGGACAGAAGTCCAGGGAAAAGACACAGGTAGAAACAGCCTCAGTGTGTGTGAGGAAGAGCAAGAAGGCTTATGTGGCTAACTCATGAGGGACAGGAGAAGTTGGAAAGGGAGGCAGGCACCCGGATACAATGGGCTTAGCAGACCACAATGAGGAATATGGATTTTACTCTATATTGAAGATTTATGTAGTCTATCTGCAACTTGTGTTTATATGTAATATGATGTATGTGGGAGGGGGTGAGGGAGTCTAACCTGTATTTTCTTTCCAACTGATTTATATATTAAATAAACTTCATTTTTTTGCAGTGGTGATGGAGACCAGATAGTGATAGATCCCACAGATTCTCACCTCCTTTCAAACACTGTACAATATTATTACTATATGAAATATATTTTCAATTGAAATGAAGCATATAATGAGTATAAGATATTTTATCCCAGGGATGTAGCCATGGAGTAAAATCATTCCAGAACTTCATTTTAGAAGTTTGTGGGCAGTAGCAGTTGAGAAAGTCACTTATGAAAACTAGTTTTATTACTTTATAGTCACACAAAGCAGTTCCATCAAAAAAACAGCTCTAGTTGATCTGCCATTTTATTCACTGAACTTGAGCTCTTACACAAATGACTTTTGACCAATTCCAAAATCAAATCTAACCACAAAAGGCCAAGACCAGCCACCAAGGGAGACATTTAAGAGAATGTGCCATGGGCTCTGAAGGCAAGTCTGTAGGAGATCTTCTAAAAATATTCTGCACAATGGTAGCATGAAAAGAGTAAGCATGTAGGCCACAAGATAACCTCTGTGATGAGGAGGACACATTTTTGGATGTTTAAGTCTGTATGTCTAGGTAATAAGTAAGAGTCATTAATTTAAAATTACACCACCGTCCTCTTGATTTGTCCATATAAGATCATTCTCTAATTTATAATATCCTTTCCTAAAATTCAAGCTTTAAACAACCCCATAGGTTATTTCTGCAAATTTATAGATTAAAATAGATTAAAGAATTCATTCTCAAGTCTCTTTCTCTTTTTTTAAGATTTTATTTATTTATTTATTTGAGAGACAGAGCTTGAGTGCATGAGCCAGAAGGGCAGAAAGAAGGGAAGAGAGAATCTTAAGCTGACTCTGTATTGCACTCTGAGATTGACACAGGGCTCCATTTCACGACCCTGAGATGACAACCTGAGCCAAAACCAACAGCCAGACGCTTAACCAACTGAGCCACCCAGGAATCCCCACCCTCAAGTGTCTTGATTCTAAGTTCAGTGCTGTCTCTACACTAAGTTAGTTGACTAAGATCACACAATGGGACTAGGGAGAAGCCAAGATTCACAGCCATTTCCTCTCACCATTAGGCTGTATGGACAGCTTGACCATTTATCTATCTGCCCTTAATCAATATTCTTTGTGGATTTGATTGGTCTGCTAATTTGCAAATAGTCATCCTTGCAGCAAGTACTTAGGTTGATTTAAAAGCAACAACATCATGTAGATCCTGGGTGGCTCAGTGGGTTAAAGCCTCTGTCTTTGGCTCAGGTCATGATCCCAGGGTCCTGGGATCGAGTTCTGCATCTACTCTCTGCTTAGCAGGGAGCCAGCTTCCTCTTCTCTCTCTGCCTGCCTCTCTGACTACTTTTGATCTGTCAAATAAATAAAATCTTTAAAAAAAAATAACATTTCTCATTTTAACATAATGGAGATTGAGTGATACGTGAGTTTCTTGGACATTTAAGATCCAGAAACGTTTGCTAAATTGGCCTTAAAACACAAATAACTTAGGAAATCTCACAGTAACTGGTTAACTAGTATATCAGTCAAAATTAAACAATGCTGTGGCATTACAACTAAAGAGCCCTGAAAAGAGCTGGGCTTTGGTCCGGGTCCTGTTCCCTAGTTTCTCTGAGATACTGGGAAAGTCACTTAAATTCTGTTGTCCTCTGTATCACTTAGTATTCTTAAATTTGATGTAAGCAATGAAAGCTGATTACTACCAATTTAAGCAAAAGGGGCTTTCTTGGAAAGATATTACAAGACTCACAAATGCTTGAAATGTTGGGTACCCGGCTTAGAAAGTGACAAGTTGATCTGAACTAAAAGGAAATTGGGGTGCTATTAGGGATGAATGGGTATGGGGCAAACAAACCCCACCCATCCACCACTGCTTTCCTTTTCTTGTCTAAGGATGATCTCTGTGAGCCCTTCTAGCTCCGACATCCTCTGCTTCTCTGTATTTGGAGGAGGAAGGGCACATATGCAAATAGGGTGGTCAGATGCACTCTCGCTAGATGTGCATCTGAAGGCTGCATGACGCTGAGGAAGGCTGAACCACAGCAACACTCCAGAGGCTCACCAATTCTGGCACTAGGAAGTAGGAAGTAGGAGGGGTCTTAAGCAAGCAAAGTGTTTTTGGGTAGACAAATTATGAGGAACAAGCATAAATAATGCCATCAGTGAGTGTTAGAAGCTTCCAAAGGTTTCTAACAGTTGCATCTTTTACAAAGAGCAGACTTGACTCCATGAAAGAGACTATCCTAGAAGCTTCCCTTATGCTGATGAGATACAGTATCTAGCACTGACCTGAGCTGCATATTTGAATACAATCTCTATGTAAATGTTGAAGAGCTTCCCAGATCAAAAGTTGAAAACTTTTCAAACAGTTGAAAACTGGTAGCCTGCAGGTCAGATATAGCCTGCAGAGAATTAGTTACCAACAGATAAAAAATATAGATTATCCCCCCACAAAGGGAAGTTTGGGCAACACTGCGTCTACATCTCTGTGGAGCAAGTTTTCTACTGCCTTTGGTGGGGATGTGGACTCTCCATATCACCAAACCTCCTCAGGGTCCTCTTTACACATAATGCACCTGTTTGGACCCTGGGAGCATTCCAGTTCCTGACCCTTGATGTAACTATTTCTGTGACAAACCACACATGGCCTGTATGTGAGCAGCCATCTTGAGGATCCACCAGTGTGGGTTTCCCTGATGGACCTGTTTAAGTTCCAACCTCGGTTCTCAGGACCCATTTGGTAAGATCCTTTTGCTCCTGACTTACTACTGGTATTGCTGGAAACAACTGTTTACCCCAACCAACCCACATTTCCCTTTTCTGACACAGCTGATCTTCAGGTATCTTTTCTCAAAGATGAAATGACCTTAAATGACCTTAAATATCTGCTGTTGTGAAAGGCAGCAAAGAATCCTCACTTAGTGTCTTCTAAAATGTAGGGAGAAAAGCAACTATGCATCTGAACAGAGAACCGCTTCTGCATGACTTCTTGGAAGACAATCACTGAGGAAAGCCTCCCCAGAGGATTATTTATCTGTTTTCTGTGAGTAGCTGTGGATGTGCTGGGCACTAGTTGGTGATGATGATTTCTCTAAGTTGTCTCTCTGCATGTTTGGTCCCATCTGGATGTTACTGCTCACATAATTCCTATCCCTGGTTTATAGCACACAATGTATTATAAGACCATTCACTTCCATCTTTAATTTGTGGGGTCCATTCTCTACCAAGCAGCCACCTTTCCTTGCTTAAATCTCTTTGATGGCTTCCAGGCTGCTTTTAGAAGTCTACAAATCCTTGTATTTTGATTCTTCTTATCTCCCTGGCTCCATCTCCCATTGCAACTTCCCTGACTCACTTCACTTTGACCATTTGGGTCTTCTTTGAATTGGTGAAAGGATCCAAGCTCTTTCCCACCTCAGGTCCTTGACTTGCCATTTCCTGTTCTGGAGGGCTCCCCTTCCTCCTCACCCTTTTCCCTATCTCCTGCCTCATCTTTAAAATGTCACTTTGTCAGAGAAGCCTTCCCTATATTCCACTTCCCTCCCATTCTCCCACCCTTAATTTTCATTTCTCATAGCCCCCTGCTCTCTGGTATTGCTTTTAACACAATTTATGTTTTCCCACTAAACTGTGAACTCTTGAGATAAGGACCTTATCTATTTTGTGCCCAATGACTACTCAGGAGCAGTAGGGTCCCTGCCATAATTGAGTAGGTGAGCAATACTTACCTGTCAGATAGGTGAAAAGCCCACTTTCCATCTCGCAGCCCAGTCTAACAACTTACTTTTAACTTCTGTTGTGAATAAGACATCCCTTCTTAGGGAAAATATTTTTTATTTCAGCTACATAAGCAAATTGATGATTTATCGGAAGATAAATCGGGTGGAAAGCTGTTAAACTTCTAGGTTCCCCAGGTGGGGTCCCACGCCATCACCCGATAACTTGTTGGAAATGCACATTACCAGGCCCTTCTCCGGACCGCCTAAACAGGAAACTCCAGGCATGTGGCCCAGCAATCTGTTTCAGCAAGCCTTCCAGGTAACTCTGATGCACATTTAAGTTTGAAAACCATTGTTCTAGGCTTTCCAGTTTTTAACCTTTTTTTCCTAATTTTTTTGGTATAATCCTGCTGGTAAAACAGTAAAAGCCTGAACTATTGCAGAGGTTATCTTTGCCGTCATCCAAAAGCCTTGAATAACGGACCGTTCGTTTATAGAGAACATTATGTAGAACGCACTCCGAGGAGGTTTGTCTTCCTCGTGGGTACAGGCCTGCCCCTGGGGTGGCCTACAATCTAGACAATGTTGTAACACTTGTCCTGTGCAATGTAACAATGCACAGGTGTAAATGACTAAAAACTCCGCACGCAGGCAGAAGGGATACGGAGCAAGCCTTTGATTACCCATCCCACCCGAGTGCTCACCCTCGGTCTGATATCGCTCATTTCCACCCAGAAAAGCGGACTCTCCAAGTTACAAGAAGGTTGTGTGTAGAACGTTTTCTATTAAGCCAGTTTTCCCCGGGGAAATGGAGAAGATATTCGCGGCTGGGGGTTGCAGTTCCTCCATCCTAGCACATTAGTAATTGAAACTAAAGAACCCTTCCAGCTTCAGGAGAATCAGAGGCTCCGGCCGACTTCCCCGCCCCTACCCTCTGGGAAAACCCGAAGTGGACTTCATTAACGTCGGGACGTGAGCAGCAGCGGGCGGCAGCACGTCACTGCGCATGCTCTCTCGCCCCTCCCGCTCGGAGCCGGAAGGGGGAGCGCTCGCGGCCTGGGCCTGGCCTGGCCGGGGCGGCGGCACCGGCGGCCATCTTGGCTTCCCGGGGCAAGGCGGCGTGGGGGGAAGAAGTTGTAGGGTGGGGGCAGGAGGGAGGAGGAGGGGAGAGAGGGGGAGGAGGCCGCGGCGGGGCAGGGCGGGGACTGTCTGCCCGCCTGGGTTGCGGAAGTGGTAGCCGCTGACCGAGCCTGCTGCTTTCTCGCTACTGCTTCGGCTTCCCGGCTCCCCCCCCGGACGGAGACGGCGGCCCGGCTGTGGATGGTCAGATAGCTCCGATCTCCTGCCGCCAATCCCTGGCCCCAATCAGCACGGAGCAGACGGCGGCAGCGGCAGTAGCAGGCGAGGAGGAAGATGGCGGGACGGCTGCCGGCCTGTGTGGTGGACTGTGGCACGGGGTAAGGGGGCTGACGGGCGGGGGAGGGGGTGGGGAAACTGAAGCGGAGGTGGGAAAATGGCGGGGGTGGGTGGAGGTCGGCAGATGTGTGCTGCGGCAAGGTGGTGCCGCCGGCCGTGTCAATCTTAGCCGCGCCGTGTTGCCAGGGGTGGGGCCCGGAGCCAGGGCCTCCCTTGTTGCCTGGCTTCACCCGCTGGGACCGGGGCGGGGGCGCGGGGCCGAGAAACCCCTTGGGAGCGGCTTGCTCCGTGCGACCCCTCCCAGCCCTTCCCCCATCGCGGTGGGCAGCGCCGCCCAAGGAGACGTGGGGCCGGTCGCCCCTCCAGGGCCCGCGGTGCGGTCGGGGTGGTCTCAGACCCCGTGCACCCGGCTCTCCTTTGCCTCCATGTCCCTTCCTGCCCGTGGATTTGGGGACCGAGTGGATCGAGCGCGGGGACAGCCGGCAGAGGAGCGAGAAAAGAGAAGCACTCCTTGTAGGTTTTGCAAGATTGCTGTGACAACACTCTGCCCAGGGGTGTGGGTGGGGAAAGGGAAGAATCAGACTCTGAAAATGGGAACCTAGGTCGGGGCTTTTATTTGACCACCCACCTCCTCTCCTATTCCGACTCCGGTCTTTCCCATCTCCTACTGCGCCTATACCGGTGGACCAAGTCACATTTTAATTTGAGAGAGAAAGATGTCATGTGTTACTTCTCTTGCCTCAAAAAAGTCCCCCAGTGAGCAAGCGCGCTGCAACTTCCTTAGTTTTGTCAAAGCCGCTTCCTGCTTTCAGTCTTTTATACCCTTATAAGGTAGTTTTTCGCTTCCAACCTGAACACATCTTATTAGAACTTTCAAAATTAAGCGTATTCCAAACATTGAATTACAGGTGCCAGTTACCAGTTTATGTGAACTTAAAAATATATATGCATTGATGTTTCGTGGGGCGGGAGGACGGGAAGCACTAAAGAAAATAGGTTGTGTGCGTTCGTTTTGTGAAGGTATCTCAAAATCGAGAAGGAAGGTGTAGAGCTATAAAGGGGCATGGTTGCTTTTCATGGAGTTACCAGATCTGTAGGATAGCCTTTTTAACTGTAGACTGCCGTTAAAGTGCATAAACACGCATTTTAGAGTTTTGGCACACTTTGTATTTTCATTAGAAATACTGTCTATATTTTAATGTGGAATGACTTCTTAATGTTGCAGTGTTGGGAGTGTGTGTCCTGTGCCGATATATGGTTATATTTCTAATTCCCAAAATAATCCAGTGGGCGGGGGGTTATGAGAGGTAGAGTATTAGCGAAGTTTCCCTCCTTTCATTATTCACCAGACTTTTGTTGTTTAAGGTATTGTATACACAGACGCCTCATTCGGTTTGTTCTCTGTAAAACAGCTCTAGCTCTAGTCTTCATGCTCTGAACTTTGGTAGTGTGCCTTTCCAAAATCCCAGCCGTGCATGAGGAAACACCGATTTATTAGCTTTTCCTTTGGGAAACAAGAGCCTACTTTAGCCTTGGAACTTCTAAATGTATTGTTTTGATGGACAGCTTATTAAATATTTTTTAAATCCTGTCTAATGTTCTTGAGCCTATATATATATATTTTTTTTTTTTCTTTTTTTTCCTCCTCAAATTGGTGAGTAGTTTCATGCTTAGGGTCAGTTTTAAAATTAGATTAGTCCGAGTGAGAAGGAATTTTCAGGTGTGTTTTGTTAAAGTGAAAAATACTGCTACATAATTAATAATTTATGCTTTAGAAATTATTGGGTTGTTAATAAAATTAGTGTAGATAATTGTAGTCCTAACAACTAACATGGTAACAAGTAAGATGTTACTTTTTCTCACTGTTTTTCCCCTTTCGAAATCAGTTCTGGTTATTTTTGCGTTAGTATATTTCATTGAGGTTAACTGTCCTTAAGTGACCTCCTTCTGATAGGGCAACCCTGAATTTGAAACACATGCTGAGTGACCAGGAGATGTGAGAGGGGTTCAGTCCATACTTAGGGTTATTTTTGTGTTAATATTTCAGTTATTACTACCTTATTACATTTTACTTGAATGCATTAATTTTACCTCACAAGGTGAGGTAGTTAACTGGACACTCATGATTTAAATGGAACTAATTAGGATTCCCCATTGCCTTTCACCTTTTTTTTTAACCATCTGTCAGAGCTCCATTTATTTTGGTCTTCAAAAGGTTTTTGGTCTTTTGTGTTGCCTATTAATGCAACTCCTGGAAAGTCACACCTGCAGCTTTATTAGCACGAAGTGGATAGCTCTTTGAAATTGGGACTGTGATAAGCATATTTAAGTAAGGCCTTCACGGGGAGTTTTATGTTCCAGAGCACTGTGGTCCCCAGATGCAAATTGTGTGCCTGTAATTTGTGCTTTAGAGAATGCTTCATCTATTTGGTCTATAATTACAATTACCCACTTAACATAAGTGAAAAAATTAAAAAAATAAGTGAAAAGTCATAACCTGAATCTGGTTGCTTGTTCCATTTCATCATATAAGTTAGGAAAAAGATGACTGGAAAAAGTGGCCATCTATGAAACTTAGTGTTCACCAATAAGAAAAGCTATTTAAGAGTTAGGAAACACGCAGTTTAAACCCCAGACCAAAGTTAGAGATTCTTCAGCAAAGATCCTTTATCTCCACATAAGATAAAGAATCACCTAAGCTGAGATCATAAAAAAAAAAAAACTCCTTTGGAAAATTATTTAGAAATAATTGTTTCTTTCATATTGATGTCATCTCTGCACACTTTCTTGGTCTGCGTTGGAATAGTGCTGTAGGAAAAATACTTGTGTAGAGATTTTCATTGATAGAACTGGTTGCTTAAGAACTAAATTACAGAACTATCAGTTGTGAGGGAAACTTTTTTTTCAAAAGCATTTTTATGAAATTGTAACACTTGCAAAGTTTAAGAGGATCTTAAGTTATTTTTTGTATGTTTTCACTCACTTCTTCAACATTCAAGCCAAATAAAGGAACTCCTTATATACTTGTTTTAATGCTATAGCTCAATTATAGAGCTCTGCATTGTCAAATTTCCTTTTCCCCTTTATGTCTCTCTCTCTCTTTAAAAGTTTTTATGTATTTATTGTACAGAGAGAGACACAGTGAGAGAGGGAACACAAGCAGGGGGTAGTGAGAGAGGGAGATGCGGCATCTGGTCAAGCAGACAGCCCGATGTGGGGCTCGAACCCAGGACCCTGGAATCATGACCTGAGCTGAAGGCAGACACTTAACCAGCTGAGCCACCCAGGTGCCCCATGTCTCTTTTTTGTATCTGATCAGTACTGCTGTGGTAAATTTCCATTATGATAGCAGAGGTTAATATGGCCCTGCTGGAGCGCTATATATTGGTATCTAGATATATTCAGATTTATAATGAGTTCAGGAATTTCTGTAATTGACATAAGCTTCCTAGTATAATTTTAAAATGTAAGCATAAATATTTTGTTTAGAGTCAATGGATGAGGAGCTTATATAATTCATACTGTGGCCACATTCTAGCAATTAGTACAAATAGGATGATCTTCTTTGAGAACCAGTGGGGAAGAGAGAGTGGGTGGGGAAAAACAGTGGGAAGTTCATGTTAACTATGTGAATTCTGTACATAATATTTAAAAACAACACTATTTCTCCAGCTATCTTCAAGGGCAGAAACATTTACAGTATCTTCTTGTTACCAAAAAACGCAGAAATTCTTTTTTTTAAATTAAATTTATTTATTTTCAGCATAACAGTATTCATTTTTTCACTACACCCAGTGCTCCATGCAATCCGTGCCTTCAATAAAAAACACAGAAATTCTGGGCGCCTGGGTGGCTCAGTGGTTAAGCCGCTGCCTTCGGCTAAGGTCATGATCTCAGGGTCCTGGGATCGAGTCCCACATCGGGCTCTCTGCTCAGCAGGGAGCCTGCTTCCTCCTCTCTCTCTCTGCCTGCCTCTCTGCCTACTTGTGATCTCTCTCTGTCAAATAAATAAATAAAATCTTTAAAAAAATATATAAAAAAAAAACAACACAGAAATTCTTATTCTTTCAGGGGTCATGTTTTGTATGCCCTTTGAAGTAATTGTAACAGGCTCCTGTTGAGAAGTCACTTTTTTTTTTCTTTTTTGGAGCATTTAAAAAAATATTTAAATTTAATTAGCCAAGGTATAGTACATCATTAGTTTTTAATATTATTTTCAATTATTCATTAGTTTAATATGATACCCAGTGAGGGTTACAGAAAGGGAGGTTGGTCGGGGGATGGGGTAAATGGGTGATGGGAATGAAAGAGAAGTCACTTTCTTACTTAGACTTACCTAAAATCTTTCTCCTTTCCTTCCCCACCAGTCTCTTTCCCTGCATGCACATTCTGTGTTGAAATACAGACTTTGGGTTGTGTATATATATTTTATCTAATGAACTTTCCAGCCTAATTGTAAGACATAGTTCAGAAATTTATTTTTAAGCACAGAATGGGAAGCTCCACTATGGAGCACTACGGAGGACATGCTGGCCAGGATTTATCTTGTTAGTTTTGTGACAGTCATTTTTACCTCATTTTACAAATGAGCAAACAGGATTGGAGAAATATAAATTACTTTATTAGTGGCATGTAGTTAGCAGCTGGTAAGAGTTGCTATTTGAACTTAAGCTTTTCTGTATTGAAGCCCTGTGTTCTTTCTGTTACACTGTGGGGATTCCTGAGCCCTTATCAGAATTATGTACGTTTCTTTGTTTTTATTAGTAAGGCTAATTCTCTTCTTGTTTAAAATATTATTATAAATCTTAGCCTTATGCATTAGATTTAATGAATTAGAGAATTCTTGTGGAAATCTTTCAGATTTTTATTTATATTAGTATATATGTATATCTATCATATATATAATTATATGTATGTAAAAGATATATATATATATAGTATATGTGAATTCCTAGCTTACTTCCATGTTACTTTGCTTACGTTGAAATTCTGGAAAAAATTTACTCTGCGTTTTATCAGGAAATACTAACAGCTGATATTTATTAAGAATTACATGTCAGACCCAGTGCTTTATATCATCTCATTTACTTTTCACATCAACCTAAGAATTATCTCTGTTTTAAAGCAGAAAAAATTAGGGTTTAAAGAGGTTAAACTATTTGCCCAAGGTATTGTAGCAAATAAATGTGATATAGTCCCTACTCTATATAATAGTCTCCTTACATAGAGGATGAGCCTTTAACAGTAATGAATCATTTAGATATTTTTTTGAGAAAATTCATTTATGATGTTGTAAAGGCATAAAGCAGTGTTAGTAACTTAAGGATTAGTTGCACAGGTAGAAGAAGTGGTATTGCCAAATCAAGGCTAACTATAGATTTGGCAGCAGGTCAGACACTCTTGGAATTGTAATGAAAATGTATAATACAGTCTGATTTCAAGAATCTTAATGAGATAAGAGCTAAAAATTATTTTAAAAAATTAGGATGATAAAAAATTGACTTTATCAAGTGTTAAGATATTTACTTTTGTGATAGTAATAGCTGCTCTATAGGTTGTATGAGAGATTATTGTGGTCAGGAAGAGTCAAGGAAGTTGCAGTGAAGGTAGGATGTATGCTCTCCTTTTACGGATTTGGACAGATACAGGAAAAGGAAGTTCATATGCAGCAGAGAGTAGCTGCTTTTTGTATTTAGCCCTGTTAGCATACATTGCACCACCCTCTTCCGTTGGAATTGAGGATCATGTAATAATGCAAATCTAGATTACATACTGTGAAGGGTAATTAACATTTATTGAGCACTTACTGTACCAGGTTTTCATTGTGTGTCAGCAGAACTTTGATTCAAAATATTTTTACTTGATAGGAAATAAAAATCCTTTACAAGAGGAGTTAAATGTTGTAAATAGGGCTTTTAGAATATTTGCAGAATGAAATGCAGTTGAATCGGATGTAGATTAGGTATTTGGGATGAAGTTATGGAACTTGATACATAATATGAACTCACATGTTTGTTGAATGAACAAGCAAATGAATGAAGGAACAAGAATTAGGGTATGGTTTAAAAAAACTACCTGGGAAACACCCCATACCCAGTGACTCAGAATCTCAGGGCTTGGACCTAGGAATATAAATTTAGATGATCTTCCTAGAGAATTTTTAAGCAGTCCTCTCAGCACCAGCTTTGCAGAAATTCTGAAATAGGATATTGGTAGTAGGGGTAGAGCAGAAGAGATAGATTTGGGAAACATTGCTTTTTTTGTTTGTTTGTTTGTACTTCTGCAGTTATATTGTTTTGTATTATGGTTAGCGAGGGCTTTGTAGTCATAGCTGTTTTTGAGTTCAAGCTTTTCTAGCTGTATGACTTTGTACGCTTCAGACTCTGCATGTCGCATGTTTCCCATATTTAATTTGGAGATCATAGTATCTACCTTTTGAGTGGGGTTTTTTCATTTGTTTCTTTTTTTCTTTAAAGATTTTACTTATTGGGCGCCTGGGTGGCTCAGTGGGTTAAGCCGCTGCCTTCGGCTCAGGTCATGATCGAGTCCCGCATCGGGCTCTCTGCTCAGCAGGGAGCCTCCTTCTTCCTCTCTCTCTGCCTGCCTCTCTGCCTACTTGTGATCTCTCTCTGTCGAATAAATAAATAAAATCTTTAAAAAAAAAAAGATTTTACTTATTTATTTGACAGAGACAGACAATACCGAGAGAAAGCACAAGCAGGGAGAGGCTGAGGGAGGAAAGAAGTAGGCTTCTTGCTGAGCTGGGAGCCCTCTGGGGGCTCCATCCCAGGACCCTGGGATCATGCATGACCTGAGGAGAAGGCAGATGCTTAAGGACTGAGCCACCCAGGCGCCCGTTTCTTGTTTTTTGAGATAATGCATGAAAATGGTTAGTCACAGTGCTTGACACATAGTAAAAACTTGATACATCATAATTATTATAGTTATCAATTAGCTCTTTTTTATTGAATTGTTATTTTTTAAGGAAAGGAACACTGTGTCTTATGGGTATTTTTCTTCTGCAGTGCTTGGCTTAACAGTTCTTTGCACACAATGTTTTTGCTGTTTGGAGAGATGAAGGTATAGCTAGGGCTTGACAGTTGATTGTGGTGGATTGTAGTCATCAATGAAGATGTCAGGATTTTGAGTTTGAGCGGGACAGTTAAGGGAGTTAGTTTTAAGAAGCTGAGTGAAATTGTTATTTGTTACTGAATTTGGATGACGATCATAATTGGAAATATTCTAAAGGAAGTTAAAAATACAGGAACTTCAGGAATGAAGATAGAGATGTGGCAATCATCATTGTGATTTATAAGCTGAAGCTAATAAAATAATAGCAAGAAGATTGAATATTAATGCTCCTTCTTTTGAAAATCTTCGATATGTAATCTGGCTTCTTGAGCATAACAGTGAGAAGAATGAGTGAGCATATATGGCTTGAAATGATGAGTGATCAGCTGTGCTGACAGCTGGTCTTTTGCTTCATCCTTTTGCTTTACATCTTTTTTTTTTTTTTTAAAGATTTTATTTATTTGTCAGAGAGAGAGCGTGTGAGCAAGCACAGGCAGACAGAGTGGCAGGCAGAGTCAGAGGGAGAAGCAGGCTCCCTGCTGAGCAAGGAGCCCGATGTGGGATGTAGGACTTGATGCTGAGATCATGACCTGAACCAAAGGCAGCTGCTTACCCAGCTGAGCCATCCTGGCGTCCCTTGCTTTACATCTTTAAAGCAGAATCTTTTTAGGAGATTTTAGCTCAGCATAGGGGTAAATTTCCCTCCACAGTGTTCCTCCTTATCCAATGTGCTTTCCCACCTCCAGCAGGTCAAAACAGCTGAATGATTGGAGTAGGGGCAGGAGTTTGGAATGGTTAAAATGTAGCTTCAAGCAGTATGTTTTCTGAAACAAAATTCCTGTATTATAAAGGCATTTGAATGCTTGTCTGTAATTCTCTTGGAACTTGCAGGCTCTTTTATGACATTACTGATTTGTAATAGCCACTGGCATAGAGGCAAGAGCAAAGCAGTTAAGTAATAATAACACTACATTAACATGCTTTATAGTTTACCAAGCACTTATAAATTCATGAATTATTAAGTAACAGCACAAGATAAGGTGGTATTATTGGATTAATGTTTAAATTTGGTTCTCCAAAATATGATAGTGACTGATATTACTTTGTGTGCTGGTGGTTTTATTATCTTTATATGGACCTTTATATTATACAATAAATATATGAAAGATACATCCATAATGGATTAATACCAGAACAAAAAAGACAAATAGTATTTTAATTTTTCCAAAGGATCATTCCTGTAATTTTATTTTCTTTGAAGATTTTTTTTCAAAACTTTTCAAAACTGTTGCCTTAAACTCAGGTCTTTCTTACATACTCTTTATAACCAGTAAAGGGACAGCCTTGAATTTGTGTGGCCTGATATATTTTCCTTTCTAACTCCTCTCTACGTCTAACACATCCTTGCAAAAATATTTTATCTGATCTGATGCTGAATGTTACATCTTTAAATATTCTCTCCTTTAAGTCATCTTGCCCATTGTGAAAATGCAATTCCCTTGATAAGGGTGTCTTTAAGACTTTTTCAGTTACAGTACTTAGTGTGAATGAGGGATTACTACAAGGAAATTGAAAGTCTTAAGATGGGGAATTAGGGTGCAAAAGACCTTACAGTTTAGGGTTGGTTTTGGAACTATGTAAAATTACTATGTTTTTAGTATTGGTTTGTGATAAAACTCTTATTTTTTGCTTACTTAAAGTCTTAGAGCTTAGTATAAGTTTGATGTGTTTTTCTTGAAGCATTTTTAACTTCAGTTATTTCGGGGCTACAAAATAGCATTTAATGTGTATTTGTGAAACTTTAGTGAATTAAGGGAAGTGCCTAAATGACTTACATAGAGTTATGGAGATCGAAAAGACTTTGAGAAATAATTTAACTTGCTCTTTATTTATAAATGAGACAGAGGTCCAGAGTTGAGAAATGTGTTTTAGGATTGCTCCTAGTAATCATTTGATAGCGTTGTTGAGTTCAATTTTCTTAAGAGTTTTTGAGGTACAGTGGTTGAAGTTTCTTCTTGCCAGTTGAAATAACAGTATATTTTTTTTAATGGTTAAAGTAGTTTGGTTGAAGCCTGATTCAGTACATTCTTCAGAAATCTTTTAAGTGTTTTTATTGTAATACAGATGCATAGTAGATGGCACAGATGCAAAACTAATTTTGTTTCCCGTCATAACATTTTAACACAATTCAGAAATTATTCATAAAATGAATGCCTTCTTTTTTAAAGATTTTTTTATTTATTTGTTTGACAGATAGAGATCACAGGTAGGCAGAGAGAGAGAGAGAGAGAGAGAGAGAGGAGGAAGCAAGTTCCCTGCTGAGCAGAGAGCCCGATGTGGGGCTCAATCCCAGGACCCTGGGACCATGACCCGAGACGAAGGCAGAGGCTTTAACCCACTGAGCCACCCAGGCGCCCCAAATGAATGCCTTTTTTTAAGGAAATATGCTTTTTTATTGTTTCAGGCATTTAAATTTTAGAAGTACTTAATTTAGTTTTTGGTTATCACTTATTTTAAAGACATTACGTGGGATGTGTACAGATCAGCCTTTCAAAGTCCTTTAGGAATTACATTTTTGAGATAATTCTGCATAACCTTTTCAGAAGCTCTATGATGTGTAGGTGATATAATAACTATTTTAAAGATGAGGAAACTGAGGTATAGAGAATTAAGTAACTTGCTCAATTAAATTGTAGCTACAGTTAAGTATTAGATCTAGCATTGAGACTTCAGGCAGTCTGGTTCCAGAACCCACTGTTAATACTGGGTTCGGTTGGGATATATTCAGTATCAGTGGTTAAATTGTTAACCAAGTCTTTGAAGAGTATTAAAATTTAAACATACTTTTTTTTAACAAAATATATTTTTAGGGGTGCCTGGGTGGCTCAGTGGGTTAAGCCTCTGCCTTCGGCTCAGATCATGATCTCTGGGTCCTGGGAACGAGTTCCGCATCGGGCTCTCTGCTTGGCAGGGAGCCTGCTTCCTCCCCTCCCTCCCTCTGTCTGCTTGTCTCTCTGCCTACTTGTGATCTCTCCCTGTCAAATAAATAAACAAAATCTTAAAAAAATTTTTTTTAGAACTGTTAGTTTTTAGTACAAATATGAGATATGTAGGAAAGTCTTAGTGACTAATTCATTGATTTGATTAACCCAAAACACAAGCAAGTTAATTGACATAGAATTGTTTATTAACTGTGTGAATATTGTAAGGACAGACATTGTATGAAACATGATAAAGCTGATGGTTACTGGTCAATTCAAGATAGCTCACTTAAGGAAATGTTTAATTACATATAACTTCAGAATAAAGGTATACATATTTCTGAAGATACAGTTTGAATAATTGATTCATTACAAAGTTATTTCTCTCATTAATGCCTGCATTAAAAAAAAAAAAAACCCAAAAATGAAAGTTAAATTTAAGAATAAGGATTTAAGATTGTAGGATTACAAAAAAGAAACTTCTTTTATTAGACTCAGAATACTTAATATTAGGTATTTGATCTGAAAGTAGTAAATATATAGATTAAGAGAAACACATGGGGTACCAGAAAGTAGCCCCCCCCAAATAGAATTAAAGAGATTGTTAATCTATGGAGTTTAGGATGAATTTTGATACATTTCATCTAAAAAGTACACAGTTGTAGTAGAAGCTTATGTTTCCTTTTTGAAAGTATTTATTTTAAAATTTTGCTTCATATTAATCAAAAGGATAGTGGTAACAAAGCAAAGGAAACCTATTTGGGCTTGGCTTTTTTCTTTTCTTGATTAATTTGTTATTCAGATAATAGACTAGTTGAGAATTTTATTGCTTCCAAAATACATTTTGAAGGGACCTGCTTTGCTTGTTTCAAGCAGCCTTGTCAGGATTTGAAAGTAAAACAAAACTTTTTTATTTTTAGTAGTGAAGCAGGATTTAAATTGATAGGAAGATTCTGAGAAGTAGAAACGAAGAAAATGTAATGTGATTATATAAGTGAGAAATCATGGATGCAAACAACAAAATATCTAGCTAATACAAGCCAAAAAAGTAATTACTGAAAGGATATGGTTTAGATCACAAAATTGATGGGAAGGCTGGAGAACCAGGCTCAGAAAAGCAGAGAACACAGAGACCAGGCCGCGTGAGTCTGCAGTCGAAGTCATGTTGCAGGAAGTTGGCAGGATGCTGCAACTAGATACTAGCGATATAAATTCTAAAACATCTCTTCATCTTGTACTTACTCAGTCAAGATTCAGAGTTCTGACCTGAGCTCAGATTGATTTGATATCGATCATGTTATGTGTAGTAGGTGGCAGAAATGGAATGTATCAGTATCAGGTCCCTCCTTCTATAAAGGGATGTGAGGTTTCATGTCCTGCAAAGACTTAATCCTTGGTGGATTGATCAAAATAGTAGTGGGAATTTGATGCTGGCAGAAAAAGTGCGTGTCCACTGTCATTAGAAAGATGAGGATGGGGAAGTTTTTTGTCCATTAGTCTTTATGTTGCCTTAAATTCCTTCATTTTGATAACTGCTTAATCCTTTTTAATAACTAGCAGTTTGAATTAACACGTTTTTTTCCCAAAAGTGCAAAAACCCTGTGTTTCACCCTCTGTTCGTTCTAAATGTGTGAATCAAGGACAGTTTATTAAAGGAATAATTAATGATGTTGTGACTAATACAGGATTTTTCATTAGAACAGAGGTGTAACAGTCAAGGAATTTGGGGATTATGGAATATTTTGGAAAGTAGGACCAACTTGATAAATTCAGTAATATGATAGACCATTTCTTTAAACTTTTTTTTTTAATAGTAAACCTGAATTATAACTACGAGAATTTGAGCTGCGCTAATTTTTTTCTTTTTCAGAGATAATGGGCCGTATATATTTATTGATATATGACAAAATCCTAGAAAGTAGGAAATAAATAGCTTTTGCATCTTTTTTGTTGATAGTTGGAAAAACTGCTTTTCAGTAACTCTAGTGAGCATCTGAGCAAATGCATACTTTTGCCATACTTCTGTTGTAGGGAATATAAAGATGATTAGGAAATGGTGCCTGCCGTCTAGGAAGCTCACATCACATAATACCAGTACGGTAAATGCTCTGGCAGGTGTAAATGAAACTTCTTGGAATCATAGGTGAAGGAAAATTTACTTTTTCCAGGGAGGATGAAAAAAGATTTCCTGGTAGAGATAATAACTGAAGTAGGCCTTTAAGGTTGAATCAAGTATTGATAGGCGGAAATAAGACTAGCGTACGAGGTGAGAGAACAGTGGTAGGAAACAAAGTGAGGTGGAAGAGTATAGGTTGAAATTTGGATATGTTAGGTTTGGTATGGTACAAAGAAATAGTGATATACAATATGGTACAGAAAAGTAGTGGAATACTTGATATAGTATAGGAGAGTAGTAAAAGAGGCTGTTGTATGATAGTAAGTGCTTCTTGAGTTGAATTCAAAAGATATGTTAGAACTGATTATGGAGATCTGTAGTCAAGTGCTCTACCACTGAGCTATACCCCCAGGATTATGGAGATCTGAAAGACCTTGAATTCTGCACTGCTTTGGTTTTTATGCCATAAGTAGTATGAAGCCATAATCTATCATAAACCAAGCTTATGAGAATAGGAAGTATATTTGGTGACTTCATTATGGTGATTTATGGTGATGAAAATAAAAATAATATCCAGCAGTTATTCAGTGCATACTGTGTGCCAGGCACTGTTATTTGTTAATTCATTTGATACCTAATCCTCTAACATAGATATTGAGAGAGATGAAACTGATGCAGAAAGTATAAGTGAGGAAGATCCCCATAGTTAGCACGGCAAACTATACTGTTAGTCCTTTCTCTGGTTTTATTTTGGATGTAACCCCCTCATATTTAAAGGAGACAGTATAAAAGTCATTGATTTTGATAGATATCTTGAGTTCATATCTAGCTTTAATATTTCTTTGCAGTGGTTTCTTCTTCTGTGAGGTGCAGTTTCCCCAATATGGAAATAGATCCGTTTTGCATGGTTTTGGTAAGAGGGAAAATATAAAGCACATAGCAAAATAATTGATATAGAGTAACAACGGCAATTATTATTAAAATTACTATGAAAAGGTATTGCAGATCAGTGAGATCGTATGATGATTGTTTTTCTCTGATTCACTTACTTCACTTAGCATAATACCCTCTAGTTCCATCCACGTTGTTGCAAATGGCAAGATTTCATTTTTTTTTTTTTTTTTGATGGCTGGGCAATATTCCATTGTATGTATATACACCACACTGATATGTGGAATTTAAGAAACAAGGCAGAGGATCATAGGGGAAGAGAAGGAAAACATGAAATGAGGAAACTAGAGAGAGAGACAAACTCTAAGAGATCCTTAATCTTAGGAAACAAACTGTGGGTTGCTGGAGGGGAGGAGGTTGGGGAGATGGGGTGGCTGGGTGATGGACATTAGGAGGATATGTATTGTGGTGAGTGCTGCTGGGTGTTGTGTAAGACTGATGAATCACAGACCTTATCCCTGAAACATAACATTATATGTTAATTTAAAAAAAATCCCCAAGTAAAGCCATTAAAAGACTAAAAAAACCCAAAACAAAACAAAACAAAAAACCCACAACCCAAACTAGAAAAACTAGAAACAACCCACATGTCCTTTAATTTGTGAATGATTAAACAGACTGGTATGTACCATGGAATAATACTCGGCAATAAAAAGTAATGAACTATTGATATATGTTAAAAAAAAAAAAGGTATTGCAGGTAATCAACTTCTTATTTCATCACTGGAATTTTCAGTTCTACGCTGAATATTTTGGTACATACAGAAAGTTATGACATGATTTTATTCTTTAGGCTTATGTTTAGTTTCAGAGATGAAACAAATGTATGTGAAATAACTGAAGATGGTATATAATTATTTAATTGGAGATTAATAAAGGCTGTAGTATTTGGGAGGATGGTTTATGAAGGAGCTGAACTTGCTCAAATTCTTGGAAAATCATAAATAGGTTATGATAGATGGAAGGGAGGGAAAGCTTTGTTAACGGAAGCTAAATTGGAAGCTTTATGATGGTAGGATAACTTTTTTGTTCACTCTCTCCAAGTTATGGCCTTGTGCATAGTATTTAATAATGATCATTAAATATTTTATTGATGAAGTTAAGTCAGGCAGGAATTTCAAAGTGTTTGAGGGAGTGATCAGTTAGGAGATTGGCCTGCTTGGAATTGACCCTGTTTGGAGCTGTGGGACAGTAGGTAGTTAATTTTACTTATCTTGCCTTGTTTGGGAAGGATTTAAATGGGAAACAATGGTTTAGAATTGATTTGATTGGCAGAAGATTGTGTTGATCATTAAGCAGAAGACTGATGAAAGTTAAACTTATGCAGTATCAATCTGAATCTTGTACTTTATTCTAAGAAGCTTATTGAGATATGATTAACATACCTAAAATTTACCCTTTTAAAGTGTATAGTTGAGTTATTCACAAGTTTGTGCAACCATCTCCACAGTCAACTTTAGAATATTTCATCACCCCAAAAAGAACATCATACACATTTAATAGTCAAACTCTGTTCTCCCTGCCTTCAACCCTTGGGAGTTACTAATTTATTTCCTGTCTTTATGGATTTGCCTGTTGTGGTCGTTTCATGTAAGTGGAATAATACCTCTTTAAGTGGTGGATAGTTGGACTGGTGTACCTGCAAAGAGGTTGGGAAAACATTGCTGTCTTTGAAAGAAAAATTATAGGGATGGGTAGAGAAATAAAAGAAGTCTCTTGGGTAAAGGAAAATGATCTGGGGGTGGGTTGAGTTTACTGAATATTTAGTGCCATCTACTGTTACCTTTTTTAATCATCATGACAGTGAATTCAGTTTTATTCCTTATGAATTAGAGTTAGTAAATGGTGGAACAGACATTTCACTCATGACTTTTTGATTCTAAGATCCATATTCTTTCTTCCTCACTAGTGAAAAGGAGTTAGATTTTATGTTTTAGACCTAAAAGGAATGGGAGAATATAATTTCTTTTTACACAGAGGAGTCCACTCCTTTCTTATACCTGGAGTTCTATCAGTTTTTTTGTGTGTGTCACGTTAAACATTTACTTTAATATAGTGAGAAAAACATTGGAGGGCATTGGAAATTCTTTTCAAATAATTGCTAATTATCTTTATAGCCAATATTCCCTGTGAATTAGCCACTGTATTGTCGTTCTAAAAATTCCCAACACTAGAAGTACAAAGAAAACTATAGCTGAGAATTGAGGTATTACAGAACTTAAGCAGTGGACCTCCATTTTCATTTAAAATTTGATATTTATACATAATACATACTTTGTTTTTATGACAAGGTAAAGGTAGAAGCTGGTCATATTGCGATAGAATTCTTTCAGCTTTAAATTAGTGGTGGTTCATACTCAGAAGTTTTGGAAAACTGGGTTGCACTAGATCATTAAGGTTCTTTCTGTCCTAAAGTTTGAGAGTCTTATATTCATTTTGTTATATGGTTTAAGACTGTGGAAACATGGAAGGTTAAAATTCTAGTGCTGTTTCTCCCTTACATAGGCTGTAGGTTATTAACTGGATTTACTGTGATAGTGTCAATACATGTTTGTTCTTTTCTGTAATGATTTTTTATTCTAGTTAATTTCAAACTTTTTTATTTTTAAGATTTTGTTCCCATTTAGTGGTTCAGTATTAATAACATATTAGAATCTTCAGATAGCTTTTTGCTTTGAGATAGTTTTCAAAGCAGAAAGAAATATGAACCATTGTATTAAATAAAAGTACTCTTTGTCAACTACATGCTTTTAATAAGGAAGATTTGAATTTGTAGAATCAAAACTAATATCCAACATAAGGGATGCTAATGTTTTTAACAAGCATAATGCATTTTACTACTTGAAAATATTCTTTCCTTAAATGAATTATTTTCTTTTAGAGAAGTACAATGAATAATAGGACAGATACTCCTCTATTGGAATTATTGCCTGCTAGCATTTTATCATATTTGTTTCATTATTTTTAAGAGCGAGAGTGAGTTATTGATAACTATTCTCATTCTCAGATCTACTTTTACCTACCCCAGAGGCAGTTAGGAGCATGATAGACCAAGCATTTCTTACATAAAACTTGTTTGTGTTTTGCCATTCATTACTCCCAGTGCAGGTCATCTCTCTTTTATAATTTCATTATATTTCCACTACCATTCTTCTAGTCACCAAGTCTTTGATAACTTCAAAAGTGTTTTTTGAATTCTGTTTTTTTCTCTAAGCCATTTCCAATTCCTTTTCCCTTCTTGCTGGCCCAGATCAACATCGGAGATTTTTTTCATTGCTGTATACTTAAGGGAGTTTTTGTAAATTTAGCTTGCTGCCTTGGGTCACAAAGGTTGGTTTAGTTTTCCAAAATATTGTATTGTGCTTATGCACTTCATAAACCTTAGGTAGGATAGCTTTGCCTTTTTCATTTTATGGTCTCTTTAAAAACCATTTGGGAAATTACACTTTCTTTTTAAATACGGGAGAGTGTAAAGAAAGTGTACTCATAGTTTGCCCAAGAGCATGTTTTAAATCAAAGTAATACATACGCAAGTTCATGTATGAATGATCCTTGGGATATGTAAGAGATTTACTCTTGGGATGGCACCTGGGTGGCTAGGGGATATAGGCATGGTTGGGAAACTTAACATTTTTTCGGTATTATTAAAATTTTAATGATGGGCAAATGTAGTCAGTTCAGAGTGCTTTTACTTAAAAAAAAAAAAAAGTAATGTGTATTGTTAGATCATTTAAGACAGAACAGTGTAAATTTAGAAAACAATATTCTCCCTTCTCTCCATCGTGCTGCCCGGAGACAATTATAATTTACTGTTTCTTTTGTAGAGTTCCTGAAGAATTAATGTATGCATATTCTAGCATTCTGTAATAGAATTTTTGATGTGTAATTTTATTTCTACTTTGTATGTAAATGTAAATCTCTGTTTACAGTTGACATAAAAAAAAGATACCACTTTTGAAAGTATCTTTGAGATTTCAGGGTATTCACAAAGTGTAATTTTCCTGTTTAGAATTGACATTAAAAAAGGACTAGGTTTGAAAGTATTCTTAAGGTAGTGCAGGGTAACAAGTGCAAGGTAATAAGCAATAATACAAGTACACACACGAACACACATAAGTACACACCATTTATTTAAAAATGGCAAGTTGGAAGGCATTAGGACTCTACTAATTTTGCTTAGGAATCATGCTATGAAAATTGAATGTCTCCAAAAGGGATGATGAAAATGAGAGATTTGAAAAGGGCCTGTGAGGAAATGAAGCATTGGGGTGAAATAAAACAAAAACAATGATGGAAAGAAGAATGAGCATTTATGTCATGTAAGTGCTAGGATTTATGTGTGCTATTCCTAATCAGTTATCAAGACTTTTTATAAGAGTATAACTATGCGTTTCAGATATAACTCTGTGTTTTGCAGGGGTTGAGGGTTATGAAAGTGAAGTGGGTATTTAGAGGAATCTGCGGAGGTAAGTAGGCATCAGACCATAGCATGTTGAGGAGTGGTTTTCAAACTAGTGAAATTAATTGAGATGTTCTAAAAAAGCAGAGGCTTGATTTTTTGTCTATTAAACCAAGTTTGGATTCTTGGGTTAAGTCTTCCATAGTTACAGTATATGTATATCTTTTTGGCATATTGTTGTATTTGTTTTGTTGAGGATTTTTGCGGCTGTATTCATGATGGATATTGTCCTGCCATTTTCTCTATTTGAAATGTCTGTCTCTGATTTTGATATTAGAATTACGCTGTCCTCATGAAAGGGTTTGGGATGAGTTTTTTCCTTTTCCTGAAAGAATTTATATAAAATGATTGTTATTTCTTCCTTAAATGAGTGATAGAATTTACCAGTGAAACCTGGGCCTGCAGTTTGCTTTTTGGAAAGGTTACTGATAATTTCTTTAATAACTATGGGCTTATTCAGATAGATTTTTTTGTTTCATCTTGTGTTGATTTCAGTAAATTGTATCTTTGAAGCAATTTTGTCCATTACATCTTGAGTTTAATATGATGGCATGATGGTTTATAATTTTTTTTTAACCATTTTCATATCTATTATTTGTAGTGTTAACCAGCTTTCCACTCTTTTTGCTGGCAATTTCCATACTATTTTTTCTTGATCATCCTTTTTCCTGGTACCATCTTTTTGTTAATTTTCTCTATTTCTTTCCTATGAACTTGATTTTCCCATCTTATTTATTGTTTATTTCTATTTTTTTTCGGGTTTACTTTCTTTCTTTTCTCTAACTTTAAGGTGGAATTTTAGGTCTCTGATTTTAGACCTTTCATTTTTTTCCAGTTTAAGCATTGAAAATTGGAATTTTCCTTTTAAGCACTGTTTTAGCTGCATCCCACACATTTTGATGTTAAAATTTTTATTTTCATTGCTAATCAACTTAAAATAATTTCCCTTGTGATTTTTTTTTCTTGAATCATGGATTATAGTCAGAAGTGTTTAATTTCCAAATGTATGCGGCTTATTTAGGTACCTTATTGCTCTTGGTTTCTGACTTAATTCCTTTTTGGTCAGAGAACAATGTATTTATGATTTTAATCTTTTACATTTATTGAGATTTGTTTTATGGCTTAGCATATGGTCGAGGTCAGAGATTGGCAGACTTCTCTGTAAAAGACCAAATAGTAAATATTTTAGGCTTTGTGGGCCACATACCATCTTTGTCTTAAGCTAGTGGACCAGGCATGGTTTATGCTGCTGCTTTCCTCTCCTACCTTTTCTCTTCGCTTCTCTTCCTTCTCCCAAAATGCAAAAAAAAAAAAAAAAAAAAAAAAAAAGTAAAAACTATTTTAAATTCACTAGTGATACAACGGAGCACAGGTAGAATTTTATTTTTGGGCCATAGTTTACTCATCCATGGTCCAAATGAATGTACCATGTGTACTTAGTAAGAATTCATAATTTGTATTTCTTGAGTATATTCTGTAAAGATTAGTTAGATCAAAATCGTTATT
Organism: Mustela nigripes; assembly: GCF_022355385.1. Classification (NCBI taxonomy): domain Eukaryota; kingdom Metazoa; phylum Chordata; class Mammalia; order Carnivora; family Mustelidae; genus Mustela; species Mustela nigripes. Next base: position 97,567,516 of record NC_081559.1, read on the forward strand.
AATGTTGATCCTCTATGCTTGTACTGATTTGGGGTGTGTGTGTGTATCATTTCATCCATTAACTAAGAGATAGGTGACAAAAGTTCCTACTGTAAGAGTTGAATTATCTCAGCATTCAATTATGATAACATTTGAAGTATGTTGAAACTTATGTTAATAGGCACATAGACCTTTAAGACTTGATGAATTTATCCTTTTATTATTATAAAGTTACTCTATCTCTGGTATTTACTCTTTTTCTTAAAGAGCAGTTTTATTTGATATCCATATAGCCACTCCAGCTTTCTAAGGCTTGCTTTTTGCTTTCTATCCATTTTCATTCTCCATCTTTGTATGGAGACAGCATAGTTGGGGCTTACTTACTTTATTATTTTTAAAACAAAAAAATCTCTTGTCTCTTTTAATGTAATAATGGTTGTGGTTGGACTTAGGTGTGCTGTTTTGTGTATTTATTTTTTGAATTATTGAATATTTTTTGGAATGCCATTTTAATTTACCTGTGGCCTTTTAACTATACCTCTTGGCATTTTTTAGTGATTGCTGTAGGGACTACAATATACATCTTTAAGAAAAGTTAGTACTCACTGTTTCCTTAGAGTTAATTTAAAACTTCATGCAAAGAGTAGAGATCCCACATCTCAGGAAGTCTGTTAACTCTCCTGTCTGCTGCTTCCCATGCCAGAGCTTCCCACTGTCCTTTTATGCTGTTTGTCATAGATATTACTTCTACATACAGTATAATTCTCTATAAGATAATATAGTGTTTGCTTTAGTTATATGTATGTTCAAAAAACTAAATGTAAAAAAAATCTTTTACCTTTACGTATTCACTGTTTCTGATGTTCTTTATTAATGCCTCACTGTCCCATGGTATCATTTTCCCTCAGTGTGGAAAAACTTTTTTCGTCCAGGTTTCAGGGCAATGAGTTTCTTTTGTTTGAAAATGTCTTTATTTCACTTTCATTTTGGAAGGATATTTTGGTTTCTATAGATATTTGGGTTGTCTGTTTCCCTGTGTTCTTCAGACTTCAAAAATGTTTTTCCACTGTCTTCTGGGCTTCATAGTTTCTCAGAAGGAGGTAGTAATTTGAATTTTTGTTTCCTGTTCATGGACCTTTTCCTCTGGCTGCTTTCAGTATTTTTTCTTTATCTTTAATTTTTAGTTTGTCTGTGATGTGCCTAAGTATGGTTTCTTTGTATTTATTCTGCTCTGTTGTTGTTGTTTGAGCCTTCTAGGTTATAAATTGATGTCTTTCACTAAATTGGTAAAGTTTTCTGTCATTTATTCCTTCAGAAAGTGTTTACTACCCTGTGTCTTCTTTGTCCGGGACTTCAGTATATCACCTTTCTCATACTGTCTCCCAAGTTTCAGGGGCTCTGTTCTTTTTTTCTTCATGTTTCTTCTTTCAATTTCTTTCTAATCTCTCTTTTTCAGATGATAATTTCTACTGATCTGCTTTAAGGTTCACTGATTATTTCCTCTTTTACCCTCTTTAACCTGTGTTCTGTTTAGCTCATTCGGTGATTTTTGTATATCTGGTATTACATTGTTCAGTTCTAGAATTCCATTTGTTCTTTATGTAGTTTTAGAGTTTCTGGTGATGTTTACAATGTTATTAATCATTATAAGTGCACTTCCCTAAAAAAAAGTGCACTTTTCTTTATTTCATTGTCATAACTTCTTTCCAGTCTTTATCTGATAATTCCAACATTTGGGTCATTTTGTCTTATGTTGAATACTTTTCCTTGGAGAATGGGTTACATTTTTAAATTCTTCATGTGTAGAGTAATTTTGGTTTATATGAAGATACTACTCTCGTTTATCTATTTTCTCGTTGATGAACATATGTTTTGCTTACAGTTTTGGGCCATATGAATAATACTGTTTTGAACAAGCGTGTTCACATCTTTGTGTGGACATGCATTTTTATTTTGGGGGGGTATGTACTAGAAGTAGAATTGCTGGGTCATATGGTAAGTGAATGTTCAAATGTTTTCCAAAATAACTATTATCTTGCATTCCATCTATGAATGTATGAACATTATCTCAGTCAGTGTACTTTCAATCTGCATTGTTTTAAGCCCAAAGAGTTGAGCTCCTTTTCATTTATAACTATTTCTATTTCTTTTTCCTCAAATGGCTACTGTCTTTTGCCTTTCCTTCTTTCTTTCTTCTCTCCTTTCCTCTTTATTTCCCTTTCTCCCTTATCATCACCTTCTGGATTTCCTTTATATATGTTAAGGAGATTAATTCTTTGTCTTTGAGTACAGTTTTTCTCTGTTGGTTATTTTTCTTTTGGCTACTTTTGGTATGTTTTGTGAAGACGTATTTAATTCTTATGTAGTTGAAATATCTTTTTTAGTGTCTGGATTTTAAATTTTAGTTAGAAAGTCTACATTTTATCCTATATCTTAGGACTTATGGTTTAATTTTTCTTCCCTTTAATCTTTGATGCATTTAGATTTATATTACTTAAGCATGTATGGTATGGCATGTACCCAATTTAATTATTTTTCACGTAGCTACAAAGTTTAGGTTTTTTCTTTTTAATTATGGTAAAATATACACATCAGAACATTGTTAAGTGTGCAGTTTAGTGGCATTGAGTATATTCACATTGTTGTGCAACTGTCTCCCCCATCTTAGGAACTTTTTCATCTTCTCAAACCGGAACTTCCAAACTGACTTGTATGTCCTACTCTCTGTCTATAAATTGACTACTCTTGGTACTTCATATAAGTAGAATCATAATATATTTGACCTTTTGTGATTGGCTTATTTCACTTAGCATGATGTTCTGAAGGTTCACCCATGTTGTAGCATGTGCCAGGATTTCCTTCCTTTTTAAGGCTAATATTCTACTGTATGATGTATTTACTACATTTTGTTTATCCTTTCACCTGACAGTGGACATTTAAGTTGCTTCCACCTTTTGGCTTATATACATCATATTGCTATTGATATTGGTCTTCATGCCCTTGCTTTTTCTTTTGGTTATATACCCAGAAATGGCATCGGTGGATCCCATAGTAATTATGTGAAGAATTGTCACATTGTTTTCTACAGCAGCTGTACCATTTACTTTACTATCAGGAATGTGCAATGGTTCCAGTATCTCTACAGTCTCACCAACATTTGTTCTTTTCTTTTCTCTTTCCTCCCTCACTCCCTCCCTCCATTCCTCCCTTTCTGTAATAGCCAATCTAATGGGTATGAACTGGCATTTAATTTGGTTTTGATTTATATTTCCTTAGTTATTAATGATGTTGAGCATCTTTCCTGTGTGTATTGGCTTTTTGTATATCTCTTTTTTGGAGAAATGTCTATTCAAGTGCTTTGCTCATTTTTTAATTGTATTGTTTATTTTGTGGTTGAGTTATAGGAGTACGTTGTGTATTCTGGATATTAACTCTTTATCAAATAAAGATCTTCCTTCACTTAAAAATGAGCTCACATCTGGATAAACCTATTGTAAGTTGGAAATACCCTACGTTGAAATGTATTTAGTATATCTAAAGTAGCAAACATTATAACTAAGCCTAGCCTACTTTAAATATGTTCAAAAGCTTAAATTAGTCTGCATTTAGGTAAAATAATCTAACAGAAAGTCTGTTTTATAATAAGGTAATATGTAATTTGTTGACTACTTTCCTCAAGTAAAAAACAGAATAGTTGTATGGGTACAGAGTGATTGTAAGTGTATCCATTGTTTATTATGATCATGTGGCTGACTGGGAGCTGAGGCTTACCGCTGTTGCCCAGCATCACCAGATATATCATACCGCATATTGCTAGCCCAGGAAAAGATCAAAATTAAAAAATCAAAGTACAGTTTCTGAGTGCATATCACTTTTGCACCATTGTATAGTCAAAAAATTTTGAGGTGAATCATTCTAAGTTGGGAACTGCGTGTATATGATTTGTAGGTGTAGGTGGGGTATTTTTGTTTTTGTTTTTTTTACATTCCATGTGTGTCTTTGCACTCTGTTGATGGTGTCCTGTGGTGCAGAAAAGTTATAAATTTTGATGATGTCTAGTTTATTTTTTTGTTATTGATTGCTTTTAGTATCAGATTCAAGAAATCATTGCTAAATCCAGTGTCATGAAGTTATTTGGCTATGGTATTATAAATGTAGTAGAAATGATTAAATGTTGTGGTATATCCATATGGTTGATATGTTATAGGTAGCTAATTTTGTCTTTTGGGGAAGAGCACACTTATTTTGGTTATGTATTGACTGTTCTATATTACCTTCATTAGACTCTTCTTATAGTGTTTGTTCTGAAAGTAATTTATTGCTGAATATGCTCAGCCTAGGGGATTTGATTTTGACCAGGGATGGAATATTGATTAATCTGGTGAACTTGATAAATGGAGGTTTTCTTAAGGGAATTTCTACTATAATATGGTTTTTACTTCAAATATCTTACTGCCATATTTAGGAGATGGTATTTACACACATGAAAATAACAATATAGGCCTGTATAGTGAGTGGTTGTTGAAATAGAGTTTATTGAATTACTGATAGTTAAAATGATCAGAAAGGACTTCATGGAGGAGTCCTAAGTGGTGGGAGCATTTTGAGAGGGTGCAATGTAAGCACGGATCACATGTGATGGGGAAATTGCAAGTCATGTAGGGGAAAATGAGTAATAAGTGAAGTGTATTTTGAGCTGAATTCATGGAAGCAAATGATGGGAGACACTTAAAAAGCTTAATTGTGGGGGCACCTGGGTGGTTCAGTGGGTTAAAGCCTCTGCCTTCTGCTCAGGTCATGATCCCAGGGTCCTAGGATCAAGCCCCGCATTGGGCTCTCTGCTCAGCAGGGAGCTTGCTTCCCTTCCTCTCTCTGCCTGTCTTCTGCCTGCTTGTGATCTCTGTCTGCCAAATAAATAAATAAAATCTTTAAAAAAAAAAAAAAAAGAAATGGGAACAAGTTTTGTGGGCAGTACAGCTTCATTTGAGGATTTTGAGTTAGGCAGTGATTTTTAGGGAGATTATTCTTTGTAGGGGTCATAAAATTGGAAGTAAGGTATTCTATAAGGGTATTATGTATAATGACTTGAACTGCTTGGTGATTAATGGCAAAAAAAAAAAGGTGGAGAGACTAGATGAAGGAATAATTAGGTGTTAAGAGAGTAGACTTTTAGGGTGTTGTGGCTCAGACTGTTATAGACTATCCTGTTTTGTAAGTCTTTATTGTAAATAAGACATAAGTCATTTCCATTTGTCTACTGTAGGGGCAAAGTGTACTGTTGGAAGATTTGGGAAATTTTCATATAGAGGCAGTGATACTTGAATTTTGTAGGATGGGTAAGAGTTTAGCTGCATTCAGCATCGAAAGGGGAGCATCTCTTGTAGTTGGAACAGTGTTGGTAATGGCTTTGTGCCATGCAAATGAGTTGGTTTGTCCAGAGACTGTTAGCCATTTTATGGCTAGGGAGACTGGTGTAGTGTGTCAGGGCTGCTGGAAAAGGTGATAAAGAACCAGATATTAAGGGAGCTCTTCTGTATGCCTTGCAAAGAAGTTTTGCTTATTGATTTTTCAAACGTGAACAGTGGGGAATCTTGGAAGAGGTTTAGTCAGACCATTATCCCATTTGGACCAGTTTATGTCGTCTACTTTTATTTTAGTGATTTAGCATACTCAACACAATTAGTTCTTGAACTTAAGTTTTGGGACTAAAATATCCCCCAAAGAGACTTTTTTTTTTCCTTCTTATATTAGGGGGAAAAATTATGCAGATATTATTAGAATTCAAGAATTTCACAGCAATTTACCTGTCTGTTCTTTAGCAGTGAATCTGAATATGGAATAATGTAAAATGCTGTCCCTTCTCTTTAAAGTCTAGTATTCATTAATAGGTTTTCATGCATGGCCACAGAAGTCCAGCTATCTCCTATGTAGCCCACAACATGCAGCTTATCAAAGCTCAGCTTTTATAGTTCTTAATCATCATTGTTATTATTTTCCTGTTGTAAGATTATAGGCTGAATCCACTGTGGCAAAACATTTAAAATTTACAGTTATTTTGAATAGTAATGCATTCAAATAGTATGAAAAATATTTAATAAAAAAAATCTCATCACTCCTGCCTGTCACCTACTCAGGTCCTTCCCTAGAGACAAGTGAAATTAGTGATTGCTTTATATTTTTCCAGAGATATTCTGTGCCCGTACAATCAAATTATTTTATATGCTCTTACTCCTCTCCCTTACTTTTGTACAACTATAGCATACTTAAAACATTGTTCAGTCCCTTGCTTTGTTCAATTAACAATACATTTTGGAGATTGTTCCATATTAGTCCATAAAAAGCTTCCTCAATCTTTTTTAATAGCTGCATAAAGTAACAGTATAAATTTAGCATATTTAACTAGTTTCTCACATCTTGTTTAAGTTATTTGCTGTCTTTTGCTGTTATTAGCAAGATTATAGCAAATGGTCTTATTGCATATTATTTCACATATGTATGAATATCCCTGTAGGATCTGTTTCTAGAAGTAGAATTTGTTAAAAGCTGTGGGTATAAATTTGGTACAGCTTTGGAAAGTAGGGATGCTTAAATACATTGAAGCTATAGAATTTTGTATATTTACCCACAGTGGAATTACACTTAATAACAAATGAAAATCTAAGAAATAAATTTGTAATCGCTAAGATATTAGTGAAATCCTTATAATTTCCCTTTTTGTTTTGCAGGTATACAAAGCTAGGATATGCTGGAAATACAGAACCACAGTTTATCATCCCTTCCTGTAAGTATTTTTTTAAGTCACAAATAAGCTGATTTAAAGATCTTTTTCTGTAGTAGTTAAAGTAAAAGATAATTGTTTCTGATACTGTATAAGATTTAGCTCTCTAAAAACATAATGGTTTGCGTGAAGTGTGTAAACCATCACAGACCTGTACCCCTGGAGCTAATAATATACTATATGTTTATAAAAAAATAAAATTATGAAAAAGAAAAAACAAAAAATCAAAACAAAACAAAAAAAAACATGGTTTGCTGAATGTGACCTCGTTTCCAAACCTCTCACCATTCATTTTAGCTGTTTAGTTCTTTGTTTACCAAATCTACCAAATCTCTCCTTTTAAAAAGACAAAAATAAATGAGCTGCTAATTAAATATTTTTTGCTTTGAGGATATTACTGTTAACAATGCGTGGATTTAAATATTAAGTAGTGCATCCTCCATCACATATATGTGAAGACTGTTCTTTGGTGTGTGGACGTGATTACCGTTTACCAGGCTTGGGCTTATTGACATCCCTGATGACAACCCTGATGACATCCCTGATGACATCCCTGCGTGTTTTACAAGAAGGATGACATCTCATTTTTAGAGATGTTGATTGATTTTCCATTGTTTTTGTTCTGTCCTATTAACTTCACACTGGGCTGGCCATCAACTTTTAGTAGTTAGTGGTTTTAAGAAATACTCTCACATTTGGTTTGTTAGTGTTCTTATTTGTTAGTATAGATTATGTATCTGGTTCTTGATAGACATACTTTTGTACTTTTGACTTTCAGATAGTTCACCTTTTGTACATTATATAGGAATACCTCTGATCTACTTGTTCTACTGCTATATGAAGACTTGAATGTACAGATGAAAAAACCTCTGGAGCCATTGCTTGGTGATGCTGGCTTCTAGAATGTCACCAAGCAATGGCTCCAGAGGTTTTTCATCTCTAAAAATGAGATGTCATCCTTCTTTTAAAACACGGACTCAGGAATGTCATCAGGGATGTCAGTAAGCCCAGGTCTGGCAAACGGTAATCACGTCCACACACCAAAGAACAGTTTTACACAGGAGTTTATGTGAATAAATATTTTTGTGTATTCTTCTTAATTTCTGAAAATAAGGAAATAGAAAAATAAACATGTAGGATAGTAGTGAAAGAAACTTAGGTTTCAATCAGTGAAGTTGAGAGCAAGGTAGGAATTATTGGGCTTATCAAAAACTGCCAATCTTTAGTTTCAAATGGGCACTCATTGGATATGAATAGGTCAGTAGTTTTGTGATTAATGTAGCAAGGACATAATTAAACATGAAATATGAGAAATGCATTATCAAATTTGTATTTAAAAGGGAAGCTTATATATACACATATATATACATACCTATATATATAGACGCACACATATAACACACATATAAATAATATACATAAGCATATGCAATATACACACATATTATGTATGTTATATATATGTTTTACACACACATACATACATACATATATTAAGGCCACCATAACAAAGTACCAAAAACTGGGTGGCTTAAAACATTCGGAACTTACAGTCTGGAGGCTAGAAGTCCAAAATCAGGGTGTTGTCAGCAGGGCCTTAATCTTGCTGACAGCTCTAGGGGAGAAACCCTCCTTGCCTCTTTTAGCTTCCCATGTTTGCTGACAGTGCTTGGTATTACCTTGCTCGTGTTTGTACTACTCTAGTCACATGGCTGTCTTCTTTTTGTCTTCACATTGTCTGTCTTCTCTGTGTGACTGAGTCCAAATTCCCTTTTCTATAAGGACAGCAGTCATAAGGGATTAGGGCCCACCCTAATAATCTCATTTTAACTCACACGTCTCTATTTCCAAATAAGGTCACAGTTTGAGGTACTGGGGGTTTGGACTTGAGCATAACTTTTGGGAAGATAATTCAACCCATAAAATGCCAAATTTGTTATTTTAGAACTTATAATCTTTCATAAGGTTTATATTGTGGTTATACATTTATTTCATGAGATTACTGATATTTTATGTTCTTAAGTGGTTGTGTTGTCTTTATTGGAGACCCATATATTGATCTTTTGAACCTTAGGATCTTATCACCATTGTATGCAGTCTTTGTTTTCATCTCTGCCAAAATATGCAATTTTAGTTTTCATTGTCTGTCTTATGAGAAGTTGCAGCATGTTAAAAATCCATTTTCCTATTGAAAGAAGGTTTTTGATTTGGGGTTTTTTTTCCCACCGATTTTAATGGTGCAAGTCCAGTGTTTATAGCCAGTTTAAATACAGTTGATTGCTACTGATGAGCATGGATATTTGATCTGGAAAGCTTGTTTATATGGTTCAAGGTTATTTGCATATATCTTAGTTTTTCAGGGAACTTAGAATGAGCTGTCTTGATGTCTGTGTACATTATAAATACTAGAGAAGCTTTCTAAAATTTTGAAGGAGTAAACTGGATTTAGAATGTCATTCATTCAGTATTTTCTATCCATCTTATTAGGGATAATAATTGTTATTAAATAAAAGTGTAGTATTTAAGTGCATGCAGGTAACTATTTTGAATGAATGACTGCTTGACAGATTCAGAAATTTATAACTTAATTTAAAATATGTCACAACTTTAGGTCAAAAACAGTATGCTGGATTTCTGAAATAATTTGAGGGGATTATTTTGATTTTTACCTAAATGACTTGAAATTTCCCTTTGTATATGTGATTAGAGTTTAACAGAACCCAATGCCAGTGTTATTTTTAAATTGCAAGTCTGTAATAGTGCAAATAGGAAGACAGCTTTTTTTTTAAAATTCCCCTTCAGTTTTCCTATTTTCATTTAGTGTTTTTTAGTTTTTTCTTTGTGATTGGCCATCAAGTATATATATTGATTGACTTTGTAGGATTATAATTTTATTTAAATCGAAATAGAGCTTACAGAGTTTTTAAAAAATGCAACTGAAACATTCCCACAACAGTACTTTTTTGGGGGCTTTTTACACTTGAAGCCTTGGCTGGAAGTTGAGATTTCATTGTGTTAAATGAATTTTGTTGTCAATTTCTTAAACGACCTCTGTGCTTTAACTTTAACAGATTAAGTATGTTAGATCATGTTTTGTTTAATAATACTTTATGTTGAAAGAACCAGAGTTAAAATTCTGTCTCATTTGAAAATAAACTTTGACATGTATAAATAACTTTTGTTATTAAGGTATTGCTATTAAGGAGTCTGCAAAAGTGGGTGATCAAGCTCAAAGGAGGGTGATGAAAGGAGTTGATGACCTAGACTTCTTCATTGGTGATGAAGCAATAGAAAAACCTACGTATGCAACAAAGGTATATTTTTATGATTTATAACAATAATATATTTTTTAAAAAATTAATTTGGGATGCCAGGGTGGCTAAGTCAGTTAAGAGTCTGCCTTTGGCTCAGGTTATGGGATCGAGTACCACATTGGACTCCTTACTTGGCTGGGAACCTGCTTCTCCCTCTGCCTGCTTCTCTCCTGCTAGTGCTCACTCTCTCTCACAAATGAATAAATAAAATCATCAAAAATAATTAGTCCAGTGATTGTGCAATCTGGAATTTTACTCAGTTACAGGCTTAATATCCTCAACTTCTTCACCATAGAAATTTCTTTTTCCCTGTGGCTTTTCCCAGTCTCACTTTAACATTTTTTTTTTTTTTTAGTCCTGGGAGGAGAATTTTCACCCAAATGAGCAGTATTTACTTTTCCATACTTGTTAGATCTTAAAGCTGTTGATGTGAATGGCTTTCTTTTGCCTCTACATTGCCACATCTAGATATATGTTAGTTTTGAATGTTGTATTTGAGGTACGTGAGAGACGTCTTACACATTGTTAGGCTGTCAAATAAGACAGCTGGAGACAAATATTTGGAAGGTATCAGTTAACCTCTAGAAAGGGTGAGATTATTTAGGGGGGTATACTTGGGGAGAGGCCCAAGATGGAGCCTGTTCAGTGTACCATTTAGGTTTGGTAGAAGACAAAAAGCCTAAGAAGGAGACTGAGAAGCTCTGGTTAGAGAGACTGCACTAGACGGGAGGGAATGTAAACAGTGTGGAATGCTGCTGCGCTATCAAGTAAGCTAGAACCCATACAGTATTTATGTCTTTAGCTACAAGGATGTCATTTGTAACCTTAATAAGAATAGTTTTAGAAGAGTGAGAACTCAGTGAGGCTGGGTTCAGGTAGGTTGGATTGTGAGTGTTAGGCCAGGAAAAAATGACAGTAATATTCAGTGAGGTTTGGGTATGATTGGGAGGCAGAGATAGTTGCATAGACAAGTTGTGGAGTTAAGATGGAAGAGGTGTTTAAATGATAACGTGAAAGAGCCACTAGATTTCAGTAAAAGGAAAGATGTAGTTCAATCCCCAGGTCTCTGAGAAAGCTAGAGGAATGGGATCCACAGCACAGATGATCTAATTGGAATGTGGAGGGTCTCATATTATAAAAAAGTGAAATGGATAAGTACAGAATCAGTTTTATAGATTTGGTGAAGGGACGTTGACTTCTGACTTTTGTCCTCTCCTTTCCCTGTGAGATACATGGTGACATCATCTCTGCTGCCCAAGTTGTAGGGGGAGAAGGTAAAACAATGAGTGATAGGGAGAACATTTAAAATTATTGTGAAGAGTGAAGATGAACAGAGTAGGGAAACAAAGACTTGCGTTGCCATGCAAAGTTAGGTTCATTTGAGAATAGCAACTACGAATTCTTAATTTTAACCACATAATTAGTTATCAGCATTGTGGAAATAGGCAGGGTTAGTGAAGGATGATGCTAGGTTGGGTTTTGATAGGTGGAATGACAAAAGGAAATAAGAATACTCAAAGTGATGGAGCATAAAATCTAAACTCTATGTATGTGTTTGTGTGTCTTTGGGCAAGTTTGATGGCTAAGGAGTAATCACTAGAGCCAGTGGACTACAAGTGTAATTGTGATCAGAAGTATAGCGGGCTGCTAGAGTGTGGTAGGGGGAGAAGAAGGTGTGGTCAGAGAGGGATGCATTTGGGTATTAGGAATTTAGAGATGTGATAGTGATACAAAGATTGAAACAGCAAAAAGAAATCTTTGAAGGTGATGAAGTCAGTGAGTTAAGAGGCCAGAGTTTTCTGCACTGATTCTGTTCTCTTAAATACATTTTTAAGTCTTCCATATGCTACAAACAAACCAAAACAAAAAAACTTCTCTCAGTCTTTTTTCCTTTTCTTTTTCCTCAGGAGCCTTTTAGCTGTTGCTTTCCTCTTTTAAAACCAAGCCTTGGAGGCTTAGTCAGTTAAACGTCTGCTTTGGTTCATGTTCACTTCATGTTCTCAGGTTCCTGAGGTTGGGTTCAGTGGGGAGTCTGCTTGAAAATCTCTTCTCCCTCTCCTGCTCCCCCTGCTCACCTGTGTGCTCTCTCTCCCTCTCTCTCAAATAAATAAAAATCTTAAAAAAAAAAAAACCAAACGTACCAAATTTACTTAGTTTTAGATTCTTTGTGCTCAGATTATTATTAAGCTCTTTGTTAAAGCCCACTGTATATAATAATCTTTAATCCTTCTTGGTTTGTTTATCACAGAATTGCTCTGATGGTTCTCTTCTAATATTTAGTATATGTGCTGCTGAAGTGAGCACTTCCTAATATTTACATTATGTATTTTAATTGAACCATCTTAAAATATGTTGGGGGAACAATGCCTTTGCTCTCTAAATAGTAAAGTATGCGTCTCCTAAGGGTGATCTACAGTATCATTAAATCACACTAAAAAATGCTGTCCTGATTTAATAATCTCCTTTTTTGGTAGTTTTATTTACTTTTGACATTAAAGGATTTCATTTGTGTTTTGTGTTTTAATAGTGGCCAATTCGCCATGGTATAGTTGAAGATTGGGACTTGATGGAAAGGTTTATGGAGCAAGTGATTTTTAAATATTTAAGGGCAGAACCAGAAGACCATTATTTTCTTTTGGTAAGTACAAATTAAAATTTCACCAAGGACATTTTCGAAGAAACTTAATGAGAATGTTTTTATCACATCTGTACTCACTAGGGCATATTTTATTGTTTATTAAATTGTCCCATGTCTAAAAGACTTTGTTATAATGCTGTACTGTCTTTAAGATCGTCCAGTTCTAGTTTTCAGTAGGGTTGTAATATGTTGAAGTACTGAGGCTTAGGCACTTAGAAAAAGTTCTTTTCATAATTAATACGTAATCTTTTTTTTAAAGATTTTATTTATTTATTTGACAGACAGAGATCACAAGTAGGCAGAGAGGCAGGCAGAGAGAGAGGAGGAAGCAGGCTCCCTGCTGAACAGAGAGCCTCATGCGGGGCTCGATCCCAGGACTCTGGGATCATGACCTGAGCCGAAAGCAGAGGCTTTAACCCACTGAGCCACCCAGGTGCCCCAATACGTAATCTTTATGATAGGAACAGTAAGGTTCAAAAAAAGTTGGAAATATGGCACTTTGCCTTTTTTTAATAACTGGCCTGATTATTATTTCTTTAGTAATTCTTGGCAGCAAAAATACAGTGTAATTTTTTTTTTTTTAAGATTTTATTTATTTGACAGAGAGAGATCACAAGTAGACAGAGAGGCAGGCAGAGAGAGAGAGGGAAGCAGGCTCCCTGCTGAGCAGAGAGCCCGATGTGGGACTCGATCCCAGGACCCTGAGATCATGACCTGAGCCGAAGGCAGCAGCTTAACCCACTGAGCCACCCAGGCGCCCAATACAGTGTAATTTTTAAACTTACTTTTACCAAAGCACTGCATGTTTATAGTTTACAAAAATCAAATGCTCTGAGATTTAAAACAAAAAAAGTAGCACTCTTGGGGCGCCTGGTAGCTCAGTGGGTTAAGCCGCTGCCTTCGGCTCAGGTCATGCTCTCAGGGTCCTGGGATCAAGTCCCTCCTGCATCGGGCTCTCTCCTGAGCAGGGAGCCTGCTTCCCTTCCTCTCTCTCTCTCTGCCTGCCTCTCTGCCTGCTTGTGATATCTCTCTCTCTCTCTCAAATAAATAAATAAATAAATAAATCTTTAAAAAAAAAAAAACAAGTAGCACTCTCCTTCCTCGCCTTTCCCAGCCTTTGATTCATATTATCTAGAGACACACTCTTTAAATTTTTAAAGAGCTTTTTAATAGTTATCTCATAAATTTAAACATGTTTTCTATTTATTGTTTATTTAAATACTTCACACTACCTACTGACTTCCTAAGTGGGAAAGATGAGGGTTTTATTTTACCCTCCTTCTCTTAACACAGAATCCCTGTCTTCTCCCCCTCTTTACAATATAGTTATATGAAATCAATGTTCTATATTTTATTATAATTTGTGAATATTGTTTATGGGTAGACCATAAACATAAAGTTGAAAGACCTTTAAATACCTGCATGTACACAGCCTAGACCCAAGTATTTTATTATAATTGCTTTATGATATCTATCAGGTTATCTGTCACTCCATCTTATATTTTTAATTACTTCAAAATGAGTTGCAGGTGGAGTAGTTTCACCCCTAAATACATAAGCATGTGTATCATCACTTAGAGTACATTATTTGGTTATGGTTCTTTTATATATATAAAATTCACATGCTATAAAATGTATATATCTTAACTCTGCAATTCTGTGGGTATTGATCATGCATTGGCAGATTTTCTCTGAAGGTCCAGATAGTAAATATTTTTGGCTTTGAGTGCCATCTGGTCTCTGCAGCTCTGCTGTTGTAGCAGGAAAGCAGCCTTAGATGATACCTAAATGTGTTCCAGTAAAATCGTGTTTACAAAAACAAATGGTGAGATGGGTTTGTCTTACAGAATGCATGATACAGTTTGCCCAGCTTCTGTTTTTAACAGATGCATACATCTGTGTAACCTAAACCATTATTAAGATACAGACCATTACTATCAGCCTGGAAAGTTTTCCTCTGCCCTTTCCTGATTAATTCCTGCCCCTGTGTCCTAGAGGCAACCACTGTTCTCATTTTCTGGCACGGATTGGTTTGGTCTGTGTTTGAGGTTTATATAAATAGAATTGCACAAGTTACGCTCTTTGGTAAGACTTTGAGACTCATTCACATTGTTGCATATATTGGTAATTTGTTGCTGGATCATATTCTGTTGTATGAATGTGCCTCACTATCCGTTTTTTTTTGTTGATGACCTGGGCTGTTTCTAGTTTTTGACTGTTACAAATTTGGTTATCGTGAACATTCTTATACAAGTCTTTTTGTGGACATGTTTTCATTTGTCTTACATAAATACCTATATACCGAATTGCTGTGTTGTAGGGTAGGTCCATGATTGGTTTTATAGGAAATTCTCAGAGCTCTTTCCAAGGGATTGTACCTTTGTGCACACCCACCAGCAATGTGTTAGCAATCTGGTTGCTCTATCCAGCCTTTGGTGTGTTAGTCTTTTTAAATTTAGCCATTCTGGTGGGTGTGTAAAATTTCTCATTTGGTTTTAATTTGCATTTTCCTGATGACTAATGATGTTTAGCACTTTTTTATGTGCTTATTAGCTGTTAGTATATTTTCCTTGGGAGGTCTTCTGATTATGTTTTATTTTATATAGAACTAGTGTTTTTCTTAGAGTTTATAATTTAACTTGATTTTTTTCAGTTTGCTTAGTATGTGTCTGTCACTAAATTATCTCCAAAGTCTTGAAAAATAGTTCCAAAACTGCTTTCAATAAGTTTAAACACATCAGGTAGTTTTAGCTATTAAAGGTTTTATGTAGGCACAAAGTCTACTCCTAGTTGACCATTTTTTTTAAAAAGCCTTACAGTGTTTTCTTAAATTAACAAAAAGATTTAATGCAATGAATTCAAGTTTTATTCATGTTTCTCTATAATTTGTGTTCTTGACATTTAAGGAGTCCTTCTTACCTCAAGGTCAAAAACATCATTCCTCTGCGTTTCTGAAGTTTGAAAATTTTGCCTTCCATTTTAGATATTTGAGAAAACAAGGATTGTCAGATCAGATTCATAAGAATCAGACCTTACCCATTTTCAAGCTGTAATAATTTAAATGATTTAAGTAATCACGAGGCATATGGGAAACATGAAGTACAGGATTGCAAGTACAGTTTCCTTAGTCCTCTCTTGCCTCATTAGAACGTGTTTTGGCCCAGACTTAAATCTGCAGGTTTCTAAGTGAAGTATACGGTCATATAAATGGAAGAGAACTGTGTAAATATCTCCATTTTAATACTCTTAACAGTTACATCACTTAACAGTTTCCAAGAAGCATGGCATAAATTTGTAGAATCTTGGCTTATTTACTGTGGTTATAAACAGACCTGGTACATCCTGCTGAAAACATTACATAGGTGGGAATTCTGCCACTAGAAACACCGTTGTTAAGTCTCGCTGGAGGTCTGTCATTATCCTTTTTTATAAGATGATTTGACCAGGTCTCCTTTCTCCCTCTCATTCCTTTTATAAGTGTTTAATGGTGTAATGTAGAAATTTGGTTTCTCTTTTTGTGTGTGAGTGATTATATTCTTTTCATATATTTTTCATAGGTCTGTTTGAATTCTTTATAAAATTTTTCTTTTTTTGGTCTGTCTTTGTATCTCTAAATTTAAGATTTTTAAATAAAATTTCTAACATTTTTTATTTAAAAATTGCTTAAAAGTTGTCAAAATAATCTGGTTTTGTCTGTTTGAAATGTTATTCCATTTAATAGACTGAACCTCCACTGAATACTCCAGAAAACAGGGAATATACTGCTGAAATAATGTTTGAATCCTTCAATGTTCCAGGCTTGTACATTGCTGTGCAGGTAAGAAAGTTCACAAGTCAAGATAAGCTTGACTCTTGAATTTTTATCTGGTTAATTCACTCTTAAATACATATTTTGTATGACCTCAGAGCATATTATTGTTCTCTCCTGAATCAATAATTTAGAAATCATAGTAAATAGGAGTTTGTAAAAGAGAAATGTTGAAGGAAGTAAGTTATTGATCTGTAGATAATTTAAGGCTTTTCATGAGACAGAAATAAGGGTATTAATATTTACCAAGTGTTTATTTCAGGTCAAGAACTTTATATTCATACTCGTTTATCCTTGAAATGTTTGTTGTATCCTTTTTTCATTGTTTTGATTCACTTACTGCTAGATATATTTGACCACTTTCTCTTTTGTGCCCCTCTGTATTCTATGTCATAAATTCCTGTAATAATTTATTAATTAAATTTCATTAATATTGAGCTTACTTTCTAAATGTATCTTCATGGAATGGCTTCTTTCCCACCTCTCAGGATCACAGCTCACCTCTTACCCTGTAGCAAATGTAATGCCTAGCATATCACAAATGCTTAATAGGTATATAAACTATTGTATAGTTCTCCTAGGTAACAGTGATTATGATGTGTGATTCTGTGTTAAAATAGGAGGATGTCCTGGATAACTTTGTAGGTCCCTTTCAGCTATTACTAGACAGGCGCTTTAACCAACTAAGCCATGGCGCCCACCCCTTTCAGCTATTATATTGCAAATAGGTGAAAGTTTAGCTCTGTTTTTAATTATTGGACATATATCTTGTTGGAGGCTTGGATTGTATGAAATTCTGTTTTTAAAAAATGACTGTGTTAATTTCTTAATTTGTAAACTTAAAAGAATTATACTTTATTGTCCATGCCAGTCTTTTTCATAGAAAAATATAATTTCATCAACTTTGTTTCCTGATTAACTCATGATATTTACAAGTGTATAATGGCTTTTCCTGTGGTTAACTAACTTGTTATATATTCCTAAAAGCATGTTGCAGTTAAAACTTTGGAGCTTATCTTGATATAGATACTTGTTTATAGCCATCTATGTATGGAATACATATATTTTGTTTGTATATTTCTTTATCTTACTTACACTTTGTGGTTTGTATACAGGCTAGCCCATATAAACATAATTTTAAGTCCTAGCAGTCTTAGTGCTGTGATACATGATGTTAGTCTTCCCCATTTTGGCCTGCATAAAAACATGGGAAATTTACAAATATGCCTCTAGAAGTAAATACAAGCTTGTTACATTTTTCTTAAATTGTAGGATGCGAATAATTTTATTGCGTAATGTAAATTACTTTATGTATTTTTTTGTCAGAGATGACTGTAGTTGACCCTTGAACAGTACAGGTTTGAACTGCATAGGTCCACTTACATGCAAATTTTTTTCAGTAGAGTACTATAAATGTTTGTCTCCCTTATGATTTTCTTAACATTTTTTTTCTCTTATTATAAGAATACAGTATATGATATAACATACAAAATCTGTGTTAATCTTCTGTTTATGTGTTCTGGTCAACAGTAGACACTTGGTAGTTCAGTTTTTGGAGAGTCAGAAGTTATACTTGGACTTTCGACTGCTTGTGTTGGAGGGATCAGCGCACCTAACCCTGGTGTTGCTCCAGAGTCAACTGCACATTTAAAATTGAAGTACTCCATGAAATATTTTTTTCTATTAACTCTTTGTGCTTGTTTTTATTTTCTTTCCTGTCATATTTTTTGGTCTAAGGCTGTTCTTGCCTTAGCTGCCTCTTGGACCTCAAGACAAGTAGGAGAACGGACATTGACTGGTACAGTAATAGACAGTGGAGATGGTGTCACCCATGTCATTCCAGTGGTAAGGATATTTAAAAATTACCAAATAGTCCTATCAGATAACATATCTGGCAGAGTTAAATGATACGAATTAATACTACTTTTAAAAAATTTTAAACATTTGAAAAGTTTGCACTCGTTTGGCCATTTGTTCATCTAGGGCTGTGTTTTGCTCAAGTTAATATTAAAATTCTATAAAGAAATTCCAAAATCTTTCTTCTGCTCTGTAGGTTTGTGCTATAATTAGGATATGATTTAAAAATAGTAGAAATTGTTTCTAATTCATAATTAGAAGATGTAACGGGAATGGTAAAAGATATTTTGCATTTTTTTTTTAAGATTATATTTATTTTGTAGAGTGCGAGTGAGAGCATGAGTGGTGGTGGGGAGGAAGAGGCAAAGGGAGAGGGAGGAGCAGACTCCCTGCTCAGCAGGGAGCCTGATGCGGGGGCAAGATCCCAGGACCCTGGAATCAGGACCTGAGCCGAAGGCAGATGCTTAACCGACTATGCCACCCAGGTGCCACTATGCCTTTCTTTTCTTAAACTTGGAATTCTGTCTTCTAGTTTGGATGTGTCTGTGTTACATGTATTAGCCAGTTGGTAGTCTCTCTTATCCTTAATTAACAGATTTCAGTTTGGTGCATAGGTTAGCTAACTAACAATTTGTTATAAGCATATGGCCATTAATGACTTTTGGGAATTATTTTGATTTATTTATTGTAATTAAGCTCAGTGGCCTGTGTGGGGCTTGAACTCAAGGTTCCAAGATCAAGAGTCACGTGTTCTACTGACTCAGCCAGCTACATGCCCCTGGAAAATTTTTTTTTTTTTTGGAATAAAAAGGTCAAGTTACAATTGTGCTTTTTATGGTTTGTATTTAGTAAAGTATATTAAAAAAATGCATCAGATTGGATTATTTGTCAGAGATGGCATTTTTTCTGCCAAGGCTTTTGTGCTTCCAATTCTTAATGGCAAATTAAGGTTTTTTTTTTTTTTTTTTTTAAAGATTTTATGTATTTATTTGACAGAGATTACAAGTAGGTAGAGAGGCAGGCAGAGAGAGAGGAGGAAGCAGGCTCTCTGCAGAGCAGAGAGCCCCATGTGGGGCTCGACCCCAGGACCCTGGCTGGGATCATGACCTGAGCCAAAGGCAGAGGCTTTAACCCACTGAGCCACCCAGGCGCCCTAGGGTATTTTTTAATTTTAGATTTTTTATTTTTCTCCATTGCAGTTCTCTTTGGATCCTTTTACATCTTTTCTTTCTCTCTCATTCATGTTTCCATTCATGATTCCATTCTTGATTATGAGGAATATATCGTAGTTGTTTTAATGTCTTTTTCTATGAATGCTATTATCTTTGATATTTCTGTTTCTTTCTCTTAATTTTTTTTCCCAGTCAGGGGTTGCATTTTCCAGCTTTCTTGCTTCTGTATAATTTTTCATTGGGTACTGTATGTTCACATTGTTATGTCCTGGATTTGGGGACTTTTAAAGATACTTTGAGTTATTTTTCCTGGGATACAGTTAAATTACTAGGAATCAGTTGGATTCTTTCAGGGGTTCCTTTTAAACATTATTGAGCAAGTCCAGAACAATCTTTTGTCTGGTCCTACTTTGTCCCCACTCTTGAGGCACTCTTCTGAGGATTCTACTCAGTGTCCTGTGTTTGAGGTCTTGTTACACTGCCTAATGGGAATGTAAACTATTCCCAGCTACAACAAGCTTTGAGGATTGTTTTGTTCCCACTTTCTAGAGGTTCTTTCTCTGGCCATGTTGGTTTCCTAACATGAATGTGATGATTACTAGTCAGCTAAGGTTTTACTTTTCACATCTCAGAGCTCTGTGTCACTGTAGCTATTTTAGCTTTAGTAGTTTGACATGTAAGCTGTAGCAGTAGACTTCCCTGAAATCTAAATTTTGTATCCTCAACTTAATGAGACTTTCTGACTCTGCTTGGGTTCTTCCTCCCATTATTGCTGCCTAGCAACTCTTCCTAGGCAGTGAGATGGGCTGTTTATAGCACTCATCTTATTTGCTTTCCCTTCTCATTGAGAACACTGCCCTATTCTGCCTGTTTAGTGTCGGAAAACGTTTATTTCGTTTAATTTGTTCTTTTTTTTCCTTTAATGTGAGAGATTAAATCCAATCCCTAATACTCTGTCATGGCCAGATGATACTCTTTGTTAATGAAATTTAATTTTGTTACATTATTTTTTGTACTTCTGACTCATATCCGTAAATTTATGAATTGTGTAGAATTTAATTATTTGGCATTATAATAATGCATAGAATGCCTTTGCCTTGTGAAATTGGTACCTGCTTCATTAGGAAAAATGAGATTGTGGGTTAACGATCAGATTTCCTACAATGCTATCTAAATTGTTTACTGAAATTATTAAAGAGTTTTAAATAATTTCCTATCTGGTCTCCTATCAAAACATTTAAACTTCAGAAATTTGTCATTTCTGTGTTGTTAAGTCATTTCAGTCTTAGTTATAAACTCTTACCAGTGAAAGAATAATCTAAGTTGCTGGCCATTCTTGTTCATAATATCTGTACAGTATTATAAATTATACAGTATTGTGAGGAATATGGTTGAAGAATAAAGACTAGAAGAACTCTCCTGGGATAAAGCAATACTTGGGAATATAAACACACTAACTTGAGAAATTAATCTTTGATGATTATTTAGGTTATTTTAATTTTGAAATCACTGAAAGTAAATTTGCCACTTTTTCCCCCCCGTATAGGCCGAAGGGTATGTGATTGGCAGCTGTATTAAGCACATTCCAATCGCAGGACGAGATATAACATATTTTATTCAGCAGTTGTTGAGAGACCGAGAAGTAGGAATCCCTCCAGAGCAATCCTTGGAAACTGCTAAGGCAGTAAAGGTAAAAAAGTAATGATGAAAGTGTAATTCAGTTAGAAATTAAAATCAGATTTACAATATTAACATGAAAACTCTCAGGTGAAGAATGGTACTTTAAAAAAAAAAAGAAAACTTTTTACTTAGCCAGTTATAAATTAATACCCTTAATTATATATATGTTTTCTCTTTATTTCTTGTAAGGAGATTTTGCGGGATGATCAGCTCTGTGCCTTGTTGTCTCCACATTTCACATTTGAGTCAAGAACATTTGTACCAGCTGACTTCAGCATACATTTTTGTGATTATTCCCCATAGTAAAAATAATTAGTTTGTTTCATAGTTCTTGTATCTCAGTTTTTTCACTGAATTCTTTATTTTTTATTTTATTTTTTTTTTAAGATTTTGTTTATTTATTTGACAGACAAAGATCCCAAGTAGGCAGAGAGGCAGGCAGAGAGAGGAGGAAGCAGGCTTCCCGCGGAGCAGAGAGCCCACCCAATTGGAAAGCAGAGGCTTTAACCCACTGAGCCATCCGGGCGCCCCTGAGTTCTTTATTTTAATCCTAACAATTTTCTGTTGAAAAATTTTTTTTTGATGTAATTGTTTCATTTCACTAGAATAGAGGTGGTGTTTGGCTCACGTGATACAGCAAATAAAAACGTGAAGACTATTTAAGGTGTTTTAATTTGTATGTTATATAAGTCTTTGTTAGATCAGTTTTTTATGTAAACTGTCAAAATACTTAGAATCACTTTTTAAATTTATCATTTGCCAACATACCTACAAAAATTTTAGTGGGTTTCTCATATGTTTTCAGTATGTGAAAGCAAAAATCCCGCAGCAAAAATAACTTTAAGGAGTTTACTGCTTTCTAGTAGTAAGGGAATTATCAAATGGCTGCCAAAACTAACCCAAAGGATGGCATCAAAATTAAATATGTGAAAAATTAACATGAATACTGCTTCAGCATCTTTGGGAAGCCTGTGGGGTTTAAAAAATAAAAAAAGCACCAAGGATTAAAATCTATTTTAGAGAATACTGATGCTCAGTCTGAATGTATTTTAAGAATTATAATTTCCATGTAATTCCTACTTTTGATGTTGGAAAAAGACCTACAATAACATCAAATTGTTCTTTGTTTTCCATATTCTTTCCTTATATGTCTTTATATTATTAGTAATAGTATTTGCATCTATTGTGGATTAGAATTCTTCATGAACAAAAATATATGAAGTGTGTGTTTTTCTTTTAAAAAAAATGAAACGTGGATTCAGGAGTCCATAAATTGTAAATAGAATGTTACAACTCATAACATTTTTGAATTGCATTTTTAATGAAAACTTTTACTTAGGACTTAATCAGTAAAGTGGCAATTTGGCATTGTAGGTGATACAGTCAAAAAGAATAGTTTTTGTTTTCAGCCTTTTTTCTTTTGCTCATTTACTTAGATCATATTCAGGTTTGTTCCAGGAAGGTGTTAAGGATTAAGGGTCTATATTAATTTGTGGGTTATATCAACTTTTACTTATTCTCTAGTTCTGTATTTATTTTATGTTTTCTCCTCTTCATAACGCAGACTCCATTAATTATTGGAACTGCATAAGAAGTTGAATGACAATAATGAATGTTTTCATAAAATAACCTTGAGATAGTAGAGGTTGTCTCTTCAGTTGATCAAGTCTTATTCAGTATGTATGAAGCTAGGAATTATGTATAAGAAATGAGAGATGAGTTATTTGTACTAAACATAAATTAATGTCCTAACATGAAATTATCTTCAGCTTAATTTCTTAATTTTATTTTCCAACGATATTTGTTCATTTGATTCTGGTTTGCCAAAAATATGTCATCCTTTTCTACTGTTCCTAAAATGAGGAAATAATTACTCATTTCTTTGTTTTCCTAGGAGCGCTATAGTTATGTCTGCCCAGATTTAGTAAAAGAATTTAACAAGTATGACACAGATGGATCAAAGTGGATCAAGCAATATACTGGAATCAATGCTATCTCAAAGAAAGAATTTTCTATTGATGTTGGTTATGAGAGATTCTTGGGACCTGAAATCTTTTTTCATCCAGAGGTAAGTCCCGTCCCCCCCCCCCCCCGATAGGATTGTTTTGAGAAATTCAGGGAGGAGTTAATCTCAGAAACTTTTCCTATACTAAAGTGCTATTGTGAGTTTATTTATTTATTTATTTATTTATTTATTAAGATTTTATTTATTTATTTGACAGACAGAGATCACAAGTAGGCAGAGAGAGAGGAGGAAGCAGGCTCCCTGCTGAGCAGAGAGCCCGATGCAGGACTCGATCCCAGGACACTGGGATCATGACCTGAGCCAAAGGCAGAGGCTTTAACCCACTGAGCCACCCAGGTGCCCTATTGTGAGTTATTTTCAAGAGGAATAGTTTCCTATGTTGAAATAGGCTAAACAAGTTACTATTTTTTGTATATTTAAGAGTCTCATGCTCTACCGACTGAGCTAGCCAGGCGCCTTATTTTTTGTATATTTAGAAAACTAAAACTTGTCTTTTTAATATTTGTGGCTTATGTGGGATCATGAAAAGAGGGAAGCCCCTAAAATTTATGACCATTTAAATAAAGTATTTTGGAAAAGTTCTAGAACTACCAGTGCCCCGTATAAAATAACCATTAAACCAAGAACTGTTAGTCGACTGTCATAACAAAATATTTATTAGCAAAATAGTTTTCTGTCTCTATGAAAATGTTAGCAACGTGGAGGTTTTATTAAGTAAATAAAAGGTGTGTTTTTAATAT
Source organism: Mustela nigripes (assembly GCF_022355385.1). Taxonomy (NCBI): domain Eukaryota; kingdom Metazoa; phylum Chordata; class Mammalia; order Carnivora; family Mustelidae; genus Mustela; species Mustela nigripes. Next base: position 97,591,508 of record NC_081559.1, read on the forward strand.
GAAAAATTATTCTGGTAACTTAATAGAAGAAAGTTGTTAATAGAATTACATTAAATGCCAAGTGTGCTTACTAGGCATTAAAAAGTTATTTTTTAATATTGTTTACCCATTTAGCAAATAGTGAATATAATTTTCATGGTCTCAGTTGAAGTATGGAATATTTAAAGATGAAAAAGTATTTTATGTTGCTCTTACTGAGCTCAGAGTAAGGAAGATGATATCTAAACAGGCATAGTTTCAATAAATACATGGATTTGGGGAGGGCATAGAAACAAAGAGCATCTAAGTCTGCTGGGGAGAACTAAGGAAGCTTCTTATGAGCTGAGACTTCAAGGGTGAATACATATTTGTCAGGCAAGTATGTTAGGGAAGTATCTTTCTGGCAGAAGAGATAGGTTGGGTAGAAGTTTGGGATAGGAGATTGCTAGGTAATAAAATTAGAAAGGAAGGGATTGGTAGGAGATGGGCCCAGATGGGTGTTTATGAGGGACTAATATGCTATAGAAAGGAGTTCTGGATTCTGTGTAGAGATCTTCAGTGCAAATGACACAGATTAGAAAGATCACTCTGATAGCACTGGTTTGGATGGATTTGAAATAGGGGTGTGAATTGTGTTGGAAACAGGTAAGTTTATTACAGTTTTCCAGATGAAGGATAAGTAATTTCAGGCCAATAAGATTGAGAAAGGATAAGAAAAAGCAATAGAATCAACGTGACTTACTGATTACTTAGATGTGAGGGGAGTAAATATGAGAAATCTGTGATTCCCATGTGTGTAACTTGAACAGCTGGATGTGAAGGAGATATGGGCAGGGATCAGAGATCATGATGAATTGGCATATAGCCATGAATTGGGAGCAAAGGAGGGAGCGAGCACCTGGGATAAGGCATTGTGGCCAGACAAGTATATGGGTGTTTTAAGGTTTAGACAGCACGTTTTCTTTGCAGTCTTTAAAATAAAAATTCATAAAAGGATGTATGTACATAGTTTTAAAAGTTTTAAGAGAACACTGACAGGCTTAAATAAAAATAGCAACTCCTCATCCTCCACCCCTACTCTCACTCTTTCTATGTTCCGCAGAGCATTCACTAGCTCTCACTTAGCCCGCACTCTTGGCAATTACCTGCACATCTCCAAATATTTGTCCTCTTATTTCTTGACATAGCAACATAAGTAATTTGTCTACCACCTTCCTTTTAGGTTAGTTGGTATTTCCTTAGACCCTCTTCCTTCAGCTTGTCTGTATGTTATGTTACAGTTATTAGCTAAATCAGTAGTTTTACAGTATATAAATATTATTTTACCTGTTAATATTTTTTGCTTTAGAGGCAAAATTGTAATGTAAATTTTTCTCTTAAAATTGAGCTGCTCCTAAATTTTTACTTCATTTCTTCATTTGTGTCATTTTCTCTCTGTTCATTTGTTTCATTTATTCATTGAGGTTGTATAATTAACTGTAATCTGAAGGGATCTTGGGGGTCTATTTCTATATAGAGAAATTTAACAGTTTTTTTGTAAAACCTTGTTTTACTTTTTTTCTTTGTGGTTTCTTATCCTTTGAGTTTTGGGTACTTCCAAGGTTCTCCAGGGTGAATGAATTGACTTCTTAGCAGTATGCCCTCTGGAGGCACTTAGGATGTAACATTCCTTTTTTTCTTCCAAACAGAATTGAAGTATTTCATTCATGTTTACTCACCTTCTCTTTTCATCCTTGGGCATTTTTCCTTTCTTGTAATTTTCTCTGTCGTGTTAGTAGTGATTTAAGAAGATCAAAAGATAACTGTGTAGCTGGCAGTCAGGTCATATTTTCTTTTGGGGTCATATATATGTGAACTGCTGAAGTTGAACGTATTAAAGGTCACAGGTTAAGGAACATCAGTTGAAGTTGAAATACTGGGGAGACGTACTAAACCTCCATGTGGAGGACAGGAATTAGAGAATTGCAGAAGAACCAGAACCAAAGTCCTAGATGAATAGGATCGTTACAAGATAGATAATAGAGTGGGAGGTAAGAGGTATCTTGGATTTTAAAGGAGGAAGCATTTGAGTGGAATACTTACACCCTCAGCAAGGTCCTGACAGTCTTAATCTTTGACATATTAGATACATAAATAAACTGTTGTTTTGGTTGTGTTGTGTTGCTTAGGAAAGGGATAGTTGTCAGGATGTCAGTTTACCTTGCTGCTAATGTTTTATATGCAATATTTTTTCTTTAATTTAATCTTTATCATTTGATAAGCTAAGTTTTCTTTATTAAGTTTTTTAAAACTTTGAGACATCTTTTACTCTATATAGCATTTTTTTCTTTGTAAATTATTTCTTCTGTAGAAATCCATATTTTTCTCTTCTTCTGAGTTCTTTTTTAAAACCAGTTATGCATATGCACATTGTTCAAAAGTCTTGATTATTGAACTTCTAACAAAAACTAGGAGTGTCCTGCATACTTCTCTATTTTTTTCCTAGAGGTAAGCACTTCAGCCTTTTTTAGTTGATTGTTTTGGTGATTGCCTCCATTGCTACACATTGCTTTGGTTGCATTTTTCAGTTTTAGGCATTTTCTGTCAGTTTCCAGATAGGGAGGAAGAGGATTGCCTTTTCTCCCTTTCTTTTTTTGCCATGACAAGCAGTACCTTTCCATACCTTTTTGTCCCAGTAATTACATTGTGATTTTTAGTTAGGTAAAAATGCAGTGCTTACATTTTTGTGAACACAAATTTTAATTAGATCTTCTGAACACAAATTCTGATCAAATATGAGTTATGTAGTTTACCATGAAATATTTTTCTGTCCTATATTTTGTTTTCCATGGGAAATAGTAACTTGTTTGTGTAGTTTTAAAATAATGGATCCTTAATTCATCTCTGAATTCTACCTTCCAGTTTTAAAACTGTCTTCTCAGGATATTCAGATGCATAGGGTTTTATAATCAATTTAATTTTCCAGAGCATGTGTTACTTCCCAATCAGACGCGGTTTCCTTCTGCACTTGGTAAAGAGTTGTCATCTTTCTTCACCATCATTGTGGAGATTCCTTTTGCCTCTCACTTAATTCCCTCTATCCCATATCTTTATCATTCTTCATTTTGGTGGAAATCATTTCCAGTTGGGATTCCTGATATAAAGGGCACATGAAGGATGAAAATTTCAAGATCTTGCATGTTTGAAAATGTACTCATTTTACCTTTATGCTTGTCTGATAATTGGGTATAGAATTCTAGATTGTAAATCATTTTTCCTCAGCATTTTGAAGCCTCAGCTCAGTTGCTCCCTGTTATAGCTTGAAGTAAAAAGTTGTTCTGATTCCTAAACCTTTTATAGGGCCTGCTTTTTTTCTTTCCATATACTTGTATATTGTCCCTTTGTTCCCCTAACATTCTGATGTACTCTCTTTTTCTCTTCTAGTTGTACTTTTTGTTCCACTCTCTAGGTTATTTCTTCAGTTTTATCTTCTGAACATTTAACTGAATTTATTTCTGGTAACATACCTAATTTTCAAGGGCTCCCCTATGTCTGCTCTTGAATATTCCTTTTTTATGCTGCTCTGTTCTTGTTTCATGTTTGCATATTTTCTGGCTCTCTGAGGATATTAGTCTAGGTTTTTTTTTTTTTTTTTAAGATTTTATTTATTTATTTGACAGAGAGAGATCACAGTAGGCAGAGAGGCAGGCAGAGAGAGGGGAAGGGAAGGAAGCAGGCCCCTGCTGAGCAGAGAGCCCGATGCGGGACTCGATCCCAGGACCCTGAGATCATGACCTGAGCCGAAGGCAGCGGCTCAACCCACTGAGCCACCCAGGCGCCCTAGTCTAGGTTTTTTGAAGTTTTCTTCTTTCTGCCTTGTCTCTTTCTCCAGGTTGCTTTTTCTCTTTGTTTTCTTTGTTTTGATTCTTGTATTTTTCATGCTAGAGGTTTTTGAGAGCCACTCATTTAAGAAGGGAACACTAAAAATCAGATTGGAAATCTGAGCTTTGTGGATGGGACTTGAAGACTATGTTTTTTTCTTTGGGGGAATGCCCTGTGCATGTTTCTTGAGATCATTTCACATAGTCCCAGAAAGATTGCTGCCTGGAGGGTAGAGGTTGGCAGTCAAATGGGAAGAGGGTCAGACATTGTGTGTCAGCAGTAGGCTGCATACGTTCACTTAAAAACCCCCAGCTTTCATTCTTTTCAGCCATTTATAAGAGTCCCCGGGCTCTAATTTATTCCTTTCAGAGAATAGGTAAGTCACCTTTCTCCTTGGACGAGGAGGCATTTCATAGATTATTTCTTTCCCACAGAGACTTTTAACCAGTGTTCCTTCCTGTCCTTCTACCTCACTTTCAGTGCTGACAGGTACAGCCAGTTCTTGGGGGAGGGGAGTGTTAATAGAAAACAGCCTTATTCTTGGCTTTCCCAACTGATGACTTACTAAGTGTTTTGGAGGGAGTGCATGTCTTGTCCATCTGCTTTCCAGATTCCAGTTTGCCAGATTTTGTTGCTGTTTCTTCTTGTTCTGTTCTCTCCATACATTTGGGATTATTCCTTTTTAAAAAAATTTCTTTTTTGTTGCTTTTAGTAGGGAGAACAAGTTGAGATACGTGTGCTTAGTTCACCATGTTTTTCCAGAATACACTTTTTTTTTATAACCTATGAACTGTGTCACTTCCCAAGTGAATTTTAAGATTCTGTCTTTTGTAGTTCTAGATATTTCTGTGCCAGAGTTCCTCTGTCATTTGAAATCTTCACTCTGTTTTTTGTTTTGTCTAGATGAAAGTGTAGGTATCTAAACTTGGACACTGAACATAAACTGTATGAAAGAGTAAGGGTATTTATTTTTTGAATAGCTAAATTCATCACAGATGCTTGAAAGAACTGTTTTTAGAAGGAACAAGCTTGACTTGGCACTCTGAATTTTTTTTATTTTTTTTCTCTGAAGGAAATTTAAGTTTTTTTGACAAAGCTATTTGGACTGTTTTGTTGACTTGGGTGTATTCTCTATAAATTTTCCAGAAGAGAGAAAAGGTACTCCTCCTTTGATAGCCACTTACAGTAGTAGTAAGACCTGATCAGAAAGCATTTAGAGGAAAGACTAACCCTTTTGCTGAAAATGAAAACAAAAGGCCTAAAAATAGTCTTAGTGGAGACCCTAGGTTGAGCATAGTCAAGTATTAAGTAACCTACAACAATTTATTGTTAATTCTTACTCTTTTCCTTTGTTTACTTACTAAGTATCCATGTTTGCTGCTTTATTACATCTTCTTCTTCTTCTCATCCGGGATTCTGTATAGCATAATAGTCCATGAGCTTTTTGTGAAGATGTATTCAAATCAGACTTCATGTCTTTCTAAATCAAAATATCTGTGGATCGGTCCAGAATATGTGAATATTTAAAGAATGTATAAATCCTTTCTTTTGTATGTTCTTGATTAAAAATTGCTATGAGAAGGGCCCAGCACAGGAATGAATTACTCTATTCTTGTCTTATTGCTTATGTTACAGCAGAAACTGTCTTAAAGGTTAAGGAAAGAATTATGGGAGGGTTAATCTCTTGAGCACATGTGCTCCTCTGTGAGGGTATGTGTATGTGTGTGTTGTTTAGGTAGATATTAAAGGAATATAGCTAATAAAGATAATGTAGAGAATTTGTAAGTTCAGTATTAATAAGTTGATACTGTATTAAGATAGCCTGGAACATATTTTCTATCAAATTGGTCTCTGTCCACATTTTGGGGATTAAATCTCATATCAAGGTCTCAGGTTGAGGTATCTTTATGGGATCATAAAAGCATGTTTTGAGAACTTAGTTTCCTTAGAAATTTCGTGGTCAGAACCTAGAGAGTTTCTACAGATGACAAAATAAAATTTTCAGGGTGCCAATTCTTTTGCTCATTCTAGTTAGTTATGGACTGAGCCATTCCCTGCCAGTTAACTAAGCTTGTCTATACATGGCATACAGAGCCACCTGAGTTATGTTCTCCTATTTTTCCACAGAATACAGTATGGACTGCTTCTGACAGAACAAATAGTCTATATGTTGGGTTCTCAACGTTCAGATTAAGCCACATTTCTCTATCTATATGATTTTGGAGGGTCATAGCATGCATATAAAAATAAATAACGGGAAAGAAAGGAAGACCTCTTTAATCTTATTTCTCCTTTTATAAGACCTGTTTGTTGTATATTAAAAAAGGGGGTTTTTTGTTGCTAAGCTTTATTTATTTATTATTAACATATAATGTATTATTTGCTTCAGGAGAACAGGTCTATGAATCATCAGACTTACACAATTAACAGCTGTCACCAAAGCGCATACTCTCCCCAGTGTCCATAACCCAGCCACCCTATCCCTACCCCTCAGCTCCCCAGGAGCCCTCAGTTTGTTTTGTGAGATTAAGATTCTCTTATGGTTTGTTCCCCTCCCTGGTCCCATCTTGTTTCATTTTTTTCCCAGTCTACCCACCATGACCCCCCCCCCCCGCCTCTCAAATTCCTCATGTCAGAGAGAGCATATGATAATTGTCTTTTTCTGATTGACTTATTTTGCTTAGCATACTACCTTCTAGTTCCATCCACATCGTTGCAAATGGCAGGATTTCATTTTTGATGGCTGCATAGTATTCCATTGTATGTGTATATACCACATATTCTTTATCCATTCATCTGTTGATGAACATCTAGGTTTTTTCCATAGTTTGGCTATTGTGGACATTGCTGCTATAAACACTGGGGTGCACATGCCTCTTTGGATCACTACATTTGTATCTTTAGGGTAAATACTCAGTAGTGCCATTGCTGGGTCGTAGGGTAGCTCTATTTTCAGCTTTTTGAGGAATCTCCATACTGTTTTCCAGAGTGGCTGCACCAGCATGCATTCCCACCAACAGTGTAAGTTCCCCTTTCTCCGCATCCTTGCCAACATCTGTTGTATCCTAACTTGTTCATTTCAGCCATTCTGACTGGTGTGAGGTGGTATCTCACTGTGGTTTTGATTTGTATTTCCCTGATGCCGGTGATGTTGAGCACTTTTTCATGTGTCTGTTGGCCATTTGGATGTCTTCTTTGCAGAAATGTCTGTTCATGTCTTCTGTCCATTTCTTGATTGGATTATTTGTTCTTTGAGTGTTGAGTTTTATAAGTTCTTTATGGAATTTGGGTACTAGCCCTTTATCTGGTAAGGCCTGTTTGTTATATATAAACATTTTTAAAAAAATTATTATATTTAACCTCATTCTATTTCCATAATAATTGAAGTTGTCAAATTGCTTTCTGCCTCACACCTTATCCAGTCTGTTAAAGAATTCTGAAAAGTTTTGTGTAATACATGTACCTTCCATTCCAAATAAATACATATTAATATTTTAATATTTACTGTATTGAGATCTTATTTTAAAAAGTAAAATATTACAAAAAGAGTGTCTTCTCTTCCTTAGACCTTTTTATTTCTGTATTTGGTTTCCATTCTTTCTTTTTCCTCTGGAGGGCAGTTGCTGCTTTAAATTTTAGTGTATATCCAGTTCATGTGTTTAACTGTACATATATTCAGAAAAACATATTTTTAAAGGGTTTACATGTATGGAATCACTGAAGTTTTTTTGAAGTCAGCTTTTTAAAAATGATTTTGCTTTTGAGTGTCAGCTGTTGGAAATAGTTTAACTGTGTTATATCATCATGTGAGTATATAGTTTATTCTCATTATTCACAGTAGATACTCCAAAAAGTTGCTGTGAACACTGAATTAGTGAATACTGAATCATTGCTCATAGCAGGAAACAGGGTTAGGTTCTTGGAGCTTTAGGTTACAACACTTTTGTCAGGTGAACATAGAGCTATTATTTGTGTTTAAAGATGCGCTATTTAGTATATATCATTGATTTATTAGCCTTGATCCCATGGCCAGCAGCAAAACTGTGACTCATGCCTGAATGAACCTTATCCAAAACTGTATTTTCTCCATGACATATATCATAGCCTTAAGCTTAAGAATAGTAGATAGCACTTTGGCACTACTGTGATTGGGGAACCTTTTATTTATTTATTTTAGATTTTTTATTTATTTGAGAGAGATTAAGTGAGAGCACAAAAGCAGGGTGAAGGAGAAAGCAGATTCCCTGTGGAGCAGGGAGCTCGACTCAGGGCTCAATTCCAGGACCCTTGGATCATGACCTGAGCCAGAGGCAGACCCCCAACCGACTGAGCCACCCACGTGCCCCAGAGACCCTTTTAAATAGCAAAATTACCCACAAAAATGTGGAAGCTGTGGCACTAAATAGATCATGCAAAGGACACTTACAGTATGAAAGCTGAAATGAGAAGACTGGGCATTTCCTTTTTTGACCTCAAATACGAATGTGCTGGTCAACTCAGATTTTCAGAGTGCTGTTCATGTGCATGCCTCTGGGTTTTTACCAGCTCATGGTATACGTGTGCTTTTACAGTTTTGCTATTCTGATGATTATGAAATGATATATATCATCATTACTATAATTTGATTTCTTCTGAAACCTCCGATTTCAGAGTCTTTAATTTTGAGTTAGAGACCAGAATTTATGTTTGTAAAAAGTCCTTTTTTTAAAAAAACTCAAAACTTTTTAATTTATTATTGTGATATTTAAGTAGGGATCTAATCTCTATCATGTATCCACCTTTACTTTTCAGTTTGCTAATCCAGACTTTACTCAACCTATCTCAGAAGTTGTAGATGAAGTAATTCAGAATTGCCCTATCGATGTCAGACGTCCACTCTACAAGGTCAGTATTTACAGCAAAATTGTTCAAGGTCTTCTTTTAAAAAAACTTCTTTATTTTTCTGTCCATTGTTGAATATTAAATTTAAAAATCCTCTCTTCAAAAGCCTATGATAAGATTTTAGTACTGTTTCATATGTCTTAAAATTTGTTGTTTTTCTTTCTAAATAAAAATCATACTTATATATTTTTCTCCAATGATATAGAATATTGTCCTCTCTGGAGGTTCAACCATGTTCAGGGACTTTGGACGTCGCTTGCAAAGAGATTTGAAAAGAACTGTAGATGCCAGGCTGAAATTAAGTGAGGAATTGAGTGGTGGCAGATTGAAGGTTGGTTTTTTCAGATATTGGTGGGAGGGTTGAGGGTGCCTTGATAATTGTAGTGGGGATGGGTGGTGTCTGCCAACTTCTGCTTTTATTTAGGGAAATAAGAGGATTTCTGTCAGGTTTTCTAATGGAAAGTGGTTAATCATATTGAGATCTTATTTTAAGAAATAAAATATTAGAAAAAGAGTATCTTACCTTCCTTAGATCTTTTCCTTTCTCTGTTTGGTTTCCATCCTTTCTTTTTCCTCCTGAGGGTAGTTGCTATCATGAGTTTAGGTTACCCAGGTCATGTTTTTAACTGTGCATGTAAAAACATATAGTTTTAAAGGATTTACATACATGAAATCATTCAAGAATATCATGTCCTTAATTGGTCATTTGATTGTTCTAGGATGGTATCAACATTTATGGAAAATATTGTTAGCCTGTGTGAGTGACAATATTTCATACGTATCTCACGGATAACTTACATAGAGAAGAATTCCTTGCATATTTTAGGGATAATATTCCATAAGGACCCACACAATTTTAAAGAATACTATAGCAGTACAACAAAGCCTAGTTGATAGAGAAGCTGATGTTGTGAGGTTTATCCTGCTTGCACAGACTCATTCTAGCTTCCCCACAGCAGCCTCATAGTGTGAAATCCAGTTGGTGGTTTAGCAGAAATAACTTCTTTTACATGTCCTGGACTTTGGATTTGCTGTCAAAATCAAAATGAATTTAAATTCTCAGATGCTTGCTTTCTATATTTATGAGATAGTTTTTCCAGTAAATGTTATGTTTCATCCTTGTTCAGTTTAGAATATTGAAGCAAAATATTGACTTAGAGGAGACATTGCTAAATAAAAACAAGCTTTATTCAACTTGGAGAATTATCAAGAATTAGGGCTTCATCTGAGACTACTAGTCATTCAAAATTATTTAAAAATAAAACATAATCCTCTATGGTTTGCTGCTTGTTTAGAAATTGCATGACTGCGGACTGTTTTCAGTCCCTAAATTTTGATTATCTTAAACTTACCCTTGGAGCACAGTAAAAAAAGTTTGTTTCAAAGTAGTTGTTTAGTTTGTAATGGGCTCATTATAGATAAATGAAATGAAACAAATGCTGTTTATTAGTATAGTACTTTAGTAAAGTAAAAATTTCACATTTTTAGGCTTTTTGTACATTTCAAAATAAGAAATGAGGACTTTTTTTCCCTCCTCAGTGATATTAGCACTGTATTGACATTAATGATAAAGGAGAAATCCAGTTTACTGGAGGACTCTGCCTTCTTTTTTATTTTACTTTATATTTTTAGGGATTTTCATCACATTTTTATGTATCTGTATCTAAATCTGACTTTATTGCCTTTCAATTTGTAATTTTTAATGACAACTAAATAACTTTTCTTAATCAAAAAATAATGCCATTTTTTATGACATGTAAATATTTTTAAACTTTTTATTTTGAAATAATTTCATACTTACAGAAAACGTACAGAACCTAATAGGAATTTCTATATATTGTTCCCCTAGATTTTCCAAATGTTAGCATTTTATATTTGTTTTATTCTATATCTACAAAGATACCTACATACACAAATAAACACACATACCTATATGTGCAAATATTTTTTCTGAACTATTTGAGAATGAATTGGAAGTATAATGTCCCATCACGCCTAAATACTTAAGTGTGTGTGTCTTAAAATAGGACATTGCAAATGTCACAAAACTAACCTGATAAAGTAAAAAATCTAGTTATGGACCTGATTCACGTTTCACCACTTCTTCTATTATTGTCCTTTATGGCAAAAGGGAGAAAACAAAAACACACCTTTTTTTGGTCTAGAATCCAATCTTAGGATTGCATGTTTCAGTTCATTAATTTGCTGTCATGTCCCTTCAATCTGGAGTAAGTACTCAGTCTTCTTTTATATTCATTCATCCTTCCTTCCTTCCTTCCTTTCTTCCATTTATTTATTCATTTTAGAGAGCAAGCGAGAGAGTGTGCGTAAGTGCTTTTGAGTGGAGAGGGTTTGAGGGAGAGGGAGCGGGAGAAAGAATCTGAAGCAGACTCCACACTGACTGAGCCACCCAAAACCCCTTTTTTGTCTTTCTTATTTAACCTTAACATTTTTTTTTAAGAATACAGGCCATTTATTTTACAGAATGTTTCTCAATTTGGGGTTGTCTGGTATTTCCTCATGATTAGTTAGGTTTAGATTATGTACTTTTGGCAGTAATACTACAGAAATGATGTTGTATCCTTTTTTAGTTTGTTATATCACTAGACACATGGTGTAATTTGTCCCAGATGTTAATTTTGATCAGTTGGTTTTAGTTGTTTCTGCTGGGTTTCTCTATAAAATTGTTATTTTTTCTTTATGTGTAATAAGAATACTACGGGAAGATACTTTCGGACTATGTAGATATCATGTTTCTTTCTTTTTTTTTTTTTTAAAGATTTTATTTATTTATTTGACAGAGAGCACAAGTAGGCAGAGAGGCAGGCAGAGAGAGAGAGAGGAGGAAGCAGGCTCCCTGCTGAGCAGAGAGCCCGATGCGGGACTCGATCCCAGGACCCTGAGATCATGACCCGAGCCGAAGGCAGCGGCCTAACCCACTGAGCCACTCAGGCGCCCCCCTAGCTATCATGTTTCTTATCAGACTTTGAACCACTGGTTTTAACATCCATTTCTCTTTTCTAAAATAGTTACCACTATGTGGTAGTTGCCAACTGGTATTTTGCAAATTCTGTTATTCCTTCTATGGTTTTTAGTCTCATTTTACTATAAGGAAGAGTTTTCCCTTCTCATTCATTCATTCATTCATTCAGTAATACCTCTATAAAAACCTGATTTCTCATATTTTTCTTTAGGCTGTATCACTAATATCATTGCAATAAAATATTAGCGTATCAATACTATTAATATCTTTAATTTTGATGCTCAAATTTTCTTAGATTTGGCCAGTGGGAGCCATTAAAGGTGGCTTTTTGTCCTTTTGATGTGTCCCTAGTATTCCTTAGGGTCTTTGCTACTCCTTGATACAGCAGAACAATTCAGATTCATCTTGTACTTTCTGTTCTCCAATATTGGAATCAGCCTCCCCCCCGCTTCCTTTCTGAAGACACCCTTGTTTCTTTTAGTGGAGAATGCTATTTAGGAAACACATTTTGGGGATTGCCTGGGTGGCTCAGTCCATTGTGTCTGCCTTCAGCTCAGGTCATGATCTCAGTGACCTGGGATCGGAGCCCTGCATTGGGCTGCTTGCTCCCCAGGGAGCCTGCTTCTCCCTCTTCCTGCCACTCCTCCTGCTTGTGCTCTCTTTCTTTCTCTTTCTCTCTGACAAATAAATAAAATCTTAAAAAAAAAAAAAGAACCAAATACTCAATGTTATTGGGTCACTGCCTTAGGCCTTCTTGGGAGTCGAACTGGGAGATGTTTGTGCACATGCATATACACACTCATCTATATCCAATTTTATATTTATATAAATTAAAAACTTAATTCATAGTGATACTGCTAGCTCCAGAATACCAGAAGTTCATTGTAGCCTTCCAATTTTCCATATTTGTAATGCTATTCTCTGACAGAAACAATATATTTATGTTTTTGCTCGAACTGTAATACATATTATAGTGCTTTCAGAATTATTAATCCATACCACAGTGATAAAAATACTAACTGGAGTTCAATATTTACCTTTTTATTTTTTTAAACAAAAAGATAGGAAGAGGAAGGGAGACTCCTAAGCAGACTCTGCCCTGAGGATGCCGGCCAAGGCTGGGCTAGGTCTCTGACCCTGAGATCATGACCTTAGCTAAAACCCAAGAGTCAGAGGCTTAACCTACGGTGCCACCCAGTCCCCCTACTTCGTTTTTATTTTAAGACAGAGGGCTAGTCATAATCCCGTGTTCATAAGTTACTTGGGTTAGTCTCTTTCCCCACTTCAGTGTGGCTATTACTACTTTTTAAAAATAAAATTAGCTTAATTTGTTTCTGTTGTATTCTGTTTTGCTTTATATGGATCCTTCCTCTTCTAAAGTTTTATTTACTTTTGAGTACACAGTTTTGTGTTACCTACATTTACAGTTAAATGATACAGAAATTGTTACTTGAATTTACTATTGAACTGCTCTTGCTATGTCATTTTTAGCCAAAACCTATTGATGTACAAGTCATTACACACCACATGCAGCGATATGCAGTTTGGTTTGGAGGATCCATGCTGGCTTCCACGGTGAGATAAAGTTTATATTTCAAATTTGATTTTTTTTTTCCCAGAGAGAAGAAATACAGTATTTATGCAGTGTAGAATAACAAGGGAAATTTCTTTAAATTTATCGCATATAGCTGTAGATTGCATGAACAAGTTTTAAAATTAGAAACGTTGGTATGTACATAGTATTTTAAAATGTAGTTATTTGGATTTTAGTTTTTGCTTGCTTAGACAGTTTTTTAGAGTGAACACTTAAGGGTTTTAAAATTAATCTGTAGGTAAAGTTCTGTTAATTTTGTGATGATACAGATATCAGAAGGTCATTACTTTTTCTGTGCAAATATTTAAAAACATCAAGATCACTGCATAGGAAGTATGATGTTCAAAAGTTAGTAAAGGGAATTATTCTAAGGGCCATTTCCCCAAAACAAAACATCTTAAAACCTCTTTAAAAGATAATGTAACATCATTTGTCTATTAAATATCAGTGTTTTATCTTGTAGTACACAGAGTATTAAATAAGATAAAGAAATTTTATCTGAATTTTTGAAAATTACATAAAGTTGGATTTTTAAAACCATTGAAGTAGTAACTACCATAAGAGGTAGTTACTTTCTACCTTATTTTAGTTATCTTCCTTTTGTTTCACATAACCTGATGAGTTTGTAAGTTTGCCCTTTGAAGAAGTTATGGGAGAGAGAGCCTCTGTCTATGTCAGACCTTTATTGAGGAAACAATCTAGAAGTTTTTGTATATGACTAAGAGGAGTTTATATTTTATTTTACTTTAAAAATTGTATCTATTTTAGAGAGTGACGGTGCGAGTGGGGAAGCAGAGGGAGAGAGAGAGAATCTGAAGCAGACTCCTCAGCGCTCAGCATGGAGCCTAATGCGGGCTTGATCCCATGGCCCTGAGATCATTGACCTGAGCCTGAAGAGTCAAGACACTTAACCAACTGCACCTCTTAAGTGCCCCTTATTTACATTTTAAATTAATGCTGCTTTTTTAGAATATTGATTTATTGTACAGTGTGGGGAAATCTCATCAGAATAGTTGAGCTTTTGAGAATCAGTCTTCCAGTCCTCAGAATGTCAGAATCATGTTGAGATAGGAGGATGTGTGTTAGGACATGTGTTAAATCCTGCTTTTCATTACTGATACTTACTTGTAGCTGATTTTTAAGTCACGGTTTCTAGAATTTTTAAGCTTCATTTAAATACCCAGATGGACTAATAGTAAACATTTTGTTCTATTTTAAAGTATTTTGAGAGCTGGTACACTTTTGACCTTTGTAAAAATACATGTTTTTATTTTCAGCCCGAGTTCTACCAAGTATGCCACACCAAAAAGGATTATGAAGAAATTGGACCTAGCATTTGTCGTCACAATCCAGTGTTTGGAGTCATGTCGTAAAATTGATTTCATAATTATTGGGGTTAGGGAGGTGGGGAAGAAATAATCTTTCTGATTACCTGTTTTGTCTGGATGGCTGGTTTTGAGGTTTTAAACCTGACTTGAAGTAAGAAGACCAAACATAATTATACAGGAATATTTTAATAAGTGTATCAACATGCGAATGTAGAGGAGAGCCAAAATGATTAAGTGTTTTTCTTTAGACTGAATATTTGAATCTTATGTGTAACAAAAAGAAGTGGGTTTTAGTTCTTTCTGTGCCCTGATATTTTGTATATTATTGAATTATCCAAGATTTGATGGGATTTATCGGTATGTAGATAGCTCTATAATGCTTGAGTTGTACACTTCTAAGTGTGCAATGCAAGAGCTTGTTTATATTTCATACTTTTTATACTTTGAGGAAAAAAGTCAAAGAAAAACTAGTATTTGAGGAGAATCAAGTGACCAAGTAAAGGATAAATTAAAAAAAAAAAAGCCTCCTGAGACTTGGCATACACACACTCATGGGATTCCAGTTATTACAAATGGCTTCCACCCCCTTGTGCCCCCCAATGGTTTTCTTTGCAAGTGCTTTTGGAACTAAGAAGCTAGTATCTTGGATTAACTGATGCGCGCTAGTGCTTTCTGACTACTCGAATCCTGTTTCTTGCTTTAAAGGAAAAGTAAAGAGAAGACTGTTGGACCAGTACTGCAGTTCTGTAGTGTCATTTCTTATTAAAAGTAAATTTGATTACCAAAATTGGTATATTTAAAGCCTAACACCATTCTAATAAAGGCACAAATTTCTTTTTAATACTTGTTTCAAGCTCTTTAATCTCTTTATAAGTTAACTAATCTATTTTCTTCAAACCTCTGCTATAATTCTTTAAAATCACAATTGGTTAGCAAGCTGACTTTTTTATGTGCTCTAAACAAATAATTGTGAACTTTTAATATGTTGAGTGCTTTCATTTTGATAACTGGATCTCCATTTGATATTTTCATTTGTATAACTCATTTGCAGTCTGAAAATTTTTTTAGTGCCAGTCCCTGACATATCATGGAAAGTTCATTTTCTTTGCATTTTAAAATATCTGGATCATGAAGAAAAAGTGATGAAAATAAATTAAAACTGAATTACCTTTTCTAAAGTTTTTTTTTTTTTTTTTTTTTTTTTTTTTTTTTTTTTTTTTTTTTTTAAGAAGCAGTGTCATTCTATTTTGTGTTTATGTATCTTATAGGATTTCTGTTTCTGTTGGAATAATAGGATTCATTGAAATCTCTATAATGTGTATGGTAGAAAATACCTTGTGAACTTGAAATTTCACCAGTTATATTTATAGAAGAATAAAAATGGAAGATGTTTTTAGGCCTTTTTGAACTTCAGCATTAATGCCAGTGCACACTTGAACTTCATTATCTGTGAAAACGCACAGAGAATTAGTATACGTCTATCTAAAAGTTAAAGAACAAGTAAAGGGTCTTTGTTATTTGTGTTTAATATAAAGATAGAATTGAGGAGTAAACTTCAGATTTTATTTAAAATGAAGCAGGGTATTTAAAATTGTATTAATCATTTCTGTGAAACTTTGGGAGTAAAGAGCAGAGTGTATATCCTCTGGTAGTGATAGTATCAGAATCAAAGATCTTACTTTTCCCCCTATTAAAAAAAGTAGTTCATGAACATGTAAAGAAAAAAACTATTCAAACAGTACCAAAGAGTGGATAGTGAAAGTAGTTTTCTTTTTCACCCTAGCTTGTCTTATTTTATTTCAGTTAGAAATGTCTTTGTGTTTTTGTAATTTTCTGTGCATATGGAAAGAAGTATAGCTCCCTTATTTTAGCACGAATTGGAGTTTGCTACATATACTGTTCTTCATTCTGCTTTTCAAATCTTTTTGATACAGAGCTAAATGGGTAAGCATTAAAGATTGCATCCTCCTGGTCCAATAAAGTATAATTAGCATTACCTTAAATATGTCTTTTCCACCTAGTGTTATTGAATAGTAAGTGAGTAAGCTCAAGACATGTTTACAGAGCTACAGATTACAGTCTCATACATACTTATATAAAGATGTTAACTGATTGATTAAAAAAATCTGAATCAAAAATTTTCCTTTAAACTTACATATATTTTAGGGAAACAAGAAAATTCAGACCTTTACTATATTTCTTGTTGGCCCTTTTGCTCTGCTTTTCTGGGACTGAGCTGTAGTATGAGAGAAACAGTGCTCTTTCTTCATTACATCTTCCCTATTACTGTATATCATTTTTCATTTTACAGCACCTTTGGTTATATAAGTGTAGATTCTGGCCAAGATTAATTCAGATCTGTAACACTGATTTGATACCAGGCTGCATGAGTGTGGTACATTGGAAAAGAGACCAGTGACTGAAATTTTTATTCTGGTTCTACAAATTGATAATAGAACTCCTTCAACTTTTATTTTTTGTTGTTATTATTAAAACATGGGAGATACAGTTGTATAATCCTCGACAAATTCTTTGTATTTTCTGGACCTTAATTCACTTTACATAGAAGGTGATATATAGATTAACAATGCAGTTTTTGTGATTTATTAGAATTGATTCATTTGTGATAGTAAAGGTGTTTTCTGATGTCTCCATTTTAATAGGCAGAGCTTTGATCAATTGGGAAATATTAATGGACAGAAATAAAGTAGATAATGGTTCTCTAGTTTGCCTACTCTTCAGTAAGCCAGTTTTCACAACTTAATCTTTACCCATTAGTAAGTTGCATATACTGCAACTCATCACCTTCCTGTCTGCCTTCTTTTTTTTATAAAAAAGAACAATCTAGTATTGTTAAGGTCCACCAATATAATTTTTTGGTTTGTTTTCAAAGCTACTTGAACAAGTTGAAATAACTGTTCTTGCAGTTATTTGTAGAAATAGCTTCAGAAATAATATGAAGTATAGGGATAATAGGCTATTATATTTATTATTTATTTATTTTCTACAGAGAAGTCCTAGAGAATATATCTACAAAATAGAAACTTTCTTCATTCAGATAATCATAAAGATGGTACCAGGTAACATTTTTGATGAAATATTTTTAGTGTCATAAGGTGCTATTGTAAAGAGTTCTTGTTCCTCTAAATACTGGACTAATCAGTCCATGATAAAGTCCAGTGTATTTCTGCTTTTGTTACCAGCTCAAGCTTTGACTCCTGTGACCCTCTATTCCCTTATCTTGTTCATATCACCGTGCCTGGGTATCTCCGATAGCCTGGTACAGTCTCTGAAGCTGTTAGCATGTAGATTCCCAACTTGGGTTAATGTCACTAAATATATTACCTAAAGTACATAGAAACCAACATACTTAACAGACTCTCAGAGTGAAACCTCTACTTCTTTATGCCCTAGAGCGTATTTCAGTGTAATAGCATGTAGCCTATACACTTGGCCATGGGCAGGTATTTTTGCCTTTTTTTTTTTTTTTTTTTTTAAAGATATAGTCCTTTTTTTTTTTTTTGACAGAGAGCAGTGGGAGGGGCAGAAGGAGAATCAGCTTGCCTGCTGAGCAGGGCTCTGGGATCATGACCTGAGCTGAAGCAGATGCCTAATGGACTGAACCACCCTGGCCATGGCAGATTTGTCAGCAAGAAGTTATGTGACTCTCATAGCAAAACCTAAAAATAAGTACTTTGCTTTTGTAATTAGGCCCGTATCACATTTAAGCTGACCTTAAGAATTTTTGGATCTGTAGGAAGGTCTGTAGACTTGAGTGAAAAAGGATTTCTGCTATTCTTTGTTGATGAGTCCTCGATATTGTTCATTCCTCTTCCATAGTATTTATTTATCAGCATACCGGCACTTTATTGTAATGTGCTTGGTCTTAATAGAATCTTAACAGAAATAAATTGAAGTCTGTGGTTGTCTGTGGTACTCTCCATGCCATAACCCAGTTTAACTGATGCACTTGGAACTTGCAGCTGAATTAAATGAATTAAATAACACCTATTCAGTTTCAGAATTGTGTTAATCTTGCTCTAATGAATGGTGCAGCAGTTAAAAAAAGGGGGGGGGCGTACAAAAATACAAATGAGTGACTTAGCAAAAATGGCACCTGAAGGAAAAAACTGAGGAAGTTAAAAATTAGAAAACAATTACTGTTACTTTGATTTAACAAATGATCCTTACTGTATTTCAGCATTCCATCACTTTTGGTGACTTTTCTACATTACATTAAAATTAAGGTGCTGAATTGAAATGGTTTCACATTTGTTCAAACACTACAACGCATTTATACCACCCATGTACTGCATCAGGGTTTGGGCTCCCAATCTGAAGAGACATTTCTTGACTGCATACTGTGTTTCAGGCACTGTGTCTCATTATGAATAAAACTTTCTGCACTGAGCTCAGAGGTTAGTGTAGTGATAAATACACAGAGGAGTGAGATTTCAGAGATGTCTTCATAAGCCTAGGATTTTTCTTCATAAAGATGATGGTGGTTGTTTTGAGGGGAAAAAACTATGGTAAAAGTTAAATGTGTGGCTGCAGTTTAAAATTAGTCTTTTGTGTATTCTTGGCATTCTTAAAACAATCAGAAATATTAAATCCAACAATAGTTGAAGAAAGTAATTACATATTAGAGAGCATTCTTAATTCATTTGGTATTTCTAGTGCCTTACATATTACCTGGCACATAGGAATGGTTCAATAAATGTGTTTGATAAATGAATGGATGAGTGAATATAAAATCCATCCTTCATTTTGAAATTAAAACTTTGAATTGTGTATATAATTTTTGGTCCTTTAAAAGATACCCATATTTAACAAGAAAGTAAAAATTACTATATTTTTCTGTTTCTCTAGATTTTATCTTTAAACAGTGATATTCTATATAAAACAGTAGATGATTATTAAGTGATTATAAATTTTCTGAAGTGAGTCTTCAGTAATTCTTCATCTAGTTTATGGTCATTTTTAAATCTTTGTAATATAATGTGCACTCTAAATCTGAGCGTTGTACAGTGCTAACAAATGCTTTGAAATGTTTGGTACCATTCTCTATCAGCAGTAGGAACTCTACTAATTTCTAGCTTTGCTTTTGTTCACCAGTTTTGATTCTCTCTTAACCCAGATTCCATTTTGAGATATATGACATCTCATATAGAGATATGACTTAAATAGAGTCATATCTCTATTTAGTCCTATCTCTAAATATAGAGATGATGACTTAAATCAAAACTTTCTCCATTTTCTTTTCTTTTTTCTTTACTTGAGAGAGCATGAGAGTGGGGAGGGGTAAAGGGTGAGGGAGAACAGGCTCCCTACTGAGCATGGAAGAGATGCGGGCTCAATCCCCAGGATCCTGAAATCATGACCTTAACTGAAGGCATATGCTTAACCAACTGAGCCACCCAGATGCCCCCAAATTTCCTCCCAGTTTCAATGAATGAGAATCATTGGTACGGTAGATTGTTTCTCTTTCTTGGAGGTCTTATTAGAAAGTTGATACTGGAATTGAGAGTACATCCTTTCTCTTATTAGGAGTACATAGTATCTTTTACAAACAAATTAAAAATGTTCAGAGGGTTGTGCAATAAGAAAATATGAGAGTCCTGTTTTGGTACAATAATGCTTAATTGGGATCTCTTGTACATTTCTGGGATGACCAAAGTACTTTAGAGAGCAGTTCTGTTTGAACAGACTTTCCCAAGACATTGAACAGTGAGTAAGAATTTGGTAGATGGAAAGTAGGTAGGGAAGATATTTTAATATGGGAGAAGGAGCCTGAATAGCAATTAGTGATTGCGGTCTGGGTGAGTGTGTTGTGACTTTAGTATGCAAGTTGGAAATAGTGGTGGGTTGCAATGGGAATATTTGCTGTCCTCATACATGGACTGAAAAAAGTGGATGCGGTTAAGATTGAGACCACTCATGCAAACAACTGACATCAGTAATACGGAATTTTCAGATTAGTCTAGTCCTAATCACATTTTACAGATGAGGGAAGACAACTGATACTGTAAGTGACTTGGCAAAGGCCATATTAGTAGTTAGGGGCAGAATAGGACTTATTAGTAATTATTCTTTTTATGTTTTATTTATATGGAGTAGCATTTAGTTTATTAACTAGTTTTCTCAAAACTTGGCAGTGAGCCATTTAGTTGGGAGAGCTGATCTCATTGTTGTGGTAGATGCTGCTGATGTGAGGGAGGTATCAAATGTGTCTACCAAATCATGCATGATGTCCACAGTTAGCAGACTAAAGTGCTGAGCTAATAGCAGGAGGCAAAAACTCAGTAAATCTGTTGGAGACTGAATTGAATGTTATAAGGAAATGATCTCTTTAAAAAAAGGAGAAAGATAAAAGAGACCCCTCTTCATACAGAACAACCTCTGAAGCATTGAACTGTCGTGATCTAGGCCAAGTACTGTATTAGAACTCTTGCACATTTTGGCCGTGTCTCTCCAGATTAGCTAGACTAAGGTACCTAGTAGCAGATCTACTGAAAATTAAACTTGCCAGTGATATAACTGGATTTTTATTAATTAGAAAGTACCTGAATTAGTTTTAAAGACTGGAAAATCACCTTTAGGTTACAGATAAAAGTGTACTTTGTGATAATGTTATGAAATACAATTCTTGGCATGTGGCAAGAGCTTAAATATTTGTTGAAAAAATTTCTGGATTAAAAAAACACTTGAGAAAATGGTGTTTTTGATCTTCTTACTGTTTTGATAGTGATTAAGAATACTTATGATATAGGCAGGGTGAAAATCTATTTTTAAAATAGGTCACATGTTTGGGGTACCTGGGTGGCTTAGTTGGTTGAGCGTCCAACTCTGATTTCAGCTTGGGTAATGATCTCAGGGTTGAGGGATTGAGCCCTGTGTCAGGCTCTACACTGAGCAGAGGAACCTGCTTGGGATTCTCTTTCCCTCTCTTAAAATCACATTTGGCACAAATTAAAATTCTGTTTACATATCCATTTATAGCTATCCTTTAAAAATTCATCCCTTTCAAGATGATCCATTGAAAAAATGGTTCAGTCCTTATATGAATGTATGTTTTAATAAACTCAAGATCAGTAATCTGCTAATGAACTCATATTTGGATTACATTTGAATTGTATGTCTGTGGATTCACCTGCCTCTAATATTTCTCCCAAAAGAAATTGGGTTATTTGATCTGAACAGCACTAAATTTTTCTACCTATTTTTTTCCTTCACCATTATAAAAGTTGCAACTTTATGAACATTATTTTTTAGGGTACTTGCAGCATGAACGGAAATGGTTTTAAGTACTCCCCCACACCTCCCCCCAGGAGAACGAAATGACTTCTTAAACTCCCAGGTAGAAGAATTTTCATTCAGGCATTAGCATTCTAGTAGTAGTCTTGAACTTTTCACAAAGACTATGATTTTTTTCAGAGACATTTAGCAAGAGAAGAATGGAAAGGCAGATGTGGCTTTTGAGTTTTGAATCTTTCAGTCCATCCACTAGATGTCTCTCTTTTCTCCCCTCATCTGTAAATGAATATATTCCAATTAAATTTGCTCCTGTCAAAAGCAAGTTGGATCTGAGTTATGGAAGTAACACATTTCATGTTCCCGTTTAAATGCCGTTTCATGCCATTTTCGGCAACATATCCATGATTTAAAAAACAAAAAAACAAAAAAACAAAGATGTTCCTTAGGTTGTGATAGTAAGTCAGTGTAATTTATTTATTCAGCAGGATCAATTTGGAATCTTTAATATGCTAAACACTTTTCAAGGTATGTGGGGATATAATAGGCAAAACAGACATGTTTTTGCCTCCTGGAACTTGAAAAGAATGTTCAGGCCACAGCAAAATATATTAAAACTGCAATAGGACAACCATCATCATTTATATTCTTATGTTAAGGAAAGCCAGAAAAGGTAAGGGGTTGGGTAACATTTCAAGCCTTTTTTTATGCTTTAAGTTTAGTTCTTAATAGTACTTCCTAGGGGTACCTGGGTAGCTCATTCATTGTCTACTTTTGCTTCAGGTCATGATCCCAGGGTCCTGGGATCAAGCCCTGAGTTGGGCTCCCTGCACAAGACACCTGCTTCTGCCTCTCCCACTCCCCTGCTTGTGTTCCCTCTCTCCTGGTCTCTGTCAAATAAATAAAATATGAAAAAAAAAATAGTCCTTACTAGTGTTCTCCATGTTTCTCTAAGGTTAGACTTTGTACAAATTCTCTTTAGTGATAGGATCATTGAAAAGGTGCAGAGTTTGATTGCAGAGTCAACAAAGTCCCTTACTATGAAGGTACATGGATATGATAATTGCCTTTAATTTATCATGCAGATATCAGGCAACAATCAGCTTAATGTCCCACATTTTCCTATTAATATATTCAGTGTACGTGAAGATACTTTTCTGGAAACAAAGTTTAAAAACTATTACTGCTTTGCAACATGTGATCTAGAACTCCATGAGTTGTTTTACATGTATTGAACTGAACCTTGGATGACAGTATGAATTGGTATAGTCAGTTGCTCTTACTGCTTGAGCAGAAAACTTATCATAGGCAGTCTGGTCCTGAGAAACTTGAACTTTGGGATGGGAGAGGATTGTGGGTTTGGTCCCAGAATATATTAACTTGGGATTCTTCCCTCCTCTACTACATATTCTAATAATTTATTGTTTAGTGATTTTCCAAAGAAAATCTCAACTTTTTTTTTTTGTCCTAACTGATGAATGTCTTAACAATTGAAGCAAAAACTGAGAATTTATGGTGTTCTGAGTCCTAATAGTTGTGTCCTCTGGGTTTCTTGTATTCTTGGCTAGATAATGGCCTATTCCTAAGAAGCTTTCCTGCTTGGACCCATTATGGTCTCAGAAGTGAGTGACATAACAATAGCAGAAGGAAGTGATTAAAGGTTAAGTGGGTGTGGGGCATTTTAGCCAAGTAGTAAATAAACTGGTTATACTTTATCAAACAAGCATTTTTCTCTTTTCTATGTGCTATTATGTTCTTTTAGAGCATCCTCATAAACCTCAAAATGAACTGAACACAAGCCAAAGCTGACTCTTGACAGCCCCCCGCCCCCCATGTCCCTTGGCTGTTCTGAGTTTGGGGGATGGTGATTCAGATTGATCAAAGCTCCCTGAAGCGAAATACAAATGTTTTGAGAAAATGGAATAAATGTCCCATGTATTGTTTTGTGCATAAGTATTTTGGGTGGCCTTGAGTCACTTTACCGTGGGAGAGCTTGAAGATTACACCAGGCCAGAGACCCCCTGACTCTAAAACACAGCTATTAGTAATACACGTGTCATGTTGCTCCTTACCTCAAAAGGGGGCTCCACATGTTGAATGAAAACAAAGCAGCCTTTTTTAGGGAGAGGCATTGCTGACATTTGTCATCATTGCTGCCTCTGAACCCGTGTCTTACGCACCCCGAGATGAATGCCCGTTCTCCCAGATGTGGCTGATCATCAGGACCTGGAAGAACTCTTGGTAAGGAATGTTCTTTAAGAATGGTTTTCATTTAGTAATCTCAATGTTGACATGGACTCTTGCTTATAATTTGGTGCAAAGCAGAACTGCATTATGAGATGGGAATTGTGGCATTCACCAAATCCTCCTAAGTTTACCCTAGAATTATTAAATGCATAGGAAGATTCTAGTGTCATTTCTTTAGGTCTTGTGAAAAACAGCTTTTTGTACTGATTGCTCTCTGGTTTCCACCCACTAGGCCAATTTACAAATAAGTTGAACTGTGTTAACATTTTATGATGAGAGGAAGTAGAAAGTGTTCCTATGACACAAAAGCCCTTTACTTAAGGGGTACTTCGGGGTTAAGAACAGTTTTCCACTCCAAATAGTTTCATTGTGTTCTCTATAATGGGTGTGATTGTTTAATGATGACATATTTGAACTGAGATGATTGAACAGACATTACTTGAACAAATAAAACTTGACAGGCTATGCCTTTTTAAGCAATTATGTATGCCTAGGGCAGGATAAGATAGAAAAAGCTGATCACTGTCACCATTCATAAAAGAGCAAAATCCGAATGATGCAGATTTGAAAGTATACTGTTCATGTAGCAGAAGGCTAACCCATGTGCCTAGCTGCTTATTTCTTTTGCAAGTTCTTTTTGTAGGTGCATCTTTGCTATATGGATTCCTGTTGAAATCCTGTTAAATGTTTCTTCCAGCTAAGGAGGAATGGCCTGCCTTGTTTTGGAAGTGGGAGGTTTTTTTTTGTTGCTAGAAGAAATTCCTAACCTGCTACTTAATATCCCCTGATCTTAGTTTTGCTTGGGCCTGATGTGCCCTCATTGATGAAGTTGAAATACTGCTATTTCTTGGTAATCAAATCCAGAAAATATTTTGGGCACCCACCGACCACATCAGAGACAACTGCTAGCTCTTGGTGGGCACACAACACTTTGTATTTGTAGTCTAGCTTGGAGACAGCTCTGAATGGTACTAACCAAAATGCGAGGCAGTGTGTGTTTTGAGTTGTCATGGACGTGAGAAAGTAAAAATTAGCTCAGACTAAGAAAATATAAATCTGCCTTGCCCTGCCATCAGACACAGATAAAGCAACTGCAGTTAGCAGGAAAACAATTTTCCCAAGGACATGCTGCAGCTGTACCCTTGTCATAACAACTCCCTTCCAGTGTCTACTGCTTTTTCACTCAGAGGAACTTTGTTCTTTAAAATCAGACTGTCAGAAATTTTGCTGTTTGAAATGATACCGGTAAGAATGAAACATCCCACTTATAATATAATTTACTTTGATCCAAAGAAGTTGCCTCGGTTTCCAACAAGATACAGAGCTACAGATGAAAGGTTTGGGGACATAGCACTTCACATCTAAACTTTAGTTTTCAAGGTTATGTTCCCCTTGGTCCACTTTGCAGTCCAGATCTGATGTCTAGCCCTCTGTTTTCAGCCGTGCTTTACTCTGAGTCTGTCGCAGAGCTCATTTATTTCATTTTTTTGTTTGACTACCCCACCCCGGATCTTAAATTACCACCTTTCTTCAATGTGCTGCATCCTTCATAGTAATGGGTCAATAAACTTGACATTGTCAGAGGAAAAGTGTTGATTTTTCCCTGAAGTCTTAGGCTGATGGCCTAGGACAGAAGTGCATTAAAAGTGCAAAGCAGAGTAAGATCCAGAAACTGATTTTAACTGAGTGTTCAGGAACACGTTAAGAAGGCAGTTGTATTAATGATTTATTAGGTATCACTAACAGTTTATTTGGTATTACAGATTTGAGACTACGTAAACTTTCTTCTTTTTGACAATTTCCATTTTTTGGATTTTTTTTTTTCCATTTTGACAGTTCTCAAATCTAGCATTAAGTATATGTGTATGTGTAATGTATTTACGTAAGATGTACATTACATATAGTCCAGTGCTGTGTTTTTTTCACTTTTATGATTTTATATGTAGGTACTTCCACAAAAGTAGCATCTCTTTTTGGAGGGTAGTCTGGCTGCTTAAAATTTCACCTGAATTTTTTACAGTGTTAGCTAGTGTTGTACATACAGTAGATGCTCAATAAATACTTTCCACATTGAATCAAGGCAGCTTTGTGTGTTAGCTGTTTCTTTGATACTTTCACTAAGTTTGAAAGAAGCAGGCTGTGGCATTTTCTTCACAATTCCACCTCTACCTTACAATGTACAAATTATCCTTAGGCAATGAGGCGCTGAGCAATTGAAGCTTTTTATGGCTCCATTTGTCTGCAGTCACCTAAATGTCAATGGAGAGATGTGTTTGTCATAATGTGTGGTAAGTGGAAATAAGCCCCCTGTTAGCAGTATCATTAGAGATAAATAGATGCACAGGAACTCAAAGAGGTGATCAGCTGTCAGATTCCACTCTGAGGAAATAACAATGTCATTTGCATTTAAAAATGCGCAGAAGTAAATGTACAATTCCTCACCTCAATCTGATTTGTTTTTCAGACCTCTGCGAATTTACTTTTGTTCATCCACCACGTCAGTTGAAGAAGAGTGAACTAAACCATCAATTAAAAATAGCTCAGGAAAACCACTGAAGACATTACTAGATTTGAATGTAGCAGCATTAAAAGCACAGTCTCAATTACTCCAGTGCCTTCTCCCTGGGCCTTGCCCTTTATGTAGGGGACTGGTGGGGAACCGGAAATCTCTGCCTCTTAGAGCCTGGGAAGGGGTATGTGTTATTGATTGCCGATACCGATACCTGTACCCCTAGCATTTCCCCCATCTTTCTGCCGTGCCCTTCTCAGTGGAGAGCCTCTGTCCTCAGGGTGTCTCCTCCTCTGGTTGACAGATGTTGCTGTTTCAGGCTTCACATCCAGACAATCAAATCCAGCATCAGAAGAGCCCTCTCGTCCTGGGTGGTCGTTTAATTTTAAGAGAGGAAAATTTCCTGCAAGCTTCTCAGAAGAGCTCTCCTTACGTCTCAGTGATCAGCGGTGCCACGTATGTCCGTTCTAAGTAGGGTGGATTTCAGTGACTGGCTTAGTGGGAGACCAGCGGAGGAATGTGACTTACTGAAACAAATCTGGCAGTTTGGAAGGGGTGTGTATGCACCTGCGTGCTTGGTGGTTAGGTACAAGTGCAACCCTCTCTGCTGCTCTCAGCAGAGCAGGGATTCAAACCCAGTCTGTCTCATCCCAAAGCCCAGGTGTGTCTCACTCCCCAAGCTCACGTGTGGATGAGGGTTTCCTGCGTGTGGCTCTTAAGAAAAACATGACTGGGGACACCTGGGTGGCTCAGTGGGTTAAGACTCTGCCTTCGGCTCAGGTCATGATCTCAGTGAATGGGTCCTGGGATTGAGCCCCACATCAGGCTCTCTGCTCAGCAGGGAGCCTGCTTCCCTCTCTGTCTCTGCCTCTCTCTCTGCCTACTTGTGATCGATCAATCTCTGTCAATAAATAAATAAAATCTTAAAAAAAATGACTTGAACAAATCCCAATTTTTGAGAAGTTTACACTTGTAATTATATTTGGGTTATGTAAATATTAAAGTGTTCACTTTCTCTCAACATCAGCCAAGTGGTGTGTGGAACAACTGTGGTCATGAATGTTACCCCCCACCCTCATCCCCCCAGCAACAGGGCAGCAGCATTTAAAACAATTCCTCTGACTGGTGTTAGTGCTTTATAGTGTCCCTCTTGCTCTGTCCTTACTGAGAAGTGCTGGCTACTGAGTTTGGGAAGGTAGACAGATTAAGGAGTCCCTTGAATTTCAGGCTAAGGGATATAGACTTTTTTTTTTTTTTCCCTGCTCCAAGGAATATAGAGTCATTGAAGATTTTAGCCACAGGAAGACATGACCCTGACTGCAATTTAGGGAGACTAATCTGTCAAAGTAGATAAGAATTGAGAGAAATATAAGAGGTTTTTACATTTGTAGGAGTCTGACGTGCCAGACATGCCTATTTCTTCATTTTCTTCTTGTTTAATTTTCAGTTTCATTCTGCTGGGCTGGTAGGAAATTCAGTATCAGCCATTCTTTGGCACTTCTGCCTTCCCAAGCATGCTCTGGAATCTGGAAACTACTACACACCCGGCCTGGAAAGGATCCCTGACCTTTATTCCATCATGGTCGCACCAACATCCACGAGGACTGGTGGCCTTCTGCGGCTTAGAATGTGCAAAGCTTTGTGAGACCCTTGTAGCCCAAGGTCCAGGTTCTCTACAGACATGAGGTGGTGTTTCCTTCTCAGGGTCCTGCCATCAGTACCGCTCCCATCACTGTGCCCCAATCTCCGACCTCTTTTTAAGCTTTGAATTCAGTGAAATTTATAGACCTCTGTGTAGAGTTAGAAGGGTTTGGAGAAGTCAAATACCCATATAACCACATCCCATTGAAGGTACAGGATATTTCTATCACTCCAGAAAGTTCCTTCATGCCCCCTTCCAAGCAATCCTCTCCCTACCCCGAGGCAGCTACTGCTGTAGGTTCTTTCCCCATAGATGAGTGGGCCTGTTGTAAAATTTCATATAAGTAAAATCCTTCTCCAGCTTCTCCCCTCAACATTTTATCTGTGAGAGTCATCATATTGTTGTTTGACAACAGTCATTCCTTTTTTGTTGCCTAGTAATTTTTTGTCGTGGAATGGTATTTTCCTTCCTTCCTTCCTCTTTCTTTCTTCTTTCTGTCTTTCCCTTCTTTCTTTCTCTTTCCATAAAAGCATTTCCTTCTCCCTGTTGATTTCAGAGGCATTAAGTATGTTTTCTCCAGTAAAAGCCATTAAGGACTTTACTAGAGGCAAGGATGCACAAAGTATTCAGTGTCTCCATGGAATAGAGGAGGGAAAAGTAATGTGAAAACAAATTGATAACAAGCTTGCCCAATGGTCCCCCTGGGAAGAGGTGAGGAAGGCCCGAGTTAGAGTGGAACATGGAAACAAGGTAGAGAGAGCTGGTACAGGGGCAGCACCCATGAAATTTGGTACCTCCTCAGTCCTAGAAGAACAAGGCTGAGCTGTTTAGCCTGGATGGTGACCGACATGATCAGGTTGGGAGTAAGGATGAGTGTTGGTGCCAATGGCAGAACTAGGAGTAGACCAGGCCGAAGATGGAAAAGTATGAGTGAGTTTGGTTTCTGTTGATTTTGAGGGGAGTATGGAAGGCAACACTGGAGATGTCCATGGGGTCGGTAAAAGAGATCTCCAGTTCAATACCATCTTCAGAACTGAGGGTGAGGTCAAGAGTTCTATACACAAGGAGGTGAATGTTGAAATCATGAGAAAGGAAAGTTACAGGAGATAAATAGGGATGGAGCTTTGAAGAAGGCCATGCAGAGGGCTCAAGGAAGAAGAGAAGTCAAAGGGGGAAGGATGGGTGGTGACAGCATTAGGATGAGAATAGCAGGGCATGGAGTATCTTGGAATTGGGAGAGCAAAGGATAGGGAAGTAGTTAGAAATGCCAAAGCTTCAGAGAGCTGACCAAGGTGAAACAATGACAGGTCATTAAATGTGCCAACTGGAAGCTTACTGCCAGCTTTTGAAGGATCAATTACAGAAGAGAAATGGGAGTTGAAGCAGGTTGCAAGGAGCTGTGGAGTAAGAGGTACTGAGATAGAGCCAATAACAGCTTTTTTTCAACAAATGTGCACTTAGAGGAATGAAAGAAGGGCTCTGGGTAGCAGGAGAATGGGAGGAAAGGCTGGAGGATAGGTTGTGAGGTTTGTTTCCTTGGG
This sequence comes from Mustela nigripes, assembly GCF_022355385.1. Taxonomy (NCBI): domain Eukaryota; kingdom Metazoa; phylum Chordata; class Mammalia; order Carnivora; family Mustelidae; genus Mustela; species Mustela nigripes. The sequence goes on from NC_081559.1 coordinate 97,621,324, forward strand.
AAGCACTGAGCATGTCCCTAACCTGGGCAGAAGAGGCAGAGAGTGTTTCCGACTCAGCTTCCCAGAAGAGCTATAAGGGACAGTGGGATGGAAAGTGCCGGGGCTGGGGGTGAGTGAGTGAATTGTAGAGAAGAGTCAGTCTTCTCTTAAAGCAGTAGAGGAGGAGACAATGGGTGAGCCCTTCCTGGGTGTGGATGGAGCATGCTGGTTGTAATCACTTGTTCTCGGCATGACATGCTCCTTAACAGATTTTCTATTTTATCTACTCTAAATATATGAAGTTTATAAAATGGCCTCCTTAGGGTTTAGGAAATTGGATTTCAAAGCAGTGCATATAGAGGAAGCCTCTTCTAACTGCTCAGGCTAGATGGTAGAGATCCCTCTCCCAGATCCCTCCTCCCAGGAGACAATCTGTAATGTCTCTCACATTGTGGCAGATGGCAGCAAGCCCTGGGTTAGGAACCCAACTATGATGTGTTAGCAAGAGACACTGGCCACATGTCCTTTGGTCAAATTAATCAGGGATGGACCTATTGCACAAACAGGTGAGATTAGCATCGACTGGAAGGCTGGCAAAGCAAACCTGGGACACACTAGACTTTGAATTCAGAAACACTGCTTATTTGCATTCATTTTCAAAATTATATCTGCAGCACAAAAGGGGCTCCCAGAAGATTAGATGGGTTTCACAATGGATATGATGCTTGGGAGCGTGTGTTGCTCAGTCTAAGATGATCCTATAACTCCTTGAATGCATGTCAGTGGACAGCAAGACAGAAATTCTGTGGCTTTTTACTTGGGATCCCATTTGTGTTCTGGATGGTTGAAGTTGCTACAGATCTGGCTATCTCTCTTTTTTTTTGTTTTTGTTTTTGTTTTTTGATTAACATATAATGTATTATTTGCTTCAGGGGTATAGGTCTGTAAATCATCAATCTTACATAATTAACAGCACTCACCATAGCACATACCCTCCCCAGTGTCCATAACCCAGCCACCCTATCCCCCGCAACTCTCCAGGAACCCTCAGTTTGTTTCCTGAGATTAAGAGTCTCTTATGGTTTGTCTCCCTCCCTGGTCCCATCTTTTTTCATTTTTTCCCTCCTGTCCCCCCCGTCCCCCCCGTGTCCCCCACCTTTCAAGTTCCTCATATTAGAGAGATCATATGATAATTGTCTTTCTCTCATTGACTTATTTCGCTTAGCATAATACCCTCTAGTTCCATCCACATCATTGCAAATGGCAAGATTTTTTTTGTTGGCTGCATAGTATTCCAGTGTGTGTGTGTGTGTGTGTGTGTGTGTGTGTGTGTGTGTGTGTATACCCCACATCTTCTTGATCCATTCATCTGTTGATGGACATCTGGCTTATTTCCATAGTTTGGCTATTGTGGACATTGCTGCTATAAACATTGGAGTGCACGTGCCCCTTCAGCTCATACATTTGTATTTTTAGAGTAAATACCCAGTAGTGCGATTCTTGGGTCATAGGGTAGCTCTATTTTCAACTTTTTGAGGAACCTCCATGCTGTTTTCCAGAGTGGTTGCACCAGCTTGCATTCCCACCAACAGTGTAGGAGGGTTCCCCTTTCTCCACATCCTTGCCTGCATCTGTCATTTTCTGACTTGTTAATTTTAGCCATTCTGACTGGTGTGAGGTGGTATCTCATTGTGGTTTTGATTTGTATTTCCCTGATGCCAAGTGATGTTGAGCACATTTTCATGTGTCTGTTGGCCATCTGGATGTCTTCTTTGCAGAAATGTCTGTTCATGTCTTTTGCTCATTTCTTGATTGGATTATTTGTTCTTTGGGTGTTGAGTCTGATAAGGTGTTTAGAGATTTTAGATACTACTGGCTACCTCTTAAAAAGGATATATTTTTTGAAACCTCTAGCAAGTGTTCTCAGTGTGGCTGCCATAAAAGGCCCAAATATACACAGGTTGAAAATACGTGAATATATTTGTTGACCTTCTAGCAGAAGACACTGGTGCAAGGCTGCTGCACTCATTCACATTGTGGTGGCTTCTTCATCTGATATCACACATTTATCACTGATTCCTTAAGAAATAAAGGGCACCTTCCATATCCCTTCTCACACCTGCGGATCTTGAGACTTTTGGTCAGTTCTTCTCTTATCGTGGCCAAACCTCAACCTACTTATGGTTGGTGCTGTAAGTGGCAACATACAAAAGAATAGATGGTGTGTTGTAGGTTATCTTTCTGGAATATTTCTGTATTCAAGGACACTGGTTTTTCTAAATGTTTAGATATCAATTCCTAAATTGTATCAGTGCTCCCTGAGTGAGCGTAGTTCAGGAAGTGGAGGCCATAACTGCGTGTTACTTTCCAGCTTCCACCTTCCTTCTCCCCTCCCACCACCAATATGGGCTTCTTGCATGTAAACTCGCTCTGCGTGCTTGGACTCGGCACAGCACTGAGCCCCTGGAAGATGTGCTCCAGGCCTCTGGGAACACATACTCTATGACAGATGGCGGCAAATTAAACTGGCAATTGAAAAAGCCAGAGCATTTCCAGAACCTCTGTTAGAGGAGCCGTTCCAGAGGGGGAGAGGCAGGGAAGACAAATCGCTGGAATGTGGCCAGAACCATTGGGTACTTGACATCAATTTGATCAATAAACACTTCCCGAACACCCAGATAGAAGAAGCTATTCCAGAGTCCATAGGCACACACACAGGTCAGAGAGACCGACATTCGGTCCGATGTTTAGGAAGACGGACAGCACAAGGAGAGGTGCATGGACAATTCTAGGCTGGCAGAAATCTGAACAGAGGCTTATGTAAGGGTAAGCCAAAAATTACAGCCACCGCACAATAATATAATGCATGTTGATGGCTAGGTCCTAGATGATATGCAGAGGGTGGGAGAAACAAAATTCTGGGGCTGGAAGGAACACTGGCAATCCCCTCAATTTGAAGATGAGGGAACTGAAGTCTCTTCTCCACAAGATGAAGTGATTTGTTCAACGTCAAGGTCATTCGGTCTTGGAAACCCCGTGATTAATAGTACTACAACTGGTAGTACTAATAGTAGTACCAATGATGGTACTAACAGTGCTATTAATAGCTAAGACTACAGAGTACCTATGTGTGCCAGCCACTATTCTAAGTGCTTTAAGTGTATCAACGAATCTAATACAGGTTATGTTCTTTTCACCTCTGAAATGGTATTTTCGCACATGGAGATACCGAGGCAGAAGAGTACTGGTACCTTGCTCAAAGTCCAGCCAGTAACTGGTAGAACTGAGACTCCAATGCTGAAGTTGGGCTCCAGAGCTTGTGCTCTTAATTTCTCAGTTCCTCAAGGCTTCAGTCCTCTGACTCCTGGTCCAGTGCTCTTGTCCTTGGACTGGGCATGTCAGTGAGGTGAGGTTACACTGAATGAGGGAGTGACATGACAAAACTGAAATTTAAGGTTGCTGGTAGGCTTCGGAAGTGGAGAAGGGAGAGCAGGTAGAGGAGCGTCTAAATACACTTGTGTTGAATGTTTGGTCCACAGAAGGAATAGAGAAGATTACATTGGACGGGAATGGTTGGTTAGCAGTCATTCATTCCATAGTATAAATCAGTCTATCCTGTTGCTTATTCTTCAGAAATCAGAACTCTGACTGTAGAAGGAAGGAATGGAGAGCGGGTACAGCAAAAGGAAAGGGCAAAGGAACAAGAATAGAAACGGAACAGATACTGATGACTTCCCAGTATTCCTCACAGAGGTCCCGATTTTTGGGGAATGGTTTGATCTACTTTAGGTAAATGTCCATTGCTCATAGAGTGAGGTAAAGAAGGAAGAGAACAAAAAACAAATGAAACAAAGCAAAAAAAGACAGCGAACAAGAAAGATGCCATCTCTTAGTGGGAACGAGACCTTAGCAAGTGGGTAAAGATTGCATTAAGAGCCCAGTGTGTTTTCAGAGATTAGGGTCTCCCTCAGGGAAGACTTGTCTCCCCATTCCTAGTGGTCAACAGACAGCCTTCAGCTGAAGACAGCCTCCTTGTCCAAGGTCCTGGCCTTTCCCACATGACCACATCCAGTGACTGGCCGATACAAGGGTATAAAGGCCAGGCCAGGCAGAGTCTCGGCAGAAGGGGCCGTGGGAAGTCCCCCGACAAAGGGTCGCTGACTGTGTGAGTGTGTTCATGGAATGAGGTGTAACTAGATTTCTCAAGATAAAATGCTCATCAATAAATGTGGTAAGAAGCAAGAACTCTACTTTGAGAGGAAGCAAACAGACAACGAGTAGCTGTTTGAATTCATGGTACACTGGACAGCGGAGGCCAGAACATGGAGAAGACTCTGGTGGATGCTTCAGATGGGTCCTAAGAATAACCATCTGCACGTGGAGTCTAGCATTTAAGGGTCTCAGCCCCTATTCGGATGCAGGGCTGTCCTCCTGTCTCCGAGTGGCATTTCCATTGGCATGCTGCTGCACAGACTGCCCTCAGACGCTCCTTTTCAAACGCAGGACGTGAGCAGTTTCCCAACTATCCACCAGATGGTACCTTCCTACCAGAAATTAGGTTTCAGGCTGCGGGACTCCAGCGTTTTTTCTACCCCGCAGACCAGCTACAGAATCAGACCCTTGCCCCAGGAAAGGAAGCTGATGAGAACACCTCTCCGGGTGGGAGCACTGGAGGGCCTGGGGGCAGGGGTGGGTGGGCAGCGACAGTGTGTTCACTTTCAGGAATATGGGACTGAAGCCTAAGGGTCCTTTCTATAATGAGAGCCGCGTGCAGATGTGTGGAATCAAGTCATAGAGAAGTCTCCCAGGGAGGGTAGGACTTTGAGGTTAGCCCCCAGGAGGCCTGGTCATAAAAGTCCTTGGTGCTGCCTCGGTGCTATTTCCTGGGGTCTGCCCAGCGCTGCTGAGTGCTCTGAAATGTGGCTAGATGTCCCACAAAAGAAAGCCTCTGTTGGAGGGACTTGCTCATCGTTGAACAGTTTGGGTTCTGAGGCCTGAGCAGCAGTCTCCCCAGGTTGCTTGGCATCCTTGGAATGGGAGGATAACTGGTCTTTACTGCAGGGGCCCACCATCTGGTACTTTCCTGCTTCTGGCCCGGGGTGGTTGGTCATCCTGGTTGCCTGGGATGGTCACACCAGGGATGAGGCTAGACCTTCACATACACGAAGTGAGCTGGGGAATTGGGGGCAGCCAATACTATTTTGAAATTATGAATCATTTTGTTGCTGTTGTTTTCCTACCAGATTCCCAGGTTCCCTTTTGCCACTGAGACTTATGTCAGGGAAAGCAATGTTCTGGAGGAAAGGGGTCTTCTCTTGGCTTCTGAGTTTCAAAAGTTTAGGCCTTAAATGATAGATTTGGGAGAAGACGTGGTAAATAAATAGTTTTCTCAGGTTGGGGAGAGAGGAGAGTGTGCCTGGGGTGATGAGACGCGGGCCTCTGAGCAGGGAAGCATGTTGGCTCTCGTCTGCCTTCTGCCAGCTTGCTGGCAAGGATGAGAAGTGTGTGCTCTCAGGGCGAGGACCCGGGCCCCCTTGGCTTGGGGGGGAACCCAGGAGGGGGATGCAGACCTCAGAGAGGAGAGGGTTGTTTTCTTACCCCAGAGCAGAGGGCCAGAGAGCTTCGGGTGCCTCAGAGAGGCGCTGAGCCAGCAGGGGAAATCCGTGCGCTTGCAGGCACTTCTCGGAGAGGGGACCGCGGCACGGTGCCCCTCCAGACTTGTGTCCACCTAGGGCTTCACCACGCAGCGGTATTTGGAAACGGCCTTTGCAGATATCATCAAGTTAAGACGAGGTGATACTGGATCAGGGTGGATCCTAATCCAATGCTTTAGTGTCCTTGTAGGAAAAGGGAACCGTGGACCCAGAGGGACACACCAAGAGGGAAGGTGCCCTGTGAAGATGACGGCACAGCCAAGGAACGCCCAGAACTACCAGCTGCCACCACCAGGAGTGACAAAGAGGCAAGGAAGGATCCTGTCCCAAAGCCTTTGGAAGGAGCCGAGCCCTGGTGACACCTCAATTTCAGACTTCCAGCCTCCACAACTGTGGGAGGATCCGTGTCTGCTATTTTAAGCCACCCAGGTTGTAGTGCTTTCTTCTAGCAGCCCCGGGCGATGACCCCGACCTGAACAAGGGTGGAGGAGAGGCACTTAGCATGGTCCCAGCTGGCGAGCCTGGAGGTGGAGAGGCCAGCACTGAGACCAGCACTGAGTACTGGGTGGGCCCACCGAGGCTGGGAACACCTACAGTGGGAGCCAGGACTGTGGGCAGTGACACCTCTGACATCAGGAAGAATGAGGCCTTACACAGAAAGTGCGTAAGAAATGGAGTGATTACTATGAAACTTGTCTTATTGCTTGGGTTTGTGGGCTAAGATTGGCTGCTCTAGGAGCTGAGGTTTAGGACGTCGACCAGCGAGTCAACCACGGCCACGGGGTGGTCCGCTCTGGCGGGGGGATTCAGGCCCGCTTCTGCCGGCTTGCCAGCCGTCCTGCCCTTCATTATTGTTTCTAGTTTTCCCTGCTGCATGCCTGGCACTATGCCAGATGGCACTGGGCCCTGTGTTCCAAGTACAACCGTGTACTCTCTACTCCAGCCCTTTGATCAGGCTGTATCTTTGCTGTTTCCTTCATAATCCTACCTTTGATGCCAGGCCTGGCACAGGAGGGCTTTCCAAGTCTTCCAAACACATTGTCATCTCCTTTTCAACTCTGGCAATTGTTTTGGAGTATTTTTGATGGCAGCCCCTACTGTGTCTCATACTCCTTTGTATCCCTCATAGCACTAGCAAGGGGTATAATCATAGTGTGGACCATATGTCTTGGTTTGTGACCAAAGCAGCCCCTTTATGAGCATGGACTCTTGCCTGGGCTTGCCTGGGCTCATGGAAATGAGAGATCCAGGCCTTGCTGCTCTCAAGGAGCTTTCCTATAACCCTGATGTGGCAAAAGGTGGCAACATGTTTAGCTTTGGGAGTTGAAATGTTGGCTCCCCACCAGCATCCCCCCTGCCTGCCAGAGGCTGCACCATGGAATGCAGTCAGTCTCTCAGCGTCAGATCAGGCCTGTGGCTTGGGTCTAGGTGGCCACCTAGAGCTTTATCTCCAGCCCTGCCCCGAAGCCAGGGCCCACGTGCAATATCCAATGGACAGAAGGCTCTGTCATCTGGATCAAAATATCATAAGCACTTACGGGTGTGACTTACGATTTTCCAAAAAGGTGAGGGAAGAATAAACATTTGGAGCCACTCTGTCTGAGAAACTGGTCCACGTGCATTGGGGGTGGCTCTTGTAGCACCCAGAGTAATAAAGCAGAGGAGGATCTGCAAGTCCTTTGGGTGGCCTGATTTTATCACTTTGCTGACTGCCTTTCACTATCATATCGTCCTCTGCAGATGCCTGAAGTCCCTTGAACTGGCCACACATACCTGCGTTCTGGAATCAGAGAGGAGACATGGGAGGCGAGGTTTATGGGAGGGAAAGGGAGCAATTTACATTCTCACGGAGGTCCGAGCTGCTGATAGCTGCTTCTTTCCAGAGAACAGGTTTTAGCCTGGGTGAGGAGGTTGGGTAGGGAGAGAGCAGGAGGACCCTGAGCTGGCTCACTGGCCACGGCAGGGGTGAGCAGAAAGGAAGGAGCAATGGTGGCAGGAATGAGGGCCTGGGGGACCCAAAGGTAAAGTTCATCTACATCTTCTTCTTTTTTTTTTTTTTTTTTTATTATGGGCCTTGTGTGATTCTGACATTCAACACTGAGGGATCTCCTGACTGTTGATTTCACAAACCTTAAAAGTCATCTACTGAAAACATTCTGGAATATCAGAAGGTTGCCATTACTTATTTGGTTAAATAAGGATGTAAAAAACAAACAAAACAAAAACTCTACCACATAAAAGAAAGGATGTTTCAATGGTAAAAAAAAAAAAAAAAATTAAGAAAAATCTCAGAAAGAAGGACAGTCTTTTTAAAGTGGGTGAATGTAGCTTTGTAGGAAAAGAAAAAAATGATCTTTTCAGTGGTCCAGGAAAATGTTGGCAAAGACCGGCCTCCCAATAGGAATCACGAGCACCCTGATTCTGAAGGCCCCACCAGTTTATAGTTCATGACACTATGCTGCCCCCTTCTGGCCAAAAGGAGTTGCTAAAGGGGTCTCAAAATAAACTCCTGAGCCTCCTCCCAGCAATTACTCCTACTTTTATTTAACACCCACCACGTGCTAAGAGAGGGCCATGTGGAGTGACAACACATGGAAATGAGAGATCCAGGCCTTGCTCTCAAGGAGCTTTCCTGTAACACTGATGTACCAAACAAAGGGTGGCAACATGTTTAGCTTTGGGGGTTGAAATGTTGGCTCCCCACCAGCATCCCCCCTGCCTGCCAGAGGCTGCACCATGGAATGTAGTCAGTCTCTCAGCGTCAGATCAGGCCTGTGGCTTGGGTCCAGGTGGCCACCTAGAGCTTTATCTCCAGCCCTGCCCCGAAGCCAGGGCCCACATGCATGATGAAGCTGGAAGGTGGCCTGTCCCCCACAGGGCATTTCTTCTCTCAGCTAGCTCTTCAGTAGTCTCACTCCTACTTATGCGGCCATCCCTGGGGCAGGCAAGCCTGTGCTTACCATGGAGTCCTTCCATGCTTGCTCCAAACCCACGATGACCTCTATGACCTCAAGATTCCTCTCTACCATCATTTCCTCTTACTTGATTTTTCAAGTAGACAAGGAAGTCCCTGACGGTTGAGGCTCTGTTTTAACAGTTTTCTCTCCATCTCCTCTTCTCCAAGGATGTACTGGGAGTTCTCAGTTTTTCACTTTTTTATGCAGAGAAGCTTCCTATCTCCTTTTACATATTAGGGCTACACTTAGACCTCACCAAAATATTTTTGTATCAAAAATGGGAAATTGTTAAGACTGTTTAGGCTAAGTTATTTGGCTGTGACAGACAATCCCTAAGTCTCTACAGCTTAAAATAACAAACGTTTATTTCTTAATGCTACATGGCCCATGTGGATCACTTGGGGATAGGGTTACCAGAATTAGCAAGGGAAAATATAGAATACCCTCAAATAATTGGTAATTTTTTTGTGTACTATGTCCCCCAAAATGCACACTAACAATTATTATAATATTTTGAACTTCAAATTTAACCAGAAATTGTGTAATTTATTCACCAGTGCTATTTGGGGGCTCCATTTCACATCCCCTTTCTGGACCCAGGCTAATGGTACCTCTACTATCTAAACATCACAGAAAGAAAAGGGATATGGCCATTTGCACACTGGCTCTTGAAGTTTTATTCTATAATATATAGCATTTCCAATCACTTTTTTTTTTTTTTTTGGTCAAAGTGGGTCATTTGGTCATTCCTAAACTCAAAGGGGTGAGGAACCCCTTTGTACATTTGTCATGTACTCAGAAGGAAAGAACACAGGCTATTTGTGAAAAGCCCAAATCCCTGTCCTAGTTACATATTCTGGTAATGGCTGCTAAGAAAATACTACTTTCTTCATCTTATCACAATAAATTATATCAAGTGTAATCTTTATTCTTGTGATTTCTCTCTAATGGCTTACTATTGATTTCTAGTAAGCAGAGAAAGCTTTCCATAACCATTTAAATACGTGGAGACAACTCAATGCCATCCGTAGGGCTAAGCCCCTTGTAGGGCTAAGCCAAAGATGATGTTTTGTGTAACCCTTTGTTTTGGTTCCCTGTATGGACTACAGAAGATCCACAGGGTTTCAGCGCTCAGCAGCAACAGAATCATCCAGAGAAACAAATTGGTGAGGTACAGGCTTCTCTGCCAGGGATTCTAGCTCAGCTGGCCTGGCCTGGGCCTGGGTGTCTGTACTTTGTAGCTGTTTTGTTCTGCTTATCCGCAGCTTCATAAAAGACCAATCCCATATGGAGGAGCTTAAGACAGAAGTAGTCATTTTAATATTATCTTTCTTGGTCCTTGGAGATGACTAGAATGAAACATATAAGAAACCAACTAACATTTTAAGAGAATTGTATGGGTAAAAACACCACCAGCTTGGAGTAAAAGAGACTGTACCCATTTGATACTTAAACCAAACTTTGCCCCTTCCCCCAACATTTTATAGGTCAGGAGTAGGGTGATAGCTTTGATTAACCCCCAAAGAGGATCATATTCCTTTTTAGATATAGCAAAGGAGGATAGTGAGAAAGGAAGGACCTGTCAGCAGGTAGAGCCACAGACTATAGAGAATAGTGGACTTGTGAGTTTCTCTGGGGGTTGGGAAGAATCATTGGGAGCTAACCAAAGAATGTGTCCTACCCTTAGGACAAGGGACTGCTTGTAATGTCTGCTTGGAGGGACTGGAATGACTGTTAATGACTCTCATGCTTCCACTTCCAAATGGGAGTATTTATTGTGTCCCTGCCCTAACCGCATATTGAATTTCTCTGTTGGAGCAAGTGACATACTTAATTACTGAAGTGTCCCCTCCTAAAGGAGGCGCAGCCAAACTTGCTAGAGAGGTGATTGCGCCATATGCATGCATCCTGGACTTTGAGCTCAGAATGGCCCCTGGAGGGGCATTGGAGGCTGTCTCCCTTGGGAAGGGTAAGTGTCCACTTATGAGCACAGGGGAAGGAACTGCATATATGGTGTACAGTGTACAGACAGTGGTGGATTATGTTCTTATTCAACAAATATTGTGGCACCCTTCTCTGTAGGGCCCCTCTCTGTGGTGTGAGGGCCCCTCTCTGTGGTGGGAGGGCCCCACACCCTGATCCTTTGATATTCAGTGTAACCATTTGATTTGCTTTGACTAATGACACATGTGTGTCAGGTGGCAGGAGCCACTTCTGAGCAGAAGGATAAAAAGCCCGGAGTCCATCTTTCCCTCCGCTGTGACAACTGACAGTGTTCTAGATAGAGGCTACTTTCTCAGCCTTGGTCCTGGAGTAAAGATGATGCAGAACAAAGCTGCAGTCAACCCACAATGAATGCAGCACATGAAAAATCAAACTTCCGTTGCTGTAAGACCCTGGATGCTAATACTAATGAAGAAGGCTTGAGCACCCTGACAAGTCTGAGCAAACTTGGGTCCCTTTTGCACGATGGCTACCAACTGCAGAAGTACACAGCCTATTGGCTGCCCAATTTTCCTGTCCTCTCTGTGGAAGGTTGATTCCCTTCACACTTCAGCATGCCTGCCATCAACAGTAGGTGACAGACAGCATCCTGGGAAGTGTCAGCCTCTAGAGAACCTCCTGTTGACAGTGTTCATCTCTGTGAAGTAGAGACTTTGGGAAGATCTTTGGTATTCTAGGTTCTTGGCTAATGAAAGCTGACTGGACACAGCCAGATATTTCAAGAGGGTGGCAAGCAGAGGTTCCTTCAGTCCTTACCTGCTGGGTTTTTTTGTTACCCTGGAGATGTCTCATTCTTAGCATTCTCATTATATGATGAAGACATTGGTGGTGACAATGGGAAGGATGAGAAGATGAAAGAGGTTATACGCATAGCTGGTTCTATGCAGCAGAACTGAGGCTTGGGTACTGAGCTAAATTAAAGATACTTGTCCCCTGAAACCTGGATCAGCCTCAGTCATTCAGTAGAACCAGTGGACCGATATAATGTGGCTGAAGCAACAGTGCATGCCTTCCAAAGAAAGGTCAGAAAAAGCCTTTCAGCTCCTGCCTTGGTCTTGTAGAATGCTACCTCAAGACTCCCAACTTACTGTGTGGGATGTTTGGCTCCCCTGAGACTGCCATGTTGGCATAGTTGCATTCTGTGGCTCCAGCTGATGGTCCATCTGAGGACAGACCTCCCGACAGTCTTGCCAGGGCTTCCAAAATGTGAGTGAAACTGTCTTGGACCCTTGAGTCCAGCGAGTTCACCCCTGAAATACCACAGACTGACCTCAGTTACTTCCATGTGGAACTGAAATGTCCTCCTGCTAAACTTGGCCTGAATTCCAGACCTACAAATCATGAGATATAATAAAATGGTGTGTTCTTAAGACAAGAAAACAGTGAAAGAGATATGCACTTACTACTCGTGCCTAGGTTCCCGGTTTTCCTTTTCTCTCAACATGGCTCCTTCATGTTGCAGGGCTGGATGCGCTAACCAAACATGACAAGTTGGGAGGTGTGATTAGCCTGGGTCTCTACCTTCAACGGAGGTGGTCCAGATAAACTCTTCATTCAAACAGGGTTTGGGTTACCTTGAGGGTCCAATTTTGTTCTCAGCTTAAGTCCAATAAGTAATCAGTCTAGCATTTAGAGAGCATCTCCATGGGGAGGGAACTGTGCTGGATGGTAATGTACGAAGGTGAAACAGCTCACTGTGGTTTAACACTCATATGCTTAGCTAATTTTATTTCTTACAATTATCTTGTGAGGTAGGCATTATTTTGTTACATGAACAAGTAAGTTGAGGTCAGGCTGCCGAAACGGTAAGTGCCAGAGATGAGTTTCGAACACCTAGCAGGCTTATCCAACAAGCAGGCTACCATGGATATTAAGGCCTTACAAGAAAGATGCAAAGCTTCATTTTATAAATGAGAAGATTGAGTATTAGGAACAGGGCATAGTATTGCTGCTGTGTTCTATCACTAACCATGAATTCTCTGGCCAGTACAACTCCATCCTGGCCCTAAAGGATTTCCAGAGTGCAGGCCAAAACCATGTTGAATGAATGTCTTTTGAACTGTTGCTTTAGGGAGGGAGATAGAGGAGATGATGTCGGCACTGTCCTTTCCTGTTACGTTTCCAGAGAATGTAAGCCTTTGGTTATTCTCCTGTTTAGCTCCTGGCTGAGAAGTGGGGTCTGTACCTTGGCCAATGGACAGTTTTTGTGGACCGAAAGCACTGAGCTGGTTGTAAGGACTTCTCTTTGGAGAAAGCATCCATCCCTGTGATCTGGAATAAGTCACAGAGATAGTTCCATATTTTGCTTCAGAGCATGGAAAAAACTGAGAAATAGTAAATCGGTGAGGCTGTTTGTGAATCAGAAGTTACTCAAGAGACCATTCTTGGCTTGTCCTGGATCTCTTGGTCTGCTGGGATGGCAAGATCCAAGCCAGTACCCATCAGCCACAGTGAGAACTGTGAAGAGACTCCTGCAGAACATGAAATATTTACAAAAGGAACAGGGACCCTGTGTGACCCTGGAGAAGTCCAGATGGTGAGTAACTCTAAGTTGAAGTCTCTCTGGAGGTTAAGAATTTAGGAAGCACTTTGTACCCACAAAGTGAATTTCAATCATTTATCATCCAAACTCACATGTAAGTATCTGTCTTATGGCTGGTGACCCAAACTTGAACTACTGCTTGTAAGATGGGATATTTTCATGCACTTGGGACCTGCTTTTAATGCCATTGTGAAGCAAGACCAGGAATTTTTGAACTAAATACCTGAGTCTTGATCCAGACCCATCATTACCATGCAAGCCTATAATTCTCTCCTGTGGCGCTCTGTGCTGGCTCTCCTGTTGTCAGGCAGCAGCGAAAGGTGAACTCTTCTATATGAATCCCTGACAACTCTTTCCTCTTTATTCTACAGCGTTGTGATTTGCCTTTGTGCAGCCCTTTGTGTTCAGAGATGACCAGATGACATATTGGAATGCTGATTTTGAATATGCGGATGGCTGGGAAGATCACACCAATTAATTTTTCAACCAGATTTCAAGGTAAAAACTGCTTTGGATTGTGGCAGTTTGAAGCTGTTTGAAAAACTAGGGACTGATGATGGTTTTTTCTGAAACCTCCAAGAAGCCTTCAGGAAGGCATAGCTCTATCTTAGTTCTCATCTGATTGTTCATATGACCCCAGTCACGGAAGGACTTCTCTACTTAATCTATCTCATCTCTCCAATTGTTTAAAACCCTATTTTACTTTTTAGTGAGAATTGTTGGTCATAGGATCTAAAAAGACTTTTACACATCATTTGGTCCACCCTCTCATTTTACTGATGAGAAAACCAAGATTCTAAGAGGAAGACTAGAATCCAAGCATTCCACATCCTCCTTCCATACCGTGTTTCAGAATCCCGGGGTGTTTGATGTTGTTAAATGTGTTCCCATAGCTATACGGAATGCTTTTTCACCTTAGATTTCTCCGCATCCCCCAGCATGCCTTGCACGGGGCTCATCCATAGCTAATCAGCAGTTAATGGCCACCTGCAGTGCTGTGCTTAGGAGGAGTCAGTCAGATCTGCTCACTGCTGGCCCTCTCTCCCTGGTCAAGTTTCTTCCTCAAAGTGACCTCTACAGAGAGGACTTTAACCACTCCTTCCTCCCCCATCCTCTCAGCCATAATCTATCAGGTTTCCTTGCTTAGCTGTATTTCTAACACCTCTCATTATCTGAAATGATCAATCTTCCCTGTGCATTGCCTCTTCTCTTCCTCGAATGTGAGCTCCAAGAGGGCAAGGACTTTTTTTCTCTCATCCCCTACAATGTCTCTGTCCATTTTAGGGTGCAGATGGGTAGGGAAAACTCAGTAAATATTTGTGGAATTTCTGCTCAAACACTGTAATTGATTAGTGGTGTCTGTCATAGTCCATGGATAGACAAGTCGTGATGTTAGTGCCAAGCTTTTGTCATCATAGGGTTGGGTCATTGGACAAACCAATCCTGGAGGAAAAACTGGTTTCCTCCTGACATGCAGCTTGATTCAGATTGACTAGTCTTTGGGTACTCTGGGAATAGGAATTTCCTTTAACCACCAATTAAGAATTTAAAAGGAGAAAAGTATATTTTCTGCTGTTATCTTTCCTCAAAAGTACTGTAGTGTCTTATTCATCACAGAACTCCTATGATATTATGCAATTCTTCCCACAGCAAATATTTGTTCGTTGACCACTTGTGTTTTCTCAGTGTCATTTTAAAGGGATGTTTGACTTCCCTATTAATCTAGAATAGCTGCACCATAGTACACAGTACACAGAGCACATTTGTGTGACCAATTAAGACTCAAGTGTACAACGCCATGAGCAAAGTTCAGGTAAATATCCAAATTAAACTATTTTAAAGTAAGGCGAGCAGTATCCATTACCTTAGCCCTGAATATTGGCTGTTCTCATCCATCCTTTCTTGGAAGTCAATATTTGAAATAGGCTAGTGTAAGGCAGGAGAGGCTTGAGAAAAAAAAAAAAAAAAACCGAAGAGGGATTTAGTGATTAAATATAAAGTTACAAATTCATCTCGATTTCTTTTTATCTCTTTTTAAAGAATTGTGGTGTATATGGAAACATTTGTAGCAGGTAGAGGTTTTTAGGTTTTTGAAAATTGGCTCATTTTTAACCCAATCGATACTGTTAGTTCATGTCAAAAGCAAGATATGTTTCAGTGCCCTAGTAAATCTGATCTGATTTAATATTCCCTAGGACTCTTGAGCTGTATACCATCTCTACTCTCCTAAATTTGATGGTGTCAATATGACCTGACATTTAATTATTTGCATAGCCTATTTAAAATTAAAATAGCAACAGGCACTGAGTTCTTTTCAAGTTTTAATACACTCTCCCTTTAAAAATATATTTTTCATAAATTACTCTGCTGTCTGGCAGACCATCACATTCTTCAGTTCCTGTAATAAAAGGGGAATGGTGCTATGTGGGTGTGAAATGTGAAACGTGGAGGAGAACACCGTGGTTAAACAAGAGCAGACACTGATCAAGTCCATTAATCAAAGTGCCTTTTAAATCTCTGCAAGTTGAGAACTGTGGCATCCAGGGATTTGATTAAAGAGGAAATATAAAATGGCAGAAGAGGTCCAGTAGCTGCCTGGGCAGGTCACATCTCAGGGACCCTGATTAAAAGGATGTTGCTTCCAGGGAGATTTGTTTTCCCAGGGTCATTTTTTGGCTAAGGAATGTTGGGTTTATTTTCTAAGGAAATGTGGGTTTATTTCCTAGGAAAAGCTCCAATGTTTCCTTCTCCTGGGTATTGGAAAATCACCAAATCTACATTACAGAAGCTTGCAAATTTCTTTAGGCCAGTTTCCTATGTCTTTCCATCTTTGGATTACCCTGAATTTCCTGATTTCCGTGTATCACAGAGAGGCCCCCTACCCTTTTTATTCTCCCAATTCCAATGTCCCATATTCGTGACCACAAGGATTCCCAAGCACTTTTGAAGCATATTTTAACCCTAGAGGTAATGTCTATTGTCCTTGGTGCCACCTGGTCGTTTGATTTGTTCTTCATCTTGTTAATCAACTCATTCCAAAATATCGAACATTTAATCTAAGTTCAAAAATGTAAGTGTGAAGAAAGGTAAGAAGGACTTCAGAGCTCTTCTGTAAATGCATACATCACGGAGGAGTTAGAGGTCCACAAGATAGCGAGGTCTGGCTACCTCAAAGGCTATATACAAGGTACAACAGGGGCAAGTAGAAAGGAACTCTGAAATCTCTGGGGGTGGTGTTGGGGAGGGCTCCCAGCGAAGTTCCCCTGGGGAGACGAGCTGGGAGGCTGCGAACGGGAGTCCCAGTGAGGGTGGACACATACGCAAGGACTGGAGGCAACCGAGGAAACGTGGCTTGCTGGAGAAGAGCAAATTTGTCAAGAATGAGTGAGAATGAGGTGTGGAGGTATGGACAGGCAAGCAGGAGCCAGGTCATAAAGGATCCCTGTTCTAGGGGATAATGGGAAGTCGTCTCAGGGGTTTCAGGGGGTGAAATGTGTTAGACTGATATGTTGAAAGACCATTCCTGGGACAACATGGACAGTAGCTGAGAGTCAGAAGAGATTTGAGTGAAGGAGGAAACAAGGAGCTGAGCTTTAAACTGGATGAGAAATGGCTGGAGCAAGAGGGAAGAGGAATGGGGAAAAGAAATTTGGGACATGTTCTAGAAACCTGCAGGACCCATGGGGGTTAGGACAGATTTGGTGAGAAGGAAGACTTCATCTCAGTCCAAGGCTGCTTTTATTTTGCTTTTAAAACCTCAAGTAAGCAGATGATATGCCATTTGTGACACACTATTGTCTCTCTTCTCCTGGATGGGTCCTGTATTTTGGAGGTTTTGACAGTCCACTTCCATGAGATGTCCACCAGGTCAGGAAGGCCAAGGTTCTGGGTTTCGTGGCCTGGCCACGTCAGTATCAGTATCTGATAGTTCCACACAAGGCAAGTCACACCTGTCATGCTAAGCTCTGAATTCTGAGTCCTGAGATTCTGGATTGAGCAATTTCCCCTTTTCTCTGCCAGTGCTTCACAGCCCGAATACCTCTTAAATACTTTGCATCTTTCTATGGGCAGGAGTGGCCAAGGCTTCAGATAGAAAATGAGTGCCTAGCCATTATGGATGAGAGGAAGAGTCTAGGCCATCTGCTGCTAGTGAGTCTTCCAGCACAGGTAAATGGGTGGATGGTCATGCCATGCATCTCCCACAGTGGTGAATATGGGGAAGAAGGAGGTTTGGAAGAGGATGAACACTTCAGGGCATGTGAGTTTGAACTCTTTGTGGGACTCGGGGGAGATTAGGTCTGGGATTGGAGTTTGAATCTTTTGGGACATATTTGGGATTTAAAAAAATGGGATGGAAACCATTAATGTGTGTGAATGATGAAGAATGTGTAAGGCATCAGGACAGATCCCTGGAAAACATTCGTGTGTAATTAGGGAAAGAGGAGTGTCGTGGGTTGAGAATTGTACCACACTCCTCCACACGTTGAAGGCCTAACCCCCAAAGTGATGGTATTTGAAGACGGAGCCTTCGGGAGGTCATTTTGTTATAAAAAGTCATGTGGGTGGGGCCTTCAAGATGGTATTAGTGGCCTTACAAGTAGAGGAAGAGAGAGATTGTTTTCCCTGCTTGCATGCACAGGGAAAGACCATGAGAAGAGAGGGGTAGGTGCCCTCTACAAGCAGACAGAAAGCTTTCACCAGAAACTGAATCAGCCAGCACCCTGAGTGTGAACTTTCAGCCTCCAGAAACATGAGGAATAAAGGTCGGCTGTTTAAGCCATCCAATCTGTGGTATTTTGTAATGGCAGCCCAGGGTGATTGAGACAGGAGCTCCTGGGAAAGGAAGCGAAGACTGCCGGGATGCTGGAGGGAAAACATGGAAAGGGCTTCGTGGGGTGAGCATCAGACAGGGAGAAGAAAGTGCTGGGAAACATCTGAACCGGAGGTGTCTGTTGCACTCTGTCAGGCTATTTTGGACTTAATGGTCGGTATTGTCTGTGTGTGTGGCATATGGCACTTTTGGGTAGAATAAACCCATTAAGAAATACTATGAAGAATGTTTCTTAACTGATTATGCCTATTCTGATCATCAACAAAATTCCTATTTTAATTTTACAGCTTTTTTTTAAAGATTTTATTTATTTATTTGACAGAGAGAGATCACAAGTAGGCAGAGAGGCAGAGAGAGAGAGAGAGAGAGAGAGAGAAGGGAAGCAGGCTTCCTGCCGAGCAGAGAGCCTGATGTGGGACTCGATTCCAGGACCCTGAGATCATGACCTGAGCCTAAGGCCAAGGCTTAACCCACTGAGCCACCCAGGCATGCTGCAGCTTTTTTTTTTTTTTTTTTTTTTTTTCATTTTGCAATGGTAACAACTATTTATTATAAGAAAAAATTTAGATTAGGATAAAAAAACACAATGAAACTTGTATAAAATTACTATTTAGAGAAAATTCTTTAAAATCTCAGTTTAGTCTATGCCCTTCCTTTCCCCTTTACTCTTTCTTAAATTTATATTATATACAATTGTATGAATACAATGGGATCATATTGCTTTGTAACCTGCCTTTTCCAAACTAATGAACTAATTCTCTGCCAATAAATATTTATCCATGGAATAATTTTGTAAATGGATATAATCAATCTCCTATTGTTGGATATTTATTTATTTATTTATTTTTAATTTTTTAAAGAGGCTCCATGCCCAACATGGGGCTTGAACTCACAACCTCAAAATTGAGAGTCACATGCACTACCCACTGAGCCATCCAGGTGCCTCCTATTGTTGGACATTTAGATTGTTATTATAAATGATAGTGTACTGAGTATTCTTATAGCTGAAAATTAATGCACATTCTTAATTATTTCCTTTGGTTAACTTCCTTAAAGTAGAATTGTAAGGCCAAAAATTGGTCAAATTTTTAAGAAATCACAGCACAGTCCATCTGTTTGGGTACTGTATGTAAGAAATATTGAGAGAAATTCTTTAAGTCAGAATTCATTGACAGTGACTAATCCAGCACCATTTTATTATATACTTTACTTTGCATATTTATATAACTTGAAAACTAAAAGACAAATTTTGGTGGCAACATTTAATTCTTTTACGCTGAGAAAGTGGCAAGAACCTCTGACCAGTGGGACCAAGGGAACAGTCCTTCTTTTAGACTATTTTGGATGCTCTCCTGCTAATTGTATATTGCACTTATCTGTGTGAGACTCTTAATATTTACTTGTGTACTTGTCCAAAGTTCTGTTTTAAGGTGCTGACTTTATTGTGACTAATTTTTTTGAAAGATGGTCCTGCTTGCTGGTTGCCTGTTTTTCTACTGAGGAGAAATGTCTGTTTGAGGTATGTCCCCTGACTTTCTAGTTAAAAGTTCTGTGTTCTCTGAGGTGCTAAGTAGTTCTAGGAACCATGGTGATTGAGGAGAATTTGAGTCTGTTCTGTTGGGAAGAGTTACTTCTAGGTAGTAGTCTGAGCTGAAAATAGGTCACTCACTGAGCTATACTGCAGTGATTTCTCATGGAAGCCTTGGCTCTTGACTGTAGAGTCACGTCACTCCCTCATGCAGCGAACACTTATGAAGGACTGCTGCACGCCAAGGCACCAATTGATGACACTTGTGAGCAAATCAGACAACACCTCATTCTTGTGGAGAATTCAGGCAGATCGTATATAAAAAAATAAGATATTCTCACATAATTATTTAAATGTCATGGTGGCAGCAGAAGAGCTTCTTACAGTAAGGGTAGCTGGGGTAATGGTGGTGGGAATACATAATTGAATTGGGTGAGGAGGAGATGTTTGAACTGAGAAATGAATAATGAGAAGGAGCCAGCCTCAGAAAGATCTGAGGGAAGAGCGCTTAGTGGAGAGCATAAGTGAAAAACTCCTACCCCCTTGCCCCCTGGGGACCGAATCCATATTTTGGAGCCACAGAAAGAAGGCAAGTGTGTCTGGGGCAGAGTGAGTGCACAGTGGGTGGTTAGAGATGAGGTGAGGGGCAGACAAGGAGAGGTGATGTGGAGCCTTGTGGGTTATGGTGAGGAAGCCAGATGCTTTCAAAGTGTGTGGGGAAGCTTTCAAATGTTTTAAGCAGGAGAGTGGCATGTCTATATTATATTTACAAAGACTGTGGGAAATGGATTGCCAGGTAACAAAGAGATCTCTTGTTCTGGAGTAAATACGGAGTTTCTGGAAAGAAGGAACACTAAACTGTGTCCAATTCTTCCGTGAGGCTGAGATGAGGGCAGGAAAACATCGTTGGGATTCAGCAAGATGGAGGCCATGAAGGACTTAGATAAGAGACTCCTCATTGCAGAGGCCTGGAAAACTGGTCAGAATGAGCTGAAGAGAGAAACTGGGAGGGGGAAGCTCTGGACTTAAGAGTGGCCACAAGGCAGTAAGGCAGGAGGATGCGAAGAGGATCAAGGGAAACTCCACATATTGGTGAGGTAACCTCTGCCTTGTCGCCTTTCTCAGCAACCAGGCAGCTGAAAGTGTGAAGGCCGGGAGGTCGGAGGACTTCTGCCTGGAGAAACTGTCTCGTGTGAGATAGAATAAGGCCACATACGGACATTAAGGAACCACAGTAAAGGCATCAGATACTCACTACCTCACCGCTCATTGAGCTCACCAGTTAGCATACTGCACTCAAACACAGCTTCCAGCCATGCTTTAGTGTCTCACTTTTAGACGTGAACAGAAAGCCAATGAAGAACATATACTCAGAAGAGTCCTTTATGATGAAACACAGAGCATAAAACAAACAGGAAAAAGAAAAG
This sequence comes from Mustela nigripes, assembly GCF_022355385.1. Lineage (NCBI taxonomy): Eukaryota > Metazoa > Chordata > Mammalia > Carnivora > Mustelidae > Mustela > Mustela nigripes. The sequence goes on from NC_081559.1 coordinate 97,642,246, forward strand.
AAAAAGAACCTGGAGAAGTCAGACAATGCAGAGATCAGACAAAACCTTCCAATACTTTCAGCCACATAAGAGAAGATTTTACGTTTGTGAAAAACAATAGGATGCCATAATGAAGGTATATTCAGAGAAAAAGATAGAAGGTTGGAGATAAATGTGCTAAAAGAAGTGGTGTAATGAAGTTAAGGAAATCCTTTAGAATATAAAACATAACACAAATATGGGGGAAAAGCTAAAAAATTCATACTACTATGAAAAGTAAAACTGAAAGAAAAGGAAAATTTAGCTATTTGACAAACTCAAGATTTTAAACTGTAATAAAACAGAAAGTTTTTAGTCCTGCATAGCAAATGAAATGAAAAAGAGACATGTATTGACATAAATAGTTATAATTAAGTGGAAGAATGCATTTTAAAGAATATTGGTTTGATTTAAAACTATATTCCTGCAAAACAAAGTCCAGAGGATATATATCAAAATAAGTGTATCGCCGCGTTGTGAGATTATGGGTTCTATTGGTTAGGATAGTCTGAACCATTGTAGCAAATAGACACCGATGGTCAATGGCTCAAACTTTTAAAAACAGCTTTATTGAGATATAATTCATACACTATCCAATTATCTTATTTAAAATGTGCAATTCAAGGTTTTTTAGTATATTTACAGATACATACAGCTACCACCATGGCGAATTTTAGAGCATTTCATCACTGCAAATAGAAACCCCATCCCCCTTAGCTAACCATCACCCCTTTATTCCTACATTGCTAACCTCCCAACCATAAGTAACCACTGATCTACTTGCTGTCTCTGGAGATGTCCCTATTCTTGACATTTAGTGTAAACTGAATCATAGAATATGTGGGCTTTTGTCATGGACTTCTTTCACTCAGCAAGTGTTCAAGGTTGGTCCATGTTGTGGCTTGGATCAGTATCATTCCTTTTGATGGAATATACTGCATTTTATTTATCCATTCCTCAGCCTATGGACATTGTGTTGTTTCCACCCTTGCTTGTTATAATGCTGCTACAAACACTCAAGTACATTTTTTTGTGTGGAATATATTTTAACTTACTTTGGGTGTGTATACTTAGAAGTAGAATTGGTTGGTCATATTGGTCACTTTGTATTGAGTTGTTCAAGGAATTGCCAGATTGTTTTCTAAAGTGGCTGCATCATTTTAAATCCCCACCAGCCGTGTACGAACATTTCAAGTTTCCGTGTCCTCACCAATTTGTTCATTTTTTTTTTTTCTCATGTTGCTTATCATTACGGTCATATCTAAGACTCCTTTGCCAAATACCAGGTCGTGAATAAAGATTTACCTCTATGTTCCCTCCTGAGAGTTTTATAGTTTTAGTTCTTACATTAAGGTCTTTGATTCATTTTGTATTTATCTTTGTATATGGTGTAAAGAAAAGTTTCAGTTCCATTCTTTAGCATGTAGCTATCCAGTTGTTCCAGTGCTGTTTGTTGAAAAGACTATTCTTTCCCTTTTGAATGGTCTCAGCACTCTTGTGGAAAACAGTTGACCATTGATGTTTGGGTTTATTTCTGGAATCCAAATTCTATTCCATTGATTTGCATCATTTATATTAATCTTGTGCTGATACCAATCTATCTTGATTACCATTGCTTTGTGGTAAGTTTCAAAATTGGGAAGTATAATCCCCCTATTTCTTCTTTTTCTGAATTTTATTAGCTATTTTGTATTCCTTGCAATTCCATATGAATTTGGAAAAGGCTTGTCAATTTCTACAATGAAGTCCACTAGGAATCTGATGGATCCTGCTTTGAATCTGTAAGTTGGTTTGGGGATTATTGGCATCTTTTAAAACTTAACTTAGTTTTATTATTTTTAAAAACTTAACTTAGTTTTATTATTTTTATTATTTCTTGAAGTATAGTTGACACACAATGTTACATGTGATGATTGCCATCTTAAAATAATGTTGAGCCTTTGATCCATAAACATAGCACATTTATTTATTTACTTAATTCTTCAATTTCTTTCAATAATGTATTATAGTCTTCAGCATACAAATTTTGTACTTTTATTGTCAAACTTATTCCTAAGTATCTTATTCTTTTTAATACTATTATGAGTGTAATTGTTTCATAATTTCATCTTTGGATAATTTATTACAAGTGTATTAAAATACAATTGATTTTTACCTATTGATGTTGTACCTTACAACTTTGCCAAGCTCATTTATTATTTCTAATGGTTTTTTTAAAATTGATTCATTAGGATTTTCTATGTATAAGAGCATGTCACCTGTCAATAGAGATAGTTTTACTTCTTCCTTCCCAATATGATTTCCTTTTATTTATTTTTCTTTATTAAGTGCTATTATTGACTAAATATTTGTATCTCTCCCAAATTCATGTTTAAATCCTAACCTCTCATGTGGTGGCATTAGGAGGTAGGGTGTTTGGTAAGGTGATCAAGTTTTGAATGCAGAGCCTTATAAAAGAGACTCTATTGAGCTCCCTTGGCCCTTTTGCCATATGAGGATACAGTGAGAAAACTGATCATTGAACCAGGAAACATGTTCTTACAAGACAAAGAACCTGTTGGTGCCTTGCTCTTGGATTTCCAGCTTCCAGAACTGTGAGAAAAAATATTTATTGTTTAAGCTACCCAGTCTGTGGTATTTTTCTTATAGCAGCCCAAGTGGGCTAATTGCCCCAGCTAGAACATTTAGTACAATGTTAAATAGAAGTGGCAACAATGGGCATCTTTGTCTTGTTCCGGATCTTGTTCCTGATCCTTCAATTTTTCACCAGTAAGTAAATTATTAGCTCTGAGGTTTTCATAGATGTTCTTTATCATGTTGAGGAAATTCCTTCTGTTCTTAGTTTGTTAAGTGTTTTTATCCTGAAAGAATGTTGGATTTTGCCAAATGCTTTTGTTGTGTCTATTGAGATGATCATGTCATTTTTGTTTTTGTGTTATTGTTATAATGGCTTACATTTATTGATTTTCCTGTTTTATACCAAACTTGCATCTCTGGGGTAAATCCCACTTCATCATAGTGTATAACTTCCTTTATACACTGCTGGATATTGTTTGCTAGCATTTTGTTGACGAGTTTTACATCCATATTCATAAGAAATAATGGTCTGTAATTTTCTTGTGGTATCTTCTTGGTTCTGTTATTAATTTTGGGTCTCACAAAATGAGTTGTAAGATGATATCTACACTTATATTTTTGGATGAGTTTGTGAAGAATTGGTGTTAATTCTAATTTAACTGACTGGTCAGATTCAGTGGTGAAGACATCAAGACCTGGGCTTTATTTTGTGAGTAGTTTTTTTTTTTTTTTAAAGATTTTATTTATTTATTTATTTGACAGAGAGATTACAAGTAGGCAGAGAGGCAGGCAGAGAAAGAGGGAAGCAGACTCCTTGCTGAGCAGAGAGCCCAATGCAATCCCAGGACCCTGAGATCATGACCTGAGCTGAAGGCAGAGGCTTTACCCACTGAGCCACCCAGGTGCCCCTGTGAGTAGTTTTTTGATCATTAATTTTATCTCTTTACTTGTTTTAGGTCAATTTATTCAGTTTATGTAGTTTGCATTGTTCTAGGAATGTGTCCATTTCATCCAGTCTAATCCTTCTTAGTTCTGTAGGGTTGGTAATAATGTTCCCTCTTTCATGTCTGATTTTAGTAATTTGAGTCTGTCTTTTTTTAATGCATTGTACCTTTCATCTCCAGAATTTTCATTTTTTAATAATTTCTATTTTAAATTGATATTCTCTATTTGATGCAAAATTGTTATTAAGCCTTCCTTTACTTGGTTTTTTTAAAGATTTATTTATTTATTTGACAGAGAGAGATCACAAGTAGGCAGAGAGACAGGCAGAGAGAGATGGGGAAGCAGCTCCCTGCTGAGCAGAGAGCCCACAGATGTGGGGCTCAATCTCAGGACACTGAGATCATGACCTGAGCTGAAGGCAGATGCTTTAACCCACTGAGCCACCCAGGCGCCTCTTCCTTTACTTCTTTAATCATGCTTTTCTATAGTTCTGAGAACATACTTATAATGGCTATCTTGAAACCTTTTTTATGTTAAATCTTCTCTCTGTTCGCTCTGACAGGCAGCTTCTGTTGCCTGTTATTGGTCATACTTTCCTATTTCTTTGCATTCCTTGTAATTTTTTTTAAAGGAAACTGACATTTTAGATAACATATTGTAGCAACTCTGGGTATTGGTCTCCTCTCAACACTGTCTAGACTTGTCGTTATTTGCTTGCTTACTTGTTATTTGCTTGCTTATTTGTTTAGTGACTGTCTGGGTCATTTTAGTGAAGTCTGTTCCCTGCCTTTCCCACAGTATTAATCCTCTGATGTCGTTCCTCACTCTAGGATGACGCCACAAGGCAGTGGTACTGATAAAGCTTTCTTCTCCTTTCACACAGAGCTATTAACTCTCTAATTAATTAATTAATTAATATTAATTGCAACCCGATTGCTCTAGGGTTTTAACAAAGCTCTGGAGTGTATATTCCTCTGCAAACTAATCCAGTTAAATTGTAGTTCTTTGGGAGGAATGATTTTTGTGGCTAGTGTTTGATGCTTGTTCTGATCTCAAGAAAGCTCCTCCCAGCTAGGTTATTCCTCATTTCTCTCCTGTAGTAGCCAGCCTACAGTCTAGCTGTATCTTCATTGATTCACGAATTTCCTTCTGATTGCCTTTCACTACAGTCCTCATTATTTGTGACAGCATTCTTAGGCTTGAACTTTTACATGCTCTGTTGCAAATGAAGTCAGTTCTTTTGGGAAGAGATTAGGAGTTATCTGTTTTATGATCTGTTCTTCCCCTAAGATTTTTGCTTAGGCAGGACTCTGAGGCTGAGAGTAGGGAAAATGGTAAGCATTTTTGAAGGACACCCCTACTCTAGGAGCTGAACACTGTTAGGAGGCAGCAGCCTAGGTTTTCCTTAGCTAGCCTCTTCTGGTGGAGAACCACTGATTTGTGAGTCAAAGTAAGGACCATCAGGGCCCTAGTATACTCAGTGTGCTACAGCCAAGGTAGATTAGGAACTGGGAAGAAGTGAATCTCTACTTCTTAATGACACTTGCCCAAAACTTAGCTTTGGCAGTAAGGTACTGAGGATGGAATAAGAAACAGAGATACCTTGTCCCCAAGTAGGAGCCCTGGGCTCTTGACTAAAGCAGTCTGGGTGAAGTGTCCAACTACTGAGCTGGAGGGAAGGAGAAGAAAGGAACAGTACTGGCTCAGAAACCATAGATTTTCTTTCTTTCTGAATTTTCATAGATTTTCTTGAATAGGTACTTCTTTATTTGCTTTTTACCTTTAGGACCATTACCAAAGGCTTTGAATAATTATTTTTAAAAAATAATTTCCACCAGTTTCTCTGGGAAGTAAGTCATTTCTTAATGCTGGAAATCAATTTCTTAATGGCTTAAATTTAATGGAGGTTTATTTTTAGTCTTGGAGTATTCTGGGGCTAGAATTCAATATTAGCAGATGGTCTCTCTCCACAAAGTCCTTCTAGGACCAAGGCTAATATTGACTCTGCTATTTTAAAAAACCTGGCTTTCTAAGTTGCTTGGTCCTTGTAATTCATTCTTCCAGGGAGAGGAAAGAGCACAGAAGGCTGTGCAGGAGGGTTTGTGGCGCATGCCAAAAAGTAGGACATAGCACTACCACTCACATTTCATTAGTGAGTAGATTATGAGACTACATTGCACTCACCAGTGGAATATAAGTGTGCACTTAAACTGTAGAAGAGGCTGAGAAATGTAGTTTTTACCATGTGCTTAGCAGTTTTGCATAAAAGTGCTTTTAATTTTCTCTTAGTTTATCTGTATTTTCTAATTTTCCACAATGATTTTATATTTAGTGTGATATAAGTATAAATTTAATTTAAAAATAGAGAATAGACAGTGAGAAACTATAAATAGAGAGTATATAGACAATCCTTTCTGGGATTGTATCGTAGTTGTCATTTATGGAGGGAGGAACTAGGTTAAGAGAAGGTAATGAAATGTGGAGATTTGAGCATATTCTTGTAAGCTAAAAACTATCAAAGAGAAAGAAGACAATTGATAATGAATACTTGAGTTGACTTTCCTTAAAGGCTATATAGAATCTCTTTTTCTCTTGAGATAGGAGAGGAAGGAAAAAAGAGAAAAGTTTGAAAATGATTGCCCGTGCTAATTCCACTCATTAGAGGGGAAGTTTCAGGATTTCAAAGCTTTCCCTGGAAGACTTGTAAGCAGAAAGACACAGTGTTTATTGAGCTTGACAAAGTTAACAAATTGCGAAAATTTCCAAAGCTAGTTGTTGTTGTTTTTCTTAAAAATTGCTTTGATATGTTGAGAGTTTTAATTAGGTTCATTAAATACAGAAATTCTTAGGTTGCAAAGAACACCAGAACCACCCACTGATGTGCTAATGTGTTGTACCTTAACCATATTATGCAAAATGAGACCATGATGCAACTGGGCTGTTTCATAAACTTTCATGGAACTTAATACAATACGAGGCAGTCTTTTGAAAAAACATTGTCAGCCATAAAAAAGAAGTACTATGGGAATATATAAAGGGAGAGGTTAACTTTCACTGAGAGAATTTAGATCAGTTTCAGAGAGGAAGTTGTATTTGAGAAAATTCTGGAAGAACAGTAGGATTTTTTGACAAAGTCCTTGGAAAGAAGGCATCGTGGGCTGAAAGTGACTATATGGCTGGAAAGCAGAGCACAGGATAGAGGAGGAGCTAAAAATTGGCTTGACTGTGGTCTGTGAACCTGGAAAGAGACTCAGTAGAAGTTAAGTCCAGGGAGGTAGATGACAGCAAGAATGAAGGATCATGAATGCCAGCTCAAGAACTTGTAATTTCTTTTCTTTTCTTTCTTTTTTTTTTTTTTTTAGGATTTTATTTATTTATTTGAGAGAGAAACAGTGAGAGAGAGCAAGAGTGCGGAGAAGAGCAGAGAGAGAAGCAGACTCCCCGTGGAGCTGGGACCCCCGATGCGGGACTCTATCCCGGGACTCTAGGATCATGATCTGAGCAGAAGGCAGTTGTCTAACCAACTGAGCCACCCAGGCATCCCGAGAACTTGTAATTTCTACTCTTGGTTCTGATCAGTGTGGATCTATTAATAGTGTGGAGGAAAGTGCGAGAAGGGGATAAATACTATTTGTAGATTAGAAGGAGGTGACTGGCATGGTGTTTTCAGGAGATGTTGATGAGAGCCAATGCAGAGAGATGTGGGGGAGATATTGAGACTCCCCTAGAGTGTGAAGAGGGATTTTTACAACTTTCAGAGGGAATAAAATGGTGATCACAGGTGTGCAGGCTCTTTGACACTTCCCCAGATTGGGAACAGATAAAGTTTGAGGTAGATGCCATTTTAGGAGCCAATATATGGATTCTCTCTGTAGAACATTCTTGCTAGCTCTCAAGGAAAACCAATTCTTTGGGTTGTTAAAGTTTCATCATAGATTTATGGGGAAGGCGTTGACAAAATTGTGGCATAAATTGTTCTTCAAGTGCCAAATGTTCCCATCAACAAATCACTAAGGATTCTCTGAGATTTGCAGTTGTGCATTATTGATTTTGTACCAAGCCTTGGATACATGAGCTGAGTCTCCTCTGCGGCTGCAACCATGCCCCATCTGATCACCTCACTTGCACCTGGAAAAGTCCCATTCTTTAGTGGGATTAAGTCACCAAGTCCTCTTAGGCAAACACTCTGGGTCTCCCCCAGAGCAGCTGATCCACCTGCTTCAACTGACTGATGCTTGGCATTTTGCTCCAGGTACTTCTCTCTCTGACTCTGTCATTGGCATCCTCACTCTCCCAGGCGTGTGGTCCTTCCTTCCTTCCTTGGCTCATATTCATCTAGCAAGATTTCGCTGGGTGCTTATAGGCTGGCTGCCTCACTGGGGGATCAGTCCAGCAGTGAACCCCACAATGGGCTTGGCGGGGAAGAGTGGGGATTTTAAAAATCTATGAAGCATGCTCTGATGGGGGGAATCCACAGGGTGCTAAAGGAACACATAGGAGATGTGTCTGGAACAGTTCTGTGAGGAACTGGCCAGACGAGAACTTCAATCATCTTTGATGAGTTCCTCTCCTGCACTCAATGTCCCCATGTACAACACAATGTAATATCTCGGCTAGGTCAGTTCTTTCCTTTCCATATCTTCACATAAAGGAATATTTACAATAGTCTCTCTGGGAGGTAGACTTATAGATGCCAGGCAGACCTGGCACACCAGCTCTGTGGCCTGGAGCAAGTTATTAAACCCCTTGTGGTCTCAGTCTCTTCAACCAAACAATGGGGACATCAATGCCTTCCCCATAAATCTATGATGAAGAAAAAATAAGATAATATTTTAAAAATAGCCCCAGGCCTGGCACTTCAAAGATAATCATTCCAGTCTCTTTCCTATGCCTGCATTTTCTCCCTTTGTTTAATATACTCTGTTCTCGGGACGCCTGGGTGGCTCAGTTGTTAAGCAGCTGCCTTCAGCTCAGGTCATGATCCCAGCGTCCTGGGATCGAGTCCCACGTCGGGCTCCTTGCTCGGCAGGGAGCCTGCTTCTCCCTCTGCCTCTGCCTGCCATTCTGTCTGCCTGTGCTCGCTCTCTCCCTCTCGCTCTCTGATAAATAAATAAAATCTTTAAAAAAAATACACTCTGTTCTCAGCTGCTGAATTCATCTTTGCAAACTTTAATCTTCTCTCTCTCTGGCTTGAAAGTTTTCAGATTCCCATAGCCTGCAGAATAAAGTTTGTACCTGTAGGAAAGAGAGGTGTATCCTAAGGGACGAATGAAAAAAGTATAAAGAAGAACAGCTCAAGAGCACAGAGAGGGACCTAGGGCATGTAGTCCATTGAGCATCTGGACTATTCCTTGAGGAGGTGATCTTGAGCTGAGATATGAAAGATGAATAGGAGTTTACTAGGAATACGGAGGGATGGAGGGAAGAGAATTCCAGATAAGGACCTTCAAGGAGGAGGAGGAGAAAGATGAGGGGAAGAGGAGAAGGCTGGGGAGGAGGCAGTGGGAACAGCCAGTATGGCTGGCATGCACAGAGCACCAGGGAGGAACGAGAGGGGCCAGGGCCATTCAGAACAGAGCCTGGTAGGGCATGCACTTGTACAATAATTTCCATATATGAAGCAATGGGAGCCGTGGGAATATTTTTAGGCTATAACTTGTTTTCTTGTCAGTTGCTCTTGTTAGGAAGGGCCATCTCTTTATTCTTTATTGTAAGCTCCGTAGGTGCTCAAGGAATTTGACTAATGAAGTGAAGGCAATTATAATTGTAGAAATAGAGGAAAAGAATCCTGGTCGTTCAATTTTCTGGTTATTTGGATGAGAGTGAACTGAGGCTTCACTGCACAGAGTGTCTGGGGACTGCTGCCAAGTTAGAGTTTGAGTTGATTCGGATCTCCAGGAACACACAGATGAGACTGACAAACCCATATTCCCTCCAAGGAAGGAAACTAGCACTACCCCAGAGACTAGACAAAGGGGGAATTAAGCTCGCTGGAACTTGAGCCTGGGGACCAGAGAACTAATGGCAGCTTGGCAGATTCTTGGGTCTCCATGGAAACAGGCAGATTCTGGAAAAGTTTTCTTCTTGAAGGGAAGGGCAATATTGGCTGCTTCCTTTCCTCTGGACACCCTCAGCATGCATGATTCATAAAGCATCTGTCTGTAGATTTGCTCAAGACAGGGGGCCATTTTGCACCATTTCTGACCCCTACACTCCTGTCCTACCCTCCTGTAGAGCTCTCAGCCACTCCTGTACCCAGTGTGTCCAGCTGTCCCACACACGGTGAGGCTCAGTCACGAGACATGAGTCACAGAACCCACTACAGTCCTGTGTCTGGTTTATCCTCATATCTCAGGGTCTAGGATGGTATCTTATACAAAGTGAAAATTCAACACATTTTTAGAAAAAAAAAAAAAAGTGTGAAGAGTAGAAGGGAATAATAGCCAAGTTCCTAGGTGGTCCTCTTCCTTAGAGTTGAGAAACAAAAATGCATAGCTCAGGCTTCTCAAATTTTAAGTGCATACAATTAACCAGAGATCTTGTTCTGATTCAGTAGGTTTGGGATGCAACTGGATATTCTGCATTTCTAACAAGCTCCCAAGTGATGCTCATGCTGTGGTCCTTGGCTCACCCAAGGCAATAAACAGAACAGCTGACTAAATAGCCAAATTTTGAGAAAGGGCAATTGTTACTTATGCTTTATAAATTGGTAGCCATCCCAGCTCACCTACGAGATAAATGTACAAGCCTAAGTCTGCATGCAGAAGGTTCAGTGTTGTTCTGGAATATTCATTTCATTTACACCTGTGGGCAGAACTGGGCATACATACCAACCATATGTATTGAAAGTCATCTCCACACCAAAGAGATCAGTGAGCAATTCAATAGCAATTCATAGCATATAATTCCAAGTTATTTTGTAATTATTTCAGAAATACTGAATAGTTGTGTTTGTTTTGGTCATACCTTCATTCATTTAACAAGCATTTGTGGAAGATTACCCTCGACAGAGCCTCTCGGGACGCTGGAAGCCACTCTTCATGCCCTCCTTGAGCGCCCAGTCTAGTGGGTGAGACCAAAAGAAAACAAATAATGACAGTATAATATGATGAATTGTCCTTCCCAGTGCTATACAACAGAAATATAACATGAGCCACAAAAGTAATATAAAATTTTCTAGGAGTCACTTAAAAAAAAAGTAAAACAAACTAGTGTAATTCATTTTAACAGTACATTTACTGAACCCAATATATCCCAAATAGTCTCATTTCAATATATAATCCATATGAAGAGATATTCAATATTTTACTATTTTTATACGAAGTCATTAAAATCTGGTCGACATTTTGGCCTTATAGCCCATCTCAAGTTGGACTGCCACATTTCAGGGCCCCCAAGCTACACTTGACAGTGCAGATCTCTACAGTGGGGAGGAGAGAAACTTCTCTGCCGTAGATCCTGAGGGTGGCTCAGGAAAGGGGATAATCAACTGTGCTTCAGACTAAGGGTGGCAAGTACTGTCTGGAAGGGCACCGAGGAGGTGTGAGAAGCTGGATCTGCCACCTGGCCCCAAGACACAGGTATGACAGGTGAGCAGCTGCCCCGGAAATGGTAGGGAGGACAGGCCTGGTGTTTAGAAAGGGGGGTCAGCCAGGAACTCTGGAATCTGTGGGCCTGTGGTTCTCAGCTTCTCCCAGACCAATGGCTGGGTGTCAGGGCATGAAAGGGGGTGTGATGATTTTGGTTTCCTCTTCTATCTGAGTGGAGCTTGTTGTGAGTGAGTGCTGAGCCTGGGATGGATCTAAGCCTTGGAGTATCCTTTCACTGAAGGGTCACTATCTTCTGGGCTGGGGAATTTCACCCCAGGGTGGGGGGGCAGGATTGGAGTGGCTATGTCCTGCTGCCGTAACTGAGGGTCCTTAATTCTGAATCTGACTCAGGGACAAGACAGGCTGGACACTGTGCTGGGCCCTTTACAGACCCATTCTTTGAATGTGGACACTGAGGGCTCTGGGAGGTTAAAGGCAACAGTCCAAGGTGTAACAGGTGACAAGTGGTAGAACGAGGATGGAAACTGAGGCACGTGTGACTCACTCTGCTTTCTCCCCAGCATGCTGCCCCAAATGTGGAATATCCCAGTACAATACACTCCCCTGGGGATTTGCATTTTTGATTTTATAATCAACCAGCAAGCACTTATTTAATATTGACTGACTGATGGGAAAGAATGCTGTGGTGAGTGTGTAGGACATGGTCTCTTCCTCAGTTACTAGTGCTCTAGGAAGGACGACACACAAGATCCTGTGACAGGAAAACAAACTGTGAAATAGAAAAAAAAAATCAAGATAATTTCAGGAGAAATTTGTGAGACTAGACATGTTCAGTTAGTATTTAAAATCATAAAAGCTTTAACTGTGGATAAAGGAATATTGAGCAGGGCAACATTGCCAGACTTTCTGAATCACACTTATAATTTTCCAGAGATTAAAATCTTCCTATCCTTTGTTTCCTATCCTTTTTCAGACCATGTAATTGGCCAAGGTGGCAGGTGAGGACACTGATATCCCTCAGCTTCTAGAAGGTATGTTCTCAGCTACTGATGCAAAAATCAGGGCATTGATATGTCCATCAGGAGACACCTGGTACAGTGGGAAAAACAAAGAACTTGGAGACTAAAACCCGTAGCCTTCCATCCCAGCTGAAGGTCGGTGGCCACATTACCGGATGTCTCTGAACTTGCCACTCTCTTCCAGGGTTGTCTTGGGAATTTGAAGAAGTAAGTAGCGCATAAAGCCGTCTATGAAGATTCTGGACTTCTTTTAACTTTTTTCTCCTTCCCTTACACCTAAGACTTTAACCACCTTTGGGATTTTCACTTAATAAAAGCAAGCAGAATTAATTTGAGTAATTTTGCTCCAACCATTCACAGGTAGATCCATATGACACACCCTATTTGTGGACCACTCAAAAGTCACTCCTAGCCCCCTTTCTTCCAATCAGCTCTTGCTCTAGAGGCAGGAGCAAATACTTGTTAGTAGAGACTGTGCAAGACAGTTCTGTCCCATTCATGATTGCATGCTGCAACGCATTATTCAATAGAAAGTATATGGCCATCTGGTATGTGCCAAACACTCTTCTGGCCACCGGGGGAGATGGAAAAAATATGTATATATGTTAGATAATGCTTTGCAAAAATAGTAAAGTAAAACACAGAAAGGAATGGTGGAAGGGAAGTGGAATTATGAATAGGGTGGTCAGGGAAGGTCTCACCGCAAAGCTGAAATGTGCACAAAGCCTGAAGGAGGTGAGGAGCCAGCCATATAGTGACAGAGGGGAAAAGCATACCAAGTGGAGGGAACAAGAGATACAAAGGGGAGGCCTGGCCTTCTTAAAATAGTGGGAGTCACTGTGGCTAGCGTGGAATGTACAAAGATTGTGTTGTCAAAGAGGGATCAGAGTGGAAATAAGATAGCCAGATCACATGGGCCTCATAAGCCCCTCTGAGGAGTCTGGAGTTAGCTCTGGGTGTGCTGGGAAGATATCGGGGCTTGGAGCAGAGAGAAGCCATTTTTGAATTTTACTTTAATGTGCTCACTCTGCTTGGTATATTGGGAGAGGACAGGATGAATCAAGGGGAAGGAGGTGGGTGAGAACTGGAAGATAATGGGGTGATATGATGGTGACTTGACCAAGGGTAACAGTGGAAGTATGTGGTCATCAGCTGGAGGCTTCAAGAAAAGGTGTTGATTTCCTAATAAAAAGAAACAGATCATACTAAATGGATTCTTTTCCCTTTACTCTTCTTGATGAATGTGATGACCTGACTGGTAGCATCCATCTTTGGTTCAAAAACATGCTAAGACCCTGACCAGGGGCATTGTCGATCCCCCAACCAAGAGCAGTGATTGTCTAGACTTCTTGTACTGTGAATAAACAAAGCTCTGTTGAGTGTATCTTCAGGAGCACAGTGCCCTCCGTGATGCCCTCCTCCTCCTGCCCTTCTTCATCAGGAGCCCAGCCATCTGAAAATGATCTGAAAGGCCAGGCTCCAAACTTCTCCAAGGAAGCAAAGAGCCCCTGTGTGACTGCAGGAGGAAGAGATCAGAAACATATTCTCTCCTAATCTCCCTTCATCTGAGCTAATTTTCAAATGGACAAAGTAATCAATTCACGTGATAAATATAGCTCATTCAATGGGCTGAATGAGTGGCTGGAACAATCCCCCAAACTCTGGTGTCCATTGAATGAGTGGCTGGAACAATCCCCCAAACTCTGGTGTCCATTGAATAATTGAAATTATGCTACGGCATGGAAAATTTTCAACAAATAAAATGTCTGAAAATCTATTAAAGATACGTCTGCAAGAATCATTTGCAAAAGCCTAACTCAGCAATAAAAAATAAATTGTGTTTCCGTTCTTGCTGCCGTTCTCTTTGGGAAAGAGCATGTTACTACCACTCCGTGGGCAGAGGGAGGCCGTGCATTTTGGAATGAAGGATGAGACAAGCTCTAAACCATGGGGTTTCGACATGTAGGTAAAGATTCTACACTGGAAAGTGAAGACGGAACAATTTCCCTGACTTCCTGTTGCTCAGATAATAGATATACTGTTTTGTTTCATCCGTGGGCGGGGGGTGGGGGGTTGGAATCGGAATTTCCCATCTGTGACTTTGAGGGACAGACAACTTTACTCAGAGATTTTGGAGCTCATTCAGGCTATTTGGTCCAACCCTATGGGGATCAAAGAGCTCACTAGAATCCCTTATTTCTGTTTTCATCTCATCCTGAGCACAGAGCTCAGACAAGGAAGTCCCTTCAAAGGTAGGTTAGAAAGTTGACCGAGGGAATGTAATTTTTGAACTATAAACTGAAAGACCTTCTGAGTGGTTTTTTCCTGGTATGATGCAGCTCTCCTGGTCGGCTTCATAAGCTAGTCGGGGTGCTGTTTCCATCACCCTCACATACTCTCTCTCTTGGTTCAGAGAACTTGCTGGACACCTCTTTAACTTAAGACCATGAAGCTTAAAGCCACAATCCTTTTGCCTGTTTCATCTCATTATTTTTTGTTATAGCTCAGGGTGCTGGCCTGGGGTTCGTCATCTGCTGCGGGCAGGGCAGGATCTGTGATTTCCTCTCTCCAGATGGGCGATGGAGCTCAAGGGCTGCCCACTTATCTGAGACTATGCCAGCCATATTGAACTCCAGGTGGATTCATGCCAGGGGGAACTTGAAATGGGAAAGAGACACAACTTCCCCTCACAGAGTCCAGACTTCCTCCTAACTGAGAACTATCAGAGCTCTGATTCCATTACTTAAAAGGAATCACTTAATTTGGCACCAAATTAAGTAAAAAAAAAAAAAAAAAAACAACTGCCCACATCAATTAGCTGTCGTGTTAGAAGCAGCTCAGGGGCAAGCTGAGAGGATAAGCAGTGGTTGAAACAGAAAGATAGGATAAAGCAACACCACACATTGCTTCCTGCAAGTGCAGAGCGAACTTCAGCGTTGGTACCAAACTTCGTCCTGTGAGCAAGTCAAGTGCATTTGGGAAGGGAGTTGGAGAATGGTTATTCTTTCCTTTTAGGGTGAGAGCAAGTTTACCAGAGCTTAGAAAGAGTGTCTGAAAAAAAGTACTTTCTGTCTGCCAGACACCAGAGCACTTTGTGTTTTAACTCACTTAATCTCCAAAACAGCCCAATGAGGAAGCTACTTTTATTATCCTCATTTTACAGGCAGGTAACAGATGCTTAAAGTTAGATAACTTGCTTAGGGTCATGGGTAGCAAAAGATGTCAAGGCTGTTGTTCCTCACCTCTACAGACTACTTTGAGGGTGGCCTAGGTGGCTTCTGCACAGGCTTGAGGTGTGTAGAACTGAATTTTATTTCATGGTGGCCTGGCACCTGCTCTCTCCCACAGATATGTACACCTTCTCCCTCAGTTGCCCCCACCCCCAGCCGCACTTCTTTCCCAGTTGGCCTTCTGCAAACCTTGGCTACAAGGGGGTGGCTGTGGCTGACCTGAAGGGGACAGTTGCTTCAGTAGCCGCTAGTCTATTTGTAGTGGGGTGCTGGATGGCTGCACACAGCAGAGCCTGGCAGCCATGGCCCTGGGGAAGTCCTTTGGCCTCACTAGTTTCTCCCACCTCAAAGCAACCTGAATGTGACTTGAAAGGCATCTGATAATTCTACTGTGTGTTGTTCAGTTTCTGGGCATAGCTGGAGAGGATGGCAGTAGAAGCATGAGTCCAAAGTAGTGCAGGAGGAGTGAGAGAACCCAATGGGGAGACTAAGAGACCACCTACTAAGGCCTGCTGCCATGAAATCCGGTGACCTGGGTGGTGGTCTGCTGACTGGCAAGAGAAGTGGGCTTGAGATGGTTTCTGGACCCCAGAGAAGCGTTCCCTTCCCCATCAAGCTGTGCCCCCATTCTTACCTTGATTTCTGAAATTCCATAATTAAACATTAACTTTAATTTAATGCTCCTTCTCTTATCTTAAAAATCAATGGTGGATTTGTTAAAAAGAGAAAAAGGAGAAAGAGTTGTGTTGATAGAAAGATCCAGGTTCTTAAAATCAGAAAATCTGTAAGGAATTTGTTGTAATTATACCATACATATAAACATTTCAAAAACTACATTTTATTTATTTTTTTTAGGTTTTATTTATTTATTTGATAGAGAGAGATTCCAAGTAGGCAGAGAGGCAGGCAGAGAGAGAGAGAGAAAGAGAGGGAAGCAGGGTCCCTGCTGAGCAGTGAGCCCGATGTGGGACTCGATCCCAGGACCCTGAGATCATGACCTGAGCTGAAGGCAAACGCTTAACCCACTGAACCACCCAGGTGTCCCCAAAACTCCATTTCATTTTGAGTTACATATGGAAGTGACTTTGGAATGTCAAAATCTTTTTACTGCCTTTTTAATTTTTAGTACATTAGGTCTTAGTTTGAGCTTACTTAAAATAAAAATACTCTTGGGAAACTCGAACTTTGTATTACCTTTTCTATTTCTGTGTAACAATCTACTATATATTTAGCAACTTAAAACAACATCCATCTATTTGCTTTGTGATTTTGACGAGTCATTTCATTTTTGGACTCAAGTTTCTCCTGTGTCACGTGTGTGTATGAAATGGGGCTGTTTTAAAAGAGTGTTGTTAGTTTAGACTTTCTGAAACTTGGTTCCAAAGTCACACAGAGTCTCTAGTTGTACTGATGCTTGGCATCACTTACAAGGAGTGATGATAGAGTTGAGGATGGGTCATTAAAATGGAACCCAATTGAACACGCACTGTCAGTAGATCCCCAAGGGTCACCATAGCATCTGAAGGGAGCTTTTGGAAAAGTAATTGGTATCAGAGGATGGTCAGGATGAGGGTGGCCTGACTTGTATTTCACAAGATCATTCATTCAAACACTCTTACTCCCAAGCATCTGGAAAACACTCTCTACCATGCTTAGGGCTTTCAGAAATCAAAGTAAGAAGGACACAATAACAAGACTTAATATATTTAGGAGCAGACCAGGTGGGGAAGACACTACTGCTGCCCACCAATATTTCCTGCTTCCTTCCAAACAGTATGATTGTGCTTTCCCAGCCTCTGAATATGGATATTCCATTAATCTTTTCGGTCAATGAGATGTGAGTGGGAGAGGTGTAGGTCCCTTCTGGGTGGAAATGCTTAAGAACTGGCATGTGATGGCACCTGGGTGGCTCAGTGGTTAAGCCTCTGCCTTCAGCTCAGGTCATGGTCTCAGGATCCTGAGATTGAGCCCGGCATCGGGCTTCCTGCTCAGTGGGGAGCCCGTTTTCCCCTTCTCTCTGCCTGCCTCTCTGTCTACCTGTAATCTCTCTCTGTCAAATAAATAAATAAAATATTTTAAAAAAAGAACTGGTATGTGATTCTAATTAATGATGTTGTATATTGTATATTCAAAAATTGCTAAGAGTAAATCTGAGAAGTGCTCATCATAAGAAGAAAACAATGTGTATCTATGTGTGGTGATGGGTGTTAACTAGACTTACTGTGGTGATCATTTCATAGTGTGTACAAGTATTGGAGACAAGTATGCTCTACACCTGAAATCAATATAAAGTTCTATGTCAATTAAATCTCAATTTAAGAAGAGAAAAGAAAAATAATCCTTGTACTGCAAACAAACAAATAAAATACCAGGAAATTAAAATAGAAAGAAATAAAGAACTGGTGTGGCTTTCCACATGCTCTCTTCCTTGTAGTGATCATATAAATTGGGGTGATCATACAAGTTGGGGCGAGGGGTGTTATAATACCCAAGACGGCGCCTAGAAGGTATCAGAACTTGCATACACTGTGAAATAAACTATTGTGTTTTAAGCTTTTAAGATTTGGGGCTTGTTAGTTACGGTAGTGTCACCTAGCATAACCTAACAGATAGAGAAAGAAACAGGGCATAAAATTTGGTCAATGGTAGAAATTGTAGTCTAGAGAGAAATACCACTTTACTGACAGAGGAAGAGAAAAAAAGCACTGATAATCCAAATTCCTGGATGAACTATTTTGAGTTTTCTTTTTATGCTCCCTCCCAGGCTTGAGGGAGTTGGCGAAGTGTTAAAAAGCAGATAGCAGGGATCTCAAGGAGATGAAGAATTAGTCTGGATTCACAGATCGAACTGCCAGCCTCTGGCCGACAGAAAGCTGGTTGGATTTGCAAGCTTGGCTTTCTAAGGAAATAACTCTTTCGGTATCGTCTAGAGTCTTCGCGTAGTCCACTTGTTTCAGCTCTGTTGGGCTGCATGCAAGAAAAAGCATTGGAATTGTCTTTCATCTAAATAACTTGGGATCTTTTGAACTCTTGTTATGTTTGGGCTGATGCATTTTGGCCATCATCTCAAAAAAAGCTGTCCCTGCTTCTTCTGCCTTAGATCAATTTCCTGGAATGGTCTTCTGAGCTTACCCTTTGCTCTCTGTCTTTCTTTTCTTCTTCCAGAGGAGAATCTATTACAAGCCAAACATCAATCCCCAAATCTGAAATTTAGGACCATACCTGATGGAAATGCAGCCTGCACTGTTCTTCTCAACACCAGCCAAGATATCCTGGGCCATCCTGGGGGATAACCATCATTTCTACCACAGAGCCCAAGGCATGGCTGTCCTTTTGCCTTTTCACATCTGAGAATCATCAGAAGATTCACATGGTTTGTTAACTTAGCAATGTCGACAGTTCTCCCACCTATGTAAAAGCCGTGGTAGGTACTTTGGGGATACAAAGATGAGTAAGAACTTCTCTACTTCCTGAATGTTCACTACTAGCTGTCAGCTCATGTACTACAATAAGGGAGAGCAAAACATGGTGTGTTAAAAGAGGCTATGAGAGCACTCTTTTCCCGAATTATGAGTAGGTGACTTAGATAGGTAGATAAATTTGATTCTCAATATAATTAGAATAAATTAGAGAATACCTCAAGGCTCGGTTTGGGCAGGGTGTTATGTACAAAGGAGCAATATGGTGGCCAAAAGTTTATAACAAATATTTCAGTTCTTATTGAAATAGGAAAGAAGATATTGTGTTCTTAATATACGGCCACCCTCTTTAAAATAGCTTTCCTTGCCTTGCTGCTCCTTTTGATATCCTTTACCCCTAGATAATCTTTCTCTTCTACTTGTTCCCTGTCCCTAAAAACCAATGCCTGACAATTTTAAGCACAACTGTTCTCTCTACTTTCCCTTTTGCCCTTTCCAGAATCTCCAAGTGTAGGACAGCCCAGGAGCTGAGCTGGCTTTGAAGAATTCTCCCTCCCTAGATGCCAGAGGGAGTAGTCACACACCCACTTTTGTCCCTGTTCCCCAATGATACTTTTGTCTCTGTTAAATATTGAGAATACTTACATTTAATTTGCGTTTCCTAGTTTCCTAACCTTCAAACATTTCCACAGGATTTCTTCATTGCTATTTCTTCATTGCTACTGAGCATGGAATGAGGTAAAGTATTCTAGTCTGGAAGGTCACAACTCTGCCCCCACTGGATTCATCACTTTGGAAAAGTCACTGAACACCAGGTTTATTTGGTTGCTTCACTATAAACTAAGAGGAGACAAATCAGTTGGATTTCTGAGGTGGAATGCTACACTCAGTGGAATCCCAAGTAATTGCCTTGTGGTGTAGGCATGGAGTGGGGGAGGGTGCTCGTGCCATCTATACTATCAGAATGAGAAAACACGGCTGGAGAAAACTCTCCCTGGTCATATGATTTGCAGTGCAATTGCACAATGTGTGGCTCTATAGAGAATCAAGAAATATGTCAAGGATGGTTCATCAGTCTATAACAAAGATAAAAATATTTTAGCAGTTTAAAAAGAAAATTCATTCATCCTATACTCCTTGATTGTCATAGTTCATTTATGTATGGTTGTATGTATGTATTAGTATGTTCAGTTAGGCAGCCTACAGTCATCATTAGTTTTTTTTAATTGCAGGCTTGCTCTTTTATTTTTATTTAAAAAATATTTAATTACATTTACTAATGTATAATGTATTATTTGCCTCAGGGGTACAGTTCTGTGATCATCAGGCTTACACATTTCATAGCACTCACCGTAGCACATACCCTCACCAATGTCCATAATCCAACCACCCTCACCCTTCCCCCCAACCCCAGCAACCCTGTTTGTTTTGTGAGATTAAGAGTCTCTTATGGTTTGTCTCCCTCCTGATTCTATCTTGTTTCATTTTTTCCTCATTCTTCTCCATGTGGCTGTCCATCCAACCATCCAATTTTCCCAACATCATTTGTTAAAGAAAGTGTAATATTCTTTCCTGTTTTGTCAAAGATCAGTTGACCATAGAGTTGAGGGTCTGTTTCTGGGCTCCCTATTCTGTTCCATTGATCTATGTGTCTGTTTTTTTTTTTTTTTTTTTTTTTTTTTTTTGCCAGTACCATACTGTCTTGATGATTACAGCTTTTTAACAGAGCTTGAAGTCTGGAATTGTGATGCTGCCAACTCTGGTTTTCTTTTTCAACATTCTCTGGTATTCAAGGTCTTTTCTGGTTCTATATAAATTTTAGGATTATTTGTTCCATTTCTTTGAAAAAAATTGATGGTATTTTGGTAGGGATTGCATTAAAAGTGAAGATTGCTTTAGGTAGCATAGGCATTTTCACAATATTTTTTCTTCCAATCCATGAGCATGGAACATTTTTCCATTTCATTGTGTATTCCTCAATTTCTTTCATGAGTACTTTATAGTTTTCTGAGTATAGATTCTTTGCCTCTTTAGTTAGGTTTATTCCTAGGTATCTTATGGTCTTGGCTGCAATTGTAAATGGGATTGACTCCTTAATTTCTCTTTCTTCTGTCTTGTTGGTGTATAGAAATGGAACTGATTTCTGTGCATTGATTTTATATCCTGACACTTTACTGAATTCCTGTACAAGTTCTAGCAGATTTGGAGTGGAGCCTTTTAGGTTTTCCACATAAAGTATCATATCATCTGCAAAGAGTTATAGTTTGACTTCTTCTTTGCCAATTTGGATGCCTTTAATTTCTTTTTGTTGTCTGATTGCTAAGGCTAGGACTTCTCGTACTATGTTGAATAACAGTGGACCTCCCTGCCTGTAGTCCTGACCTTAGGGGGAAAGGTCTCAGTTTTCCCCCTTTGAAAATGATATTTGCTGTGGGTTTTTCATAGATGGCTTTGATGATATTGAGGTATGCACCCTCTATGCCTACACTGTGAACAATTTTGATCAAGAAAAGATGCTGTACTTTGTCAAATGCTTTTTCAGCATCTATTGAGAGTATCATATGATCCTTGTTCTTTTATTAATGTATTGTATCACATTGATTGATTTGCAGATGTTGAACCAACCTGGCAGCCCAGGAATAAATCCCACTTGGTGTAGTGAATCACCCTTTTAATGTTCTGTTGGATGCTATTGGCTAGTATTTTGGTGAGAATTTCTGCATCTGTCTTCATCAAGGATATTGGTCTGTAATTCTCCTTTTTGATGGGGTTTTGTCTGGTTTGGGGATCAAGGTAATGCTGGTCTCATAAAATGAGTTTGGAAGTTTTCCTTTTCTTTCTAATTTTTGGGAACAGTTTCAAGAGAGTAAGTATTAACTCTTCTTTAAATGTTTGATAGAATTCCCCTGGGAAGCCGTCTGGTCCTGGGCTCTTGTTTGTTGGGAGATTTCTGATGACTGTTTCAATCTCCTTATTGGTTATGGGTCTGTTCAGGCTTTGTATTTCTTCCTGGTTCAGTTTTGGTGGTTTGGATGGCTCTAGGTATACATCCATTTCTTCCACATTGTCAAATTTGCTGGTGTATAGTCGCTCACAATATGTTCTTATAATTGTTTGTATTTCTTTGATGTTGTTTGTGATCTCTTCTCTTTCTTTCATGATTTTATTTATTTGGGTCCTTTCTCTTTTCTTTTTGATCAGTCTGGCGAGGGGTTTATCAATCTTATTAATTCTTTCAAAGAATCAGCAACTAATTTTTTTTTATTATATTTTTTTTCTACTGTTCTTTTGTTTTCTATTTCATTGATTTCTGCCCTGATCTTTATTATTTCTCTCTTCCTGCTGGGTTTAGGCTTTCTTTGCTGTTCTTTCTCCAGCTCCTTTAGGTGTAGGGTTAGGTTGTGTCCTT
Organism: Mustela nigripes; assembly: GCF_022355385.1. Taxonomy (NCBI): domain Eukaryota; kingdom Metazoa; phylum Chordata; class Mammalia; order Carnivora; family Mustelidae; genus Mustela; species Mustela nigripes. The sequence continues at coordinate 97,664,413 of NC_081559.1, forward strand.
GAGACCTTTCTTGTTTCTTGAGAAAAGCTTGTGTTGCTATGTACTTTCTTTTCAGGACTGCCTTTGCTGTGTCCCAAAGATTTTGAACAGTTGTATTTTCATTTTCATGAATTTTTTTCAATTCTTTAATTTCCCAGTTGACTCATTCATTCTATAGTAGGATGTTCTTTAGCCTCCATATATTTGGGTTCTTTCCAACTTTCCTCTTGTGGTTGAGTTCTAGCTTCAGAGCATTGTGGTCTGAAAATATGCAGGGAATGATCCCAATTTTTTGGTACTGGTTGAGACCTGATTTGTGACCCAGGATATAATCTATTTCAGAGAATGTTCCTTGTGCTGTAGAGACGAATGTGTGTTCTGTTGCTTTGGGATGGAATGTTCTGAAAATATCTGGTCCAGTGTGTCATTTAAGGCCTTTATTTCCTAGTTGATCTTTTGCTTGGATGATCTGTCCATTTCAGTGAGGGTGGTGTTAAAGTCCCCTACTATTATTGTATTATTGTTGATGTGTTTCTTTGATTTTGTTATTAATTGGTTTATATAGTTGGGTGCTCCCATGTTAAGGGCACAGATATTTAAAATTATTCAATTCTCTTGTTGGACAGACACTTTGAGTATGATATAGTGTCATTCCTCATCTCTTATTATAGCCTTTGGCTTAAAATCTTATTTATCTGATCTAAGGATTGCCACCCCCGCTTTCTTTTGATGTCCATTAGTATGGTACATTTTTTCCCACCCCCTCACTTTCAATCTGGAGGTGACTTTGGGTCTAAAATAAGTTTCTTGCAGACAGCCTATCAATGGGTCTTGTTTATTTTTTTTAATCCATTCTCATACCCTGTCTGTTGATTGGGGCATCTAGGACATTTACATTCAGGGTAACTATTGAGAGATATGAATTTAGTGCCATTATATTACCTGTATGGTGACTGTTCCTGTATATTGTCTCTGTTCCTTTATAGTCTGTTACTTTTAGGCACTCTCTTTGCTTAGAGGACCTCTTTCAATACTTCCTGTTGGGCTGGTTTGATTTTTGTAAATTCTTTTAGTTTTTGTTTGTCCTGGAATCTTTTTATATCTCCTTCTATTTTCAATGACAGCCTAGCTGGATAAGTATTCTTGGCTGCATGTTTTTCTCAATTAGTGCTCTGAATATATCATACCAGTTCTTTCTGGCCTGCCAGGTCTCTGTGGATAAGTCTGCTGCCAATCTAACATTTCTACTGTTGTATGTTACAGACCTCTAGTCCTGAGGTACTTTCAGGATTTTTTCTTTGCCACTGAGACTTCTATGTTCTACTATTAGATGATGGGGTGTTGACCTATTTTTATTGATTTTGTAGGGTGTTCTCTGTGCCTCCTGGATTTTGATGCTTGTTCCCTTTACCAAATTAAGGAAATTCTCTGCTATAATTTGCTCCAATATACCTTCTACCCCCCTCTCTCCTTATTCTTCTTCAATCCCAATTATTCTAATATTGTTTCATCTTAGGGTATCACTTATCTCTCACATTCTCCCCTCATGGTTGTTTATCTCTCTTTTCAGCTTGTTTATTCTTCATCATTTGGTCTTCTATATCCCTCCATTTTTTATTAAACCTCATCAATAGCTTTTTGTTTTGTTTTGTTTTCAATTTTGCTACAATTTTAGTTTTTTTATTCTTCCAGACAGAGATTTTATTTCTCTAGAAGGGGATTCTCTAGTATCTTCCATGCTTTTTTCGAGCCCAGGTACCACCTTGATAATCATTATTCTGAACTCTAGTTCTGACATTTTATCAATGTCCATATTGATTAGGTCACTAGCCATTGGTACTACCTCTTGTTCTTTTTTTTTTTTTGAGGTGAGTTTTTCAGCCTTCTCATTTTATCCAGATAAGAATAGGTGAATGGGAGAACAAAGTACTAAAAGGGTAGCAATGATCCCAGAAAAATATACACTAAGCAAATCAGAAGGGAATTGAAACTGAGAGGAGGAGAAAGGAAGGAAAAGAAAAAAATATATATATGTATATTTGACCGGTGAATAGAACAGAGTGACTCACTTGATTTGCGAGTATTTTGGTCTATTAGAAGAAACTATCTCCCAAAATTTTAAAGAAATAAAAACTTATATACATATATAAAATATATAAAAATAAGGGTAAACACGATAAAGGATTGGAATATGATTGTAAAGATGAAAATTAAAAAGATTCTTAAAAAGGAATTGATGAGATCAGAAGTTGGCTAAAAAAGAAAAAATAAAAAAAAAAGAGAAAAGAATGTGATTACGCTGGAGATGAGAACAATGTCATGTGCTAGATTTAAGGTATATTTTGATCTGTTAGAAGATAATGTATCCCCAAAATTAAAGGAAGAAAAACCTATATGTATACAAAAATAAGTTTAAATACAGAGAAGGGATAGAATATAACTATAACAATGAAAATTTAAAAAGATTTTTAAAAAGGTATTCATTAGATAAAACAGTTAAAAAAACATTAAAATAGGAAAGAGGAAAAGTTAAAAAATAGAAAAAGAAAACAAAATCTAAAAATTTGTCTTTGAAAGACTAAAGAATCATGGGAAAAAAGCCATAAATTCTAGGTGCTTATTCCCGAGGCTCTGAAGTTTTGCAGTCTCATTAATTGGTGAACTTGGCTGGATGTTCTTGCTGATCTTCTGGGGGAGGGGCCTGTTTCAGTGATTCTCAAATGCCTTTGCCTGAGGCAGAATTGCACCGCCCTTGCCAGGATCCAGGCTGTATAATCTGCTCAGGTTTGCAGTTTGCTCTTGGGAGCTTTTGCTCCCTGAAAGCTTTCCGTAGAGCTTTGGAGGAGCTTTCTGTAGAGCTTTTTTTTTTTTTTTTTTTTTTTTTTGTTGTTTTTTTTTGTTTTTTTATATTCTTTTTTTTTTGTTTTTTTTTTTTTTTTTTTTTTTTTTTTTTTTTTTTTTTTTTTTTTTTTTTTTTTTTTTTTTAATGTAACAAAAAGATATTTATTAGAATGCCTTTTTACTACCTCTATTTTCAACATCTATCAGGCACTTCAGAGTATCTGGAAAGAGTAGATATTTCAAATATGTACTTAGCATTGTCATCTATATATACAGTAGTTGAGGGATAAAATGCAGACACAAAACAATGGTTGTAATATGAAAATGTCTTCTAAATATGAGGAGTCTGGCACAGAACCTTCTTTTCTTCCTGCTCAAGGTTGTCTACCCTATATCCTCTTAACTACTGAACAAATGTGGGTGTGTGTCACTCCTGATGTCCCTTCAAGAGGTGGTCTAGCAATTCTGTTTCAAAGTCATTTTCAAAAGACAGGTTTTTTCTATGATTAAAAAAAAAATAAGCATTTACAAAACATGTGATTTTTCTAACTCTACTTTATCATATGTAGGCAACTTCTTTACATCTAGAAGGCCTAGATGTGGCAAAAGTTTTCCTTTGAAATGTTGGGCGGTTGGGAGCTGAGAGCAGCTTTTTCATATTATGTACACAGACCTTCTAAAAATGGTCAGCAAATCTTCCCGAAGGGTGGTCTTCCTATTGGCCAAATGCTGTAGGTAATTCTCACATGTTGATCTTCCAACATCAATGTTTGGTGGAATGAAGACCAACTGCCTATGGCCCGTTAACCATTCCACCCGTCCTTCTGGGCCCATTAGGGCCTCTGTCCACCGTTCCCCATGGAAGGTGAGGTTTCATCCAGTGGGATCGGAGAGGTCTTCCCAGGGCCAGAGCCGGACCTATGTGGCTGCAAGGCCCAGAGGTGGCCGAGCTAGCGTCCCCACAGACCCACCTTCTCAGACCCTTGATGGCCCAGTGGGCAGAAGATGAAGATGAAGAACCATGAAGATGGTTGCCTCCCAATCTCCAGCCCAGAGGATCTGAGAGCTCGAGTTCCCACTCTTCAGTGCACCCTCAGAGAAAAACAGTCAATCCCTCCCATATCCCTGGTCTCCTGCCACACTCCGAGCTCACCCAGCCTGTACTGAGCATTTCTATCTCTGGTACATGGCCCTGTCTGGAGTCTCCCAACCCAACAGATTCTTGCAGTGTGCTTCAACACCACTCCTTCCGGAGGAGGAAGGAGGGGGTCTCTCTGGATCTGCCACTTGTGGGGTTGCTGCTTGAAGAGCATTAGCTCAACTGTGCCTTGGATCATGGTTTAAGGTAATCCTGAGCTGAGAGCCCACTCCTCAGCTCTGTCTCTGTACCAGCTTCCCCGCTTTGATACCTGGGAACTCTGCCACACTCAGACACCTCTGGTCTTTTTGTGACCCTGTGGGTCTTGAGATCACACTGTCCCAGTGAGGGGTCCACTCTCCACTTGGCCTCCAGAGCAACATCCCTCCATGGAGAAGACTTCCAAAAGTCCCAATTTTGTGCTCCACTGCTTTCACTTGCTGGGAGCCGACCCCTCCCACTGCAGTCTACCTTCCCAAATGTTGCCTTGGATTCACTTCACTTCCAGAAAGTGGTTGATTTTCTGTTCCTAGAATTGCTGCTCTTATTCTCTTTGATCTTCTGTTGAGTTTATAAGTGTTCAGCATGGTTTGATAACTATCTACAGGAACTCCTGGGACTCGATAATATTTAGGTCTCCTATTCCTCCCCCATCTTGCACCTCCCCCTGTTTTTTCTCTTTTTAGAGAGAAGTGGTTCTCATTAATTAATAGCACAATCATAGCTACATTTTAGTAAGTCTAGACATTAGCAAAAAAATATTATTCTAATGCTACCAACATAATCCAACTTTCAACATGGCCCTTACTCCATTCTAGTCCTTTTTGGTATGTATTTTAAAAGGTTACAATCATAATGTACAAAAATTTTGTCTTGCATTTCCACTAAATACCGTGTAATGGAATATATCTGTGTTTTTACATATTCTTTTAAAAGAAGCTTTTTAATGGCTGCTTCATGTTCTGTGTAATAGTGATTTCTCTTTTAGTCATCTATTGCTGTGCAACAAACCTCTCAGAACTTAGTTACCTAAAACAACAACCACTGTGTTATCTCTCATGTGTCCTGGGCTTGGGAAAGCTTGTCTGGGTTGTTTAAGTTCAAGCAGCTGCCATCACGTGGTGGCTGGATGTGGGGCAGTTGGAGGTTGGCCAGACTTCCATCTCTCTTTGTGTAGTCTCAGAGCATCTCATTGTGGAGCCCTGACTCATGCTACTTTGGGCTTCTTCACAATATGGCAACCTCAGGATGCCAGGCCTTCCTATGTGGTGATTCAGGGCTCCAGCGGGAATGTTTTAACCAGTCAGGCAGAAGCTGCATTGTGTTCTATGACCTTCACATAGTATCCCTCCAGCTACACTAACCAGTAATCAAGGTCAGCCCAGATTCAAGGGGAAAGGGTATGTCTTGCTGGCTGGATGATGAAAGAGTCTGCAGTTTTAAAATTTAATTTCACAACCCGTTTGGTTCTTCTTTTATCATTGGACATTTGTTTACTTCTGGGTTTTTGCTTGTTTGTTTGTTTTTGCTGCCAAGATAATATTGTGATAAACATCCTCATGTGTATATCTTTTCCCATATTTTATATGAAAGTAGGATTATCATTTCCAACAATATAATCTTTCCTATGGTTCTTGAACTACATTGCCAAGGAATTTTCCAAAAGGATAGTATTGATTTAAAATGCCATATGCAATGTAGGTGAAAATATTTTTGATTTATCATTATTACCAGTGTAAATTACCATTAGACTTTTATTTTTTTAACTTAATATGTAAGATGGGTTTTGTTTATTTAATTTGCATTAGTTTTATAACTGGCAAAGTCATCTTTCCTGTTTGCAAATTTTATTATCTCATTGTCTTTCTAGTTTATATATTGGGTCTGAATGTGTTTATTGGAAGTTGCTTGAACTTTTAAAAGCTAAAAATATCAGTCACTTCCATATCATATTTTCCAGTTTAATTTTTTTCTTTCAGTTAATAACTTTTCTTGGAGGTTAGGTGTTTTTAACTTTTTCCTACAAATCTTTTCCTTGTTCTCTGTGATTTCTTTTATCACATTTGTACTTAGAAAATCATCCCTCCTCCAGGTTTTCCAGTACTAAAAAATTATCAGTGATAAGAGTATCTATGATGATGTTTTAGTGGTTACGGTCTTACATTTAACTTCTTATTCATTTTAATTTATTTATTATGTTACTTGGGTCTAAAGTAATTCTTTCCCTAATGCTAATCAGCAAAACCAATGCTATGGGATACTTCTACCTTTGTTGCCATTGATTTATGATATCCTTTTATACAATATAAAATTGTTATTTATGATATGGTCTATTTCTAGACTGTTTATTCCATTGAATTTAAATAGACTCAGTTGTTTTCCTTTGTTTTGCTTATCTGTTTTCTACCTTAGACGAACTCCATAATTAATATGCACTAAATCCAAAAAAAGACCTTTTTTTGAGAATATGATTGAGATTGCATTAAAGCCTGAACTTCAATTTGATATATTTGATGTTTTTGCAATATTTAGTTTGCAAATACAGGTGCATGGTATATCTCCTCATTTGTTGAAACTTTCAAAAAATATTCTTTAATTTATTATAGCTGTTTGTCCAAATTCTTGATTTAAAAGCCAGGATTTCTTTTCTCCTTAAGGGCCAGTACAGATATTGGATTGGTCTCATGGACAAAAGTCTATTGAAAGCAGTCAAGTATCTTCTGAGTAATCTTTTTAGTTCCTAATTTTTTGTTTTTTGGATTTTATGTAAAGTATAATTTTTGACTTAAAAAAATTGTGGGCCTAATGTTGAGATGTCAAACAGTAGTCACGGGTTGCTGGGACGAGGGAAGACAGGTTTGCAGCTTTCAGTCTTAACAAAGAAGAGGAGAGGAAGCAGAGCTGGGAGAAGTGAAGGTAACCATGACAGTGCCTAAGACGTCTTCACAGGGCTCGAGGCACAAACACCATTCATGTCTCTGTTAGGGGTAGGCCTGGCACAACACAGAAAGTGGCTAAGACAGATACACTCTCTAGGGAAATTCTATTAAGATTGGAAGACTGGACCCATTCTCAGTGTACAGCCAATCAAGGAGAAGGCATTGATACCCTCTGTGTGGGCAGAGAATGCCATAGGCTGCCAGCAAGACAGGGTGTCCCGTGCTCCAGGAAGTGCCACCAGATAGGGGCACCCTTGGGCACTCTCCTGTATAAATACCACCTCAGGTTCTTTTTAAACATCCCAATTTTCAATGCAAATACACATGATCACGCCTCTCCTCCAGCATGATGACCCCTGGGTGCAGTCATTTGAATTGACAATCAGTTCCAGTAAGTGCTGAGGGCTAGAGCCTCATCCAGGAAGGGGCGGGGGTGGGGGGGGGAGAAGAGAGGGAGGAGAGACCCAAGTAGTAGGAGAGGGAGGCCATCTGGAAAAAAAGAAGTTGCATACCAACTGTCAAAGTCTGGCTGGGTGTCATCATTAATATGCACTAAAGAGATGGGATTCATGTGCCACGTCACCTCCAAAGTCACCTCTGTTGAGTGTCAGGCTGAAGCCCATGTCCCAGCTGAAGGCAAGTTGGAGCTCCCTCTTATCTCAGGCAAAACCTTGCATTTAATGGTTAGGGAGTGCATACATCACGCACCATTAAAGCTGCCAGTTTCCATCTCTTTCACACCATTAGTAGAATATATATATCATTAAAGGAAGTGAGTTACAATATAAAAATATGGTAATTCAGACTGTCAGGTCACAATTGACAGCACATTTGGGGGGCTGTTTTCCTGATCTGTCTCCAGAGACCCTATATTTAGTGAAAAGACATTTCCCAGAAAATTTTTCATAAATATTCTCCATGGGAAAAATGTATATTTATCACTTCGCATATAAAGAAATCTAAAGTAAATGTTTTAGAAGCTGGCTTCTCAGAAAGTGAGTGGCTATTTTTAATCTGTAGCTACAAGAATTTTTCTTTCCGACTTTTTAAGAGTAGGGAATACTCTGGGTTACCTGCAATGTTAATAGCAACATTATCCGTATTTTTTTTCCTCTTCTTTGTCCTCCCTACAGTCATGCTTCTTGCCCTATGGTCTGCTTCTGGTGTTGGGAAGTATATTAGCATATTTTTTTTGTTGTCTGGACTTTATGATGCTCTGATGCTTTGGAGACTAGCTGAGAGGGGAAGACACTGTCCCTCCCAAGGTAAGCCAATTCCTAGAGATAACTATGACTCTTCTGTACCTTCCACATACAAACCAAAAACCAACTTATCCAAAGCCCATCTCTCCCACCCACCTCCTTTTTTTGGGCTTTCAGACTCTGGGCCACTATACCCTGCTGCCATGATCACAACAGGGCCAGGTACCAGATAGCTAGGGACAGCCCCTAAGCCCTGAAGCCTACTTTAGGTTATCAAGTAGCCAATCCTAAATGTGTAAGGCCTGCTAACCCTGCTTCACCCATTTCTTCCAGCCAAAACCACAAGAAAAGTTCTCATTCATACTTTCTCCTTGCTTCCTCTGCCTCTGGATTCACCTCACTCCTTCCTCCTAAGGGTCTGATGGGTGGTGTGCCCTTTGCTCCTGGACACTGTGAGTAACCATCTCTTTATTGGCAGCCCTCTCCTGATCTGTTGGCCTCACCAGAATGGAATAAAAATAAACTCTACCTTTTAAAACAGAGCAGAGGTGGAGAAATGTCCAGAAATTTCTCCAGTGGCTCAGAGGAGTAGATTATCCCTCAAACTCCATGTAAATAATCCCACTGGCCACTGCCTTGTTGTAATAGGTATCAGTTAGAGTGAGACTTTATTCCACTTCAGCCGGTCATCCTCCATACTGTCGGAAGGAAATCACATTGATGAAAAGCTTTGGAATCCAGCAGCCATGGGAGAGAAGTATAAGCAAAATGAAATTGGAAAGCCTGAGGTTAGTCAGGACACGACCAGGCCAGGGCAGGAAGTTTACCAAGGAAAGAGACTCTAAAAAAAGAAGGCAGAAAAATCAGATTGTGTAAACAGGAGAAACATTCATTTCAGGTAGAATAAAATGGAGAAAATATAATCCAACAGAAACCTTCTTAAGCACAGCACTGGGTTCTGAGGGATGCCTTGCGACCTGAGAAGGGCAGCATGCTGGTCTCCAGAAATGTAGAGAGGAAGGATGCTGGAGAACGGGTGAGGGAGGCCTTCACAATCTCTGTGTGTGAACAGACATGGAGAATGGGCAACAGCTACCTAGCATGAGTGCCCCAGTGGGATAAGTGTAGGGGCCATGGCAGCACAAAGGAGGATGGTCAGCCATCCCGTAGGACCAGCAGGCTTTTGTCAGGAGCTGAGGATGTGGGGGAGGAGAGGTATTTTGAAGAATGTTCCAAGCACGGCAGACAGATTTTGGAAAGGCTAAATGTGAAAGTAAGCCAAGGAAAGGTTTCCAACAGGCAATTGTAGGAACAGTTTTTATTTAAAAAAAATTATTAATTGTGGAAAAAGTCACGTACTATAAAATTTACCATCTTTAAGTGTACAGTTCAATAATGTTAAGTATATACACATTTTTGTGCAATGGATCTCTATGACTTTAACATTTTGCAAACTGAAACTCTATACCCATTGAACAACAACTTCCCTTTTCTCCCTGCCCCCAGCTCCCAGTAATTGCCATTATACTTTCTGTTTCTAAGACATGTCTACTTTAGACACCTCTTATACATGGAATACATTTGTCTTTCTTGTGACGGGCTTATTTCACTGAGCATCATGTCTTCAAAATTCATCCATCTTGTAACCTGTGATGGGATCTCCTCTTTTAACATGGAATAATCTTCCATTGTACATTTTCTTATGTTCATCCACTGATGGACATTTAGATTGCTACCACCTCTTGATTATTGTGAAAAATGCTGCAGTGAACATGGGCATGCAGATATCTCTGAGATCCTGCCTTTAATTCTTTTAGATAAATACCCAGAAGTGGGATTGGTGGATTACATGGCAGAATTTATTTTTTAATGATAATTCTAGTGACTTCATATCATTTTAATTAGATGGGGGAAATATTGGAGTCAGGGAATCCTACTGACTAGTCTAGACAACATATAACAGTTGCTGAGAGTAGGTAGCAGAAGTAGATAGAGAGGAGTAGATGAATTCCAGGTAGAATGATGAGGACTGTGTTGACTGGTTGAATGGGAAGTATGAGAAGGCATGAATGGTGAGGCTCAGCTTTCTGGGTTGAGTACCTGGCTGGATCACGGAGCCTCTTGTACTAGAAGCATAGGAAGAAGGTGGGGGGGGGTGGATCCTAACTGTTTTGGAATGGTGCTTTAACAACAGTTGGAGCAGATGGCAATGGAGAGGCCCATTCCTGCAAGAGAGCTGTCCCAGGGCAGTAGCAGCTAGAGTGCAGAGAAGGGCATCGACCAGAGGAAGAATCGACCAGGGAATCTATTACAGTGCCTGGGACTAGTTGATCCTGGCAGACTTACAGAAGGGAGGCGTCTCAGAATTTTGATGAGATTTTGATCAGATGGATGATGGTATGAGACCAAGCTGTTTAGAATTTTATGTTATTATTTTATTATTTTTTAAAGATTTTATTTATTTATTTGAGAAAGAGGAGAGAGAAAGAGCAGAGGGGAGAGGGGTAGAGGAAGAGGGAGAAGCAGACTCACCGCTTAGCAAGGAGCCTGATGGGGGACTCAATCCCAGGACCCTGAGATCATGACCTAAGCTGAAGGCAGACACTTAATCAAAGCCACCCAGGTGCCTCTGGAATTTTAACAAATATTTTTCCTGATTATAGATAATTTGATTTTGACGTATTTGTGGACCATGTATAGGTATGTATCTGGGAATACTGGAATACTAACTTAGTACTTTTTAGTTAAAGCTTAGAGCGGAGTCAGGCTAAAGAGGGATTTAGAAGTCAGTTGTGAGAAATGGGGTTATGGGTAAGTGACACTTAACCAAGGAAAGCAGAAGGGGCAGCTAAGAAAACTGTGAACCTTGATGATTTGGAACTAGTAGAGGAAAACCAGCCAGGAAAGAAGAATGAGAAGGGTTAGGAATGGAAAAAAGAAGAGAGTCATGTTGGAGATACCAAGAGAGGATGAGAGAAAGAGGGCACAGAAGATTTCTGGGTAGGTGGCCAAATCCGGGCTAAGGACAATGTGAACAGAGTTGACGTGAAAAAGGACTGTTCTCCAATCCCTCCCTTGAACTGCCTAATGAACATTGTAAATACAAAGACTTTCCCACGTTGATGTGGCATATTTTTGTTACTCTATATAGATTAGTTGTTCTAAGTGTGGTGGATACTCGGGCTACATTTTTGGTTGTTACCACTGGGACAGGGATGTTTTTGGCCATCCAGTAGATAAGAAACTAGGAATGCTGCTGGACATCCTACAAGGCACAGGACACATTCCTCCCACCCCAGAAAAGAATGATCCAGCTCAGAAAACCAACTTAGAGACCGGAGAAACTGTGGTATAGACTTCATGTTTTGGATATATTCATTCCATCCATCTTTTTAAAGCTCCAGACATGGTGTTTATAGTGAGGACAATCTGTGACCACATGGCACTTCAGACCCCCCTAGTTTGTGGCTCAACAGCGGGGCCGCTTGAATGGTATGACAGATTTCAGAGAAACAGCCCACCCTTTCAACCAACCCAAGCTGAACATTAGCACGGTAATTTTAGAAATAGCTCCTAAATGCCATAACAGACTTAAGGGAAATATGTTCAAAGAATTAAACATCTGAACTCAGCAAGATCACTCTTTCCTTGGAACTCCTCCGAGCTGCTGCAAGTCCACTCCCTTTCAAGTCTAAGAGACAAGTGGGTCTTCTCCTAGTTGTACTCTTTGAAGTTTTGGCCCAGCTGGTTCCCAGGAACGTCCACTACAGAGCCCCTGAGTTCTCTTTAGCTTAGGTTAGCACACTGGGGCTTTTCTTAATTGAGAGCACTCGCTAATAACTCAATTTCCTAAAAACCAAACAGCATTAACTTCTGCTCCTAGGCAACCAAGCTTCCTGATCATTCAACTGTTTCCTGTGTGTCCTCATTTCCACTGTCAGTGGGGAGGAGCTGGAGCGGACACATGGCCCCTTTGTGCTCATACCAACTCATTCCTGCACACTCTTCTCATTGCCTCCTCCCAACTGTCAGAGCTCACGGTTGGAGGTTCTGAGTAAGATCTGAGTTAGAAACTGCTTGGACATTCACCAGCTGGATAACCAATGTGGACAAGGGACTTCATACCTCTTACTTGAAATGAGAAGAACAGTACTACCCTCAGAAGGTTGTTTAGAGGATGAAATGGGTAAACACATGGGAAGTGCTCAGAGCAGTGCCTGGTATGGGGCAAGCTCTCAAAATAACATGAGCAACTTTATTTGCTACTGTATTGGTTTCCTAGGTTGCTTTAACAAAGTACCAGAGACTGAATGGCTTCAAACGACAGAAATGCATTTTCTTACCATTCTGAAAGCCAGAAGTCCAACATCAAAGTGTTGGCAGAGCCATGCTTCTTCTGGAGATGCTGAGGAAGAATCCTTTGCTGGCTTCTTAAGGTTGTTGGCAATCTTTGGTGGTTTCTTGGCCTGTAGCTGCATCTGTCCCATTTTGCCTCTGCATTCACATGGCCTTTTTACCTACATTTGTCTGCCTATCTATAAATATCCCTCTCCTTACCAGGACACCAGTCATGGTTTTGGGGCCCGCCCCTGCCTCATCCAGTATAGCCTCATCTTAACTAATTATATCTGCAAAGGCCCTATTTCCAAGTTAGGTTACTTTCCAAGGTTTTGATGGACCTGAATTTCTGGGGAACACTACTCAACCTACTATTGAGGTTAGTACCATTGAGGTTAGTGGGCAAATTCATACTGGTTTGGCGGGTGCTTCTCTCCGTGAGAAAAGTCTTTTCAGTATGTTTAACTTTTCCAGACACATTTTAAAAGCTGGTCCTTTAAACATTCTGCGTGTTATAGCCTGAACATCATCCTGCAGAGACGATTTATAAAAAAATCAAAAATAGTGTTTGACTCAGACTTCCTTTGGCAGGAGAGCTGACGGAGAGAATTGGGGTGGGAGGAGGGGGTTGAATTCAACTCAGCCTACCACCTGTCCACAGGCAAGGGGACAGACATCCATGAAATCAACTGAGGCAGCATCATCTGTAATGCAGAGTCACTGTTCTGGTTTATGCCAAGTAGAATTAGATTTGTGTGTTCTGAATATCGAGCGTCACAGTGCCTCAGGGCAACAACAGAAAACACGTGGTAAGAGCGTGGTGCCAGTCAGTACACTATTTATGGGCAGAAAATTCATGTGTATATATCTGTAGGTGGGAGTCCTCTCTCCCAGTTTCCCATGCGGGAAACGACCTGATGCAAACCGTTTACCTGTGCGTTCCCCAGTGTATGCTGCTTTAAGTCTATAAAAGGTCCAAGTGTAAGGTATGTCTGAATGCAGTCAGATGTGTAAAATACCCATGAACCTCTCACGGACTCTACCTGAGAAGATCCAGCTTCTTTCTATCCATGGCCAACTGCCCTCATGTGTACGTCTTCTTTCGTGGTGGTTCTCAAAACTTGGTGTGTATACAAATCACCCAAAGATCTTCTTAAAGTGCAGATTTAGATTCAATAGATCTTGGATGGGCCCAAGGTTCTGCATTTCTAACAAGCTCCCAGGTGATGCTGATGTTGCTGGTCCCTGGAAAGCCTAGCCTGCAAGGCTCTGTTTGAAATGTCACCCCAAACCCATTCCAACAGGTGGTATTTGTGTACCAGGAAGGTAGTTGTGGGAAAACTGTATGGATTCAGAGAATGAGAAATATATCCACTGTCCAAGGGATGCATTCAGGTATAGAGGAAAGAATGCCAGACTGGAAACTGGTATTGGCATTTCAGTTCTGGCTTTGCTAGTGGGTAGCTGTATGATCTTGGATTTATCCTATAACTGCTCAATGCCTCAATTTCTTTACTTGTACAGTAGGAGAGATATTGTTCCCTTTACCTATCCGAATTGGCAAGTATGAACTGAGGTGATGTATCTTTAAAAGTGAAAAATGTAAAGTGAAAAGTGAAAAGTGTAAAGCATTATTTCTTTTTAAGATTTTACTTATTTATTTGAGTGAGAGTGTGTGAGAGAGAGAGAGAGAAGAGGAAGAGGGAAAAAGCAGACTCTACACTGAGCTTACCCAGGGTTTGATCCCATGACCCTGAGATCATGACCTGAGCCGAAATCAAGAGTCCGGCGCTTACCCAACTGAGCCACCCAGGTGCCCCTGAAAAGTGTAAAGTGGTAAATTGCTTTCTCCATCCAGGCTCTCTAGAGAAGGAAAGACTGGTTGTTGGTCCAAACAGGACAGCACTGTGATGTAGGGGGCTCCATTCACAGTATCTGTGTGTGCCTCTTTGAGAGGTTCCCTAGGACTCTGAAGGGTCCTCAAAACATGTTCAAACCTAAAGCTTTTATTACCAACTTCCAGTAATTCAATATATTTAGCATTTACTCAGTTTGCTCTTTGTGCACGACAGGTCTGGTCCTTGGGCTATGGATGTATCAAAATAAATAAGGCAGGGCTCTGGACCTGGAGGAGTTTAATTCCACTATGGGAGAAAGATCATGGACCTAGAGAGCCCTATACAAAGTAGAGGGTGGGTCTCGTGTAATGAGGGTGGGGGTTTCCATGAATTACCATGTTGGCCTATTTTCCCACTTCCCAAACCACTACCTCTTAGTAATCCCACCCTATGTTTCAAGGGATCTAACATGTAATGAGGGTAATGAGGATAGTGTTGAATAATGGTTGAAACCAGGGATCTGGAGCCAGAGGGCCGGGTTTGACATTCAGCTCCATAGACTTTTTTTTTTTTTTTTTTAAGATTTTTATTTATTTATTTGAGAGAGAGACAGTGAGAGAGAGCATGAGAGGCGGGAAGGTCAGAGGGAGAAGCAGACTCCCCATGGAGCTGGGAGCCTGGTGCGGGACTCGATCCTGGGATTCAGGGACCGTGACCTGAGCCGAAGGCGGTTGCTTAACCAACTGAGCCACCCAGGCGCCCCTCAGCTCGGTAGACTTTAAGCAGCCTATTTAATCTCTTTGTGCCACAGAGAGGTTTACACTGGAGATGTTAGAATAGTATCTGCCATGGAGCATTGTTGTAAAGAATAAGTAAGTATACATGAGCTATAAGTAGTAAAGAATAAGTAAGTATACATGAGCTATAGACATGGATACACACGCATAGGTAGGTGTATGTAAGGTGTATGTTCCGCAGTAAGCTCACCTGGTCAGCTACTGTCTCACCGCTGAATGAAAGGGGCATGCGTACAAGGAAGTAAGGGCAGGAATCAGCCTGTGTGGGGCCTATGTGGCTGCGCTTCCACCCCCACTGGTGGAGAATCCACAGGCGGCTTCCACAGGCCGCTTCCAGTAGAAGGCCTTGCCCCAGTGCCAGCAGATGCACAGGAATGGGGTTTTCCTGCTCGGATAACGTGGAGCCTTGAGTGGCAGTGAGTGACCCCAGGGATGGCTTGGCTTTCACTCTCTGGGTCTACTGCCTTACCACTCCCTGGAGACCGCCACACAGGTCCTGAGTCCTGAGCAGCCCCTCCTCTTACCCCAGCCCCCCAGGTCAGAATAGCTTGCCTCTCTGCCAGGTTTCTCTTAAGTTCACACCTCATCCCACTCCCTCCTGAGGCCCCTCTGGTGGTCTGTCTGAGGGCAGACTAGGGTGGGGAGGGGGGATCTCCTCCCTTCTCCATTCTTCTCTGCAGTTCTGTGGTTAGGTTCCTGGAGCATTCCCTGCTTGTCTCAGGTCTTCTGTTGTTCTAGCACTAAAATATGTTAAGTATTCATTCCCTCTATATGACAACTCTGAGTCTCCAGGCAACGGGGGCCTCATGCACAGATGTAGGAAAAAGAAAAACAAGAAGTCCTATTTAATTTATGAAGCCTCTACAGAGACTGCAGGAAAGGTGCGAACACAGGAAAAGGAGAGCAGAGGAGGGTGCCGGCAAACACCCAGCATGCATCTGTTTGTTGTCTTTGCCGTACAAGACACCATAGGGACACACAGGACGGGTTAAGTCTGCAAAGCCCAGGTGGCCCCTGGTGTGTGGCCACAGAGAGACTGACCCTCTTGGCATTGACAGGGAGGAAAATGTTCTCTGAGGGAAGGCTCAGGGGTTGGGGAAAGAATGGCAGCTTCCTAACGGTCCCCTCTGCCATGAAGCCTTGTTAGCTCCAACCTGGAGGAATTCATTCATTCATTCATTCATTCAGCAAGGGCTTTTGGTAAAACTTGCACTTTCACTCTTTGGGGCCACCTAAGGCTATCCGAACAGCCAATACATGTCTCAGTATTGTCTGACTAATTGGCCTACCTCCTCTTCCTGTAACAGTGTCTTTCCATCAGAATCTCAGTTTGGCAAAAGGAAAAGAGTGTGGAGTACAATTTTGGCTCTGCCACTTACTGGCTACATGATCTTGAGCAAATTACTTAATCTTTCTGAGTTCAATTTTTTTAATCCACTGAGTAAGGTAGACAGTAGCTCTATTAGTCAGCTTGGGCGGTCAAACAATACCATACCCCGGATGCTTATGCAACAGATACCAATTTTCACATAGTTCTTGAGGATGGAAGTCCCACATCAAGGTTGGAGTGAGCTCTCTTCTTGGCTTGCAGAAGGCTACCTTCTCTGTTTTCACATGGTAGAAACAGAGACAGAGAGACAGGGAGAGACAGAGATTTTCCTCTTCTTATAGGCCAGAGTCCTTTTGGATTATTAACTACCTCTTAAAGACCCTATCTCCAGATACAGTCATATGGGAGTTAGGGCTTTGGGAAGGGGACACAATTCAGTCTATAACAAATGGCATGGGGTCATTTCCCACAAGTGCTTTCCTCAGGGGAAGAGGCAGGTCCAAAGGGAGACTACCAATATAGTCCCAGCCCTCCCCACTGAGAAGCAAGTTGTGAGCTGAGTAATGCTCCTACTAGTGGCACATTTCTTCTAGGGAGTGCCACTGTCCTTCCAGGCAGGGCCCAGGGTGCTGCTTCCCTTCCTATCTGAGTCTTCCAGGGGTAAATTAGCAGATGCACAGACCCATCAGGCACTGACTTCTCCTACCTCTAAATGCAGGTGCTCCTTGCCAAGACAAAGACAACTGGTTAGGCAATTCTTGCAGAATGAATGAGCTCTAAACGCTCTTGCCTTAACCTAAATAACTCAGAAAGACCTCTCAAATGCCTCATTTCAGAGTAGCAATGTCTGCCAACTTGGTGTTTCATACTTTAGAATCAAGGAGGGCCAGGACTGAAGAAAACCTGTTTTCTTCCTAGTGATAGAGCTTCGCTTTATCGGGCACATCGCTATATTTAAAAGTGAAGTAAATCAACCTTCTTTTAAAAAAATGTGTTTATTTTACTTTTTATTGTTACGTGCAGGGCTCTTTGCTACAAGGCACTCTGGAGAATGTGAGCAATGACAGACAGGTGCTCGCGGTGTGTCTTCTTGCTTTTAAAAAGCTTCCGCTCTAGCTTGAAAGACAAAACAGAGACATGTGAAAAGATTAATACAGCATGGAATGTGATAACATGAGGACAACCGTGAGCTGCCTTTCTGCACCTCTTCACATGGGTCATGGCAAAGTTCAAATGAGTAAGTGGAGGCCCGGGGTGTGAAGGGGCCCGACAAATTTTGACCGAACGGCTTGCTGGCCGTTGGGGTTAGGGGGCAGGGGCTACAACAGCCAATGGAGTGGGGCACGGGGTTGGCGGGGATGTTACCCTGACCCCAAGAAAGCCTTGGAGAGCAGCCACCCCCGACACCCCATGGCTATGCCGGAGCTGTGGCTACCAATGCCTTGAGGATCCTGGCTCTTTCCATGTCCATAAGCACTTGAATTACCCATCCACTTACAATGCTTACAGGCAACAGAGGAGCAGTTCAATTATTTTTTCCCTTTCCACTTTTTGCCTTTCAATTGATAGAGCAGATGGAAATCTTGTTTCTCAATTACTCAGTGTCCCCATTTGCTCTGAGTACATCTGGAAGGAGATTATTTGGATACATTTGCTTTTCAAAAATGAGAGTCAAAACCGACATGGAGTTGGGGGCAGGTTTTTATCTTTCGTTTCTTCCCCTGCCTGCCCCATCAATATAGTTTCCTAAGAAAAACAAAGAAATAAACTCTTACAACATTAAGTCACAGCGGGGACTACTTCTGCTCCATTCCTCTCATCTCAAAATAAACTTAATTTATAAGGACTGGGGGGACTACAGTGATATTCTGCAATGCAAATAAAACACAGTGTGAACACATACACAGGAAGAAAGTTTCGCTCTGTAAATATACGCAGGAAGTTCAGAGAGGCATAAAAAGTTGGGGCAGGCGCTAGAAATGATTACTTTGGAAATGAATTGCAGTTTTCCATTTTTAAGGGAACATATGTCGCTGTGGTTTTTCTCTGCCAGGACTGACGAGAGGGTGGCCTTTAGCCAGTGTTTTCACCCTGATTGATTTCGCTGGCTGTGTTGCATTGGAAATGCCCGTGACAATGCTGTTCTTTGGCTATTTTCATCCCCACCCGCTTCCCTTCTTGAAGCCTGCACAGCTCAGCGCTAGGTCACCACCAGCTATAATTAACCATTTACCATTTATTTCCTGTGGCAATTAAAGAGTGTGCTAACCAAGCGATGACCCACCGACCCGTTGAAGCCTGTCTCCCCCCTTCTCGTCCCTACCCCCCTGAGCTTCACTCTTCTGAAATTCTACTTATAAGCCTAGAAGCAAGGATGGAATGATAAATCTTTTTGACCTTTCTATGAAGTCAGAGGATGCTATTTAGACAAGGCAAGGATGTAGGACCAGCTCTCAATCAAAATGGTGAGGGTGGAAAGTGTCCTGGGCACTGCCTCCCTCCTTTCTCTGCAGCAGGCAGAGTCCTCCGTTCCCTCCCCACCTGCCGCAGCCTTGCTCCTCCCATCAGGAAGAAAGCAGTCTGATGAGGGCCAAGGGGTTAGAGACCTAAGGAACTGTCAATCTTAAGAATATTTAAATTTATTCAATTATGCCTGCAAAGGGTGTGGCTTAACCAAAAGGCATGTTAATGGTGGGATTTTAGACAGAATGAATCTTGGATTGGAAGAGATATTTAGGGAGATGGAACACTTCTTGACACCTAAAAAAAGCAGACATCATTGACTTAATTTTCTATCATCTGTGTGTGTGTGTATGTGTACACGTATCTAGATAGATCCTGAGCTCTATCTCTCTGTCCTTGATCCTGAGAGTTTATTACTTATAACAACTAGAGGACTATGCTCAGACATTCATGAGCTTCATTCTCTCTTCAGGCCAGGTTAGGATGCTCCCAGGATGCTTTTCATACAATGCCCATGGAGTTCTGGCCACTCATCCCTGTGGGTAAGGAAGGGTCAGGTCACGGGCAAAGTTTGGAAAGAGAGACATTCATCTTTTGCAACCACTTTCTCTTTCCAAATTTTCCCTTCCTTAAGTGCTATTTGGGAACATTGGATGGCATTTTTTTTTTCTTCTTATATTTGAAGCAACATTAGGGTTACTGAAGGAAACAAACCATTAGATTATGAAAAGTTTTAAACAGAACCTGAATTCCAAAAATACATGGGGAGAAGCTTGTTATTGCACAGAATCAACAAAAGAGAGATTGAACAGTTCAGTTTAATTCTTTAAAAATGCTTTGAGCTAACTCTAAGGGCATTAAAAACGTTTTGGTGAAGCTTAGTGTTAATCCCGAGCTGTTGCCCTGGTGGTTGAGGGGTGATCTCTTAGGTGGCATGATCAAGGGGGCTGGCCTGTGGAAAGAAGAGAAATGTTTCTTTAAGGGCCTTCTTCCTAGCAAATGTCATTAGATGATTTACCGGGGAGTCTGGTTGACAAGGAGATTGGACTGTCACCAGCCTTTTTTCCTATCTCCTTGGGTTGCTGTAAAGAGAATGGAAGTGTCGTTCTTTCAGAATGGGAGGTGTCACCCAACATGACATGCATTCCATGTCTGGGACTGTCCCACATGCTTTCCTTTTTTTTTTTTTTAAACTCATCCAGGTATCCTAAGAGCTCAGTAATGTGGATACTATCATAATCTTAACTTTATGAAGGAACTGAGGCCCAGGGAATCTAAGTGACTTGCCCAGAGTCACACATTCTGTCAGCAGGACAGTAGGCATTTGTGCCCAGGAAGTAGTTTCACTTCTAAGCCCACCCCTCTGCCTATCATCTCACCCTTCAGCCCCGATCTGTGCTTCTCATCCATCTCTTATCCTACCCTGTCCTTTCTTATGGCTCAACCAACACTTACCTCTTTCTCTGCTACCATGAATTCCTGGGGATTCGGAGTTGTGTCTTACATTTGTTTGCATTCCTTATAAGTGTTGCTGGCACATAGTAGGTAAACAATAGGTGTTTGTTAACTTTATTACAAGACCTTTAGAGTAGTTCTCTGGAAGAAGAGCACTTTTCTGTAGGACCCTGGGATTTCTTGCTCCATCTGTCCTTAGTCTCAGGGATTGTGTTATGAGCCGGCCTGGGGCCTTCCCCTTGTGTACAATCTGGAGAGGGGCCCCCACCTGGGCTGTGGACTGAGGTGGGCTTCTTGGATTTCTTTCCTTTGTCCTGAATAATCTTAAAGCTGCCAGAATGCCTTGGGTGTAGATGGAATCAGAGAATCTGTGTGTTGAAAGAGAGCTCTGGAAAGTGCCTCCAGGTAAGTGACCATCTGACCTACAGGACACGTGTTTGTTTTCTTCTGGAAACTCTTTAGGATAGATGACAGGGCAATATTTCTCAGTCCTTCTTTACTGATATCTCCTTTTTATTCTTTCTTCTGGTGAGAGAATGTGAGCTCTCAGATACAGCTCAATATAATGTAAAAGCATCAAATTAAAAATAACAGTAGAGCTCACACTTCAAAAGGAACAGCATGAGTAGATGTTCTCAGGCACCTAGGATGTGCTAATTTAACAGTTTTTCATTGATCTTGGCTCCAAAAAGTGAAATACAGTTATGTAATTTTCCTTGTCAGAGAAAATTATCCTATAAAAGAAGAAAGAAATCCTATGAAATTTTGATAAACGATAGCTACTCCTTGGGACTAAACTCAAGGTGGGGCTTATCCAAAAGGCCCCTTAATAAGGCATTGAGTCATTAGTGAGCACGGTCTTTAAACATGAATGATAGCACTTAATGGATTCCTCTCAGAGCGGGCCTGTGGCATGTCCCTGAGGCATATCTTACGAAAGACATTTCTGTGGGTGTTGGGAAATCTATATTGTGGTAGCAGAGCATTTGAGGGTATTCAAAGCATGTGCACAAATGAGAATGATTACTGTTGCTCATCACTGGAACCTGCTGGAGGTCATCAGCACAAGTATTGTTGGTCTTATGTCTAATGGCAAGTAAGTGGTAGGCCTGGGGCGTGGGTCCAGGTCTTCTACCCTGAACTCTTCATACTTTGCTGTGTAAGGTCCAAGTCTTTGGCCTTTTGATGACGTAATAAAGGAGCCCAGACACCCTAAGAAAATCATGTCAATTTGTTCATTCATGTGGCTGTCTCAATATCCTGTCCATTGAGAGTCATCTAACCTAGCAAATGGCTACAGCACTGATTTTCAGTATTTTGGGAATTCTGCAATGTTGATTCAAGTGATTGTGGAGACAGAGTCCCCATTCTGTTGAGAGAGTGACAACGTTGAGTCTATTACCCTGACTGAAGTACCCTAAGTGGCAAGTGGATCTTATTTCCTATTATCTTTGAAGAGCCAGGGGTGGCTGTCTTCCTGTGGGCTGAGAAAGTTTTGAGGCTGCATGTGAACTTGGCAGATAGGATTGGTATTGGGGGATGTGAAGGCAGGGGATGTGGTCTTGGTGTATGAACATGTATTATTCAAACCCAAGTCAGTTTTTACTTAAAAGGAAAAAAATGCAGATTTTATAACCATTGGCAAAAGAATCTGGTTTAGTCTCAAAGGTATGTCTCATTTATTAGGAAAAAATTGAGGACAGATGTTACCAGCCAAAGGCTTCATTCATCAAAGAATCTTAGTATAATCCTGGCGAAACTTCTGACTTCAAATTTAGCTGCATCATTGGAATAGGCCCATCAGGATGAGTTTGCTGTAAAAATATACCCTTAAGTAGATACATGAAATTACTTTATGGGCAGTCTTGTTTATTGGACTTATGGGGAAAATGTGCCAAACACAACCATCTCAGCTCTTGTGCTGAGCTACTCTTTTTGGACAGGCATTCTCCAACATGTTCAAGTGCTTCTGATTCTGTAAGTGCCCCAAACGCTGTCCTAAGTACTCTGTGAGTCTAAAGGTATTTAATCTTCATAACATCCCTATAGGATAGGCCCTATTTTTGTCCCCATTGTGTAGGTGAAGATAATGAGATAATGCGTCATGATTATCTCAAGATCCCCCAGTTAGTAAGTGGGAAAAGCCAACATTAAATTCCAGGTAGCCTATATTATAGATCCTGTCAAGTATGAAGAAGAGGACAAGGGATCACTGAAAGCCTAATTTTATGGCACCTGTTGGATACCCACAGAGCCTCCTTCCCACTTGTGATGTCTTATTGGGGGTGGGAATCACATAGCAGTTGTGTCTAGGATGGGAGTTTTATAACGCTAGGATTGAGAGCTATGGAGTCGGAAGGTGACTTGTGTGTCTCTTTCCATGACAAAGACATCGCTGAGACATTGATGTCTGCATCCCATTGGAAGTCCCATAGTAAGAGAGATACACAAGTTCAGAAGAGCTTTCTGACCCAGTTTCTCAAAGGAGAGTGGAGTGTTGCTCCCCAAAGAAGGAGGAAGCTGCTGCTCGGTGGGGAACAGCATGTGTCTGCTACAACATGCATCTCATTTGCCCAAAAGTAGTGTATCAGGGCAGTAGCTTCTCATGACATGGGCAAGGGGGTGGTCATGTTTGGCACCATTTAGATCTACAATTGATTCTGTCATGGGATCATCACTCCCTATTCTGATTTCAGCACGAAAACGTCAAACTGGCCTTTCCCCTTCCTCTTCAATATCCATCTCCTAGACCAGTCTCCCATTAACATTTTTCATCTGCTTTCCTTGTATCCTGCTCCCATGCCTTCTAATTTCTCCTGTTCTAATAATTAGCTTTGGTAGCACAGATCCTATCGTGTTACCCCAGCTAAAAAGCCTTTCAAACTTTCCTAATTTCTCTTGTATGCCTGTCAAGATTCTCTAAAACCTGACCCTCATCTAATTTTCTTCCCAATGACTCCTCTTGACACATTAGGTTCCTCAGCTGAATGTTTAAATTCTCCACCTCCTTTCCTTTGCTCATACATTTTCTGTACCTAGATTATTTCCCATCTTCCCCACAGCAGTCCCACTCATCTTCTGAAGATTATCCCAAATACTGATTCTTCATGGTATCTTTTCCAATCAGCTACATTATGTATATGCTGTTGTCTTGTTCTCAACTCCTTTTTATGTGTGCATTATATTTCTATTGCTTAGGATACTTAAGATTGTAGAAAATAAAACTAACTTTAGTTAACTTAAACAACAACAACAACAACAACAACAACAACAACAACAAAGAGGATTTGTGTATCAATGCAAGCAGTATCATAAGCCCATGGGCAGGGATGCAATGGTCAGTAGGGAGGTAACTAGAAACCAGGTTTATAGTCTCTCATTCTCTCTCATTTCTGTGTATCTCTGTATGTCTACCCCATTCTCTCTCTTCTTCTGTGGATTGATTTTTTTCTCTTCTCTGTTCTGTAGGGTAGAAAATGCCTGCTTTTCCAGTTGTAGAATCTGATGTGATTTTTAGTCCAATCCTTAACTTCCAAGAGAGTAATATACTTAGCCCATCTTGAAAAAGATGTCAGTCATGCCTAATGAATTCTATTACCATAGAAACATGGCTGTTGGGATCCATCCGGGGAATGGGGATGGGCTTCCAAAGAAGTGGGGCATCAAGCCATGGAACAGATACATAATTCCAAAAAGTTTATACTGTAGTCTCCAGTAGTTTGTGAGGACCTCAAGAATACAAAGTATATTCTTGTCTTCATTTGTTTCATTTTCTCCAAACTCTTACCTTCCCAAGGTCTAAATGGCTAGTCTTATGGTGGCAGTCAGTAAAATAAGGCAATTTTGTTAAGGACAATGCATATAGAAGAGTAACAAGTTATTAGATGTCACTGTTATTCTTGTCTCAGGTTTTTATTAAAGATTTTAGAGAACAAATCAACTGGTACTAAGTCTTCACACTCACAGGGCGATGTGCTAGACCAGGCTACACAGGCAGAGAATGTACAGAGGCTATGGAACTGGTCTGTCCTCATTAGCCCATCATCCACTTCCAGCATCTATGGGAGGGACAGATTGAAGAGTTGAAAGAAGGGGTTTCTTTGGAGGGACCCAAGAGAGTTCTGTGCATTTCTTCTATCAATTCATCAGTACTTTTCAAGCCAAATGGTTTTAATGATCTTAAGCCAAATGAAGAGGAATTTTAAGAAAACTACTCAGAAAAGCTGGACACATTCCTCAGAATTTGGGAGACTCAGAGACTGACACCTGTATCTTGTTTAAAGTGACTAGAGGCAGGTCCTGACGCTGTGGCTGGCCCACAGCCCTGGGATAGAAGAATCAGGAAAGAGATGACTGAAGTGCTGTCAGTGGAACAAAGGAGCACGTTGCCTCAGAGTTGGGCATCACAGGAGGGAGAGGGCTTGGGTGCCTGCCCTGGAAGTTCATCTGGACGACTGATACAATCCTGAGAGATAAATCTCTAGAAATGAAGTGGGAGTCAGAAGCAATCAGCCAGAGGAGAAGCACTGTCTGAGGCAACAAAACTGGAAGTGGGGAATCCCCAGAAACCAGCAAAGGCACACTGGGAGAGTTAGAGTCTGCTGCAGACCTCTGCAATGGCAGAAGGATGCCATTTCCAGACCACAGCTACACCGGCAGCTAGTGAGTGGAAGAGGATGTGGAGCAGAGAAGAGGGGCAGGGAAGCAAAGTGACCACAGCCCCTCCTCTGCTACAGGCTTCCGAGGCTGAGGCAGGTGCCAGATGGAGCCAGGAGAAAGTTAAATAGCAGTTTGGATATTATACTGACCTATGTTAAAGCTATGTGATTACGAGATTGGACTGGGTTGATGTTTTGCCACTACTACTTTTCACTGGACATTTTCATACTGAAACATGACCAAAGTGGAGGGACTCTGCCCCAAATTTTATCAAAAGAGGCTATGAGGAATGATGGTGCTAATCAAACTTACAGAAAGGTGAAAAAAAAAAATTGGTGTTTGCTTGCTTCCCATTAAATCCGGCCCATTTGATAAGACATTTCTGAAGTCCAAAAGGAGAAATCTCTGAGGGCGGGGATGGGCAGAGGAAGTATCATGGAATAGGATAGTCTTGAGCTGTGTCTTAAAAGGATGAGTTGGGTACAGATAGATGTCTGACCTTGTTTTTCCCTATGAAATATTTATTACAAAAAATCATTTTCTGTGCTCAGTGGTTCTTGGAACCACTGAAGATTCTACCGCTACTCCAACTGAGTTGGCAAAAATGGACCGTGCAAATTTTATCCTATTTACTGACCACTGGAAAGAGAGCTTAGCTTGACAGAAATAGCAGTGACAGTCAAAATGTCACTTGAAAGGCTTCCTGTATTCTGAAGTGTCTTCTTAAAAGCCAGCATTTGGGTAAACGTTGGAGATAGGTCAACACCCAAGGCACCATCTATTAAAAGACTTGATGTTGATTTAAATAGCTACATTATTTGAATTCAGATACCCAAATTCGGTCAGTGTAATATATACAGCACTGAAGAAGACTGATAGATGATAGAACTTATTTCTTCCAAGGAGTTTTCACATCCGATCTCATTTAGGTCTGTGTGAGGAAAAGAAGGGTGGGGATTGCTTTTCTCATTTTATGAAGGAATTGCATGACTTTTTGTGCTGACACTCTAATATGTCATAACCTACTAGGATGAATTTCATTCTAGAACTAGGAGTTCTTTTTTTATAGAGAGGTATCTTAACTCTACCCCTACCAGGTTGAAATGCTGTGGGGGCTGGAGTAGTCCAGTTCTTATCTGTTTCCATCACAAGATGTGGCAGACTGCAAAAATGGCCACAGATGATTCCCCTCCCTCTATCCCAATCCTTTGATAGTGCCACCTTCTACTGACTCTGGCCTTGAGACCACACACAGAGCTTTAAAAAGTACTTGCATATTGGGACTTTTTCTCTTGCTGTGCTTGGAACCCTGAGACCATGAGGTGAATGAGCACATGTAAGCTATTTTTTTTTTTTTTAAGATTTTATTTGACACAGAAAGATCACAAGTAGGCAGAGAGGCAGGCAGAGATGGGGGGAAGCAGGCTTCCTGCTGAGCAGAGAGCCTGATGCGGGGCTTGATCCCAGAACTCTGGGATCATGACCTGAGCTGAAGGCAGAGGCTTAACCCACTGAGCCACCCAAGTGCCCCCCATGTAAGCTATTTTGAGATGAATTGTTTCCCTCCATCCAAACTCATCTGTTGAAGTCCTAACCTCCAATGCCTCAGAATGTGATCATATTTGGAGACAGAGTCTTTAAAGTAATAATTAAGGTTAAATAAGATAACTAGGATGGGCTCTAATCTAGTAAGACTGGAATCCTTCTAAGAAGAGTTGATAAGGTACTGACCCACAGAGGGGAGACCACGTGAAGACAGGGAGAAGACGGCCATCTATCAGCCATGGGGAGAGGCCCTAAGAAGACACCAAACCTGCTGCCACCTTGAGCTTAGACTTTTCGCCTCCAGAATTAGAAGGAAATAAATAAATGTCTGTTGCTTAAGTCCCCAGACTGTGGCATTTTGTTACAGCAGCCCTAGCAAAATAACACACAGCTTCGTGGAGAATGAGAGGCCGCAGGGAAGAGAACTGAGGTGCGTACCAGACAAAAGCCAGCACACTCGGACACATGATTGAGGCCATCGTGGGTCTGCCAGTTGTCCATAGGTGGACCAGAAAGCTTGGCAGAGATAATCTGTGAGAGTTGGCAAGAGAAGACAGGAGTCCTCTGATACAGTTTTCATTCATAGAGAGGCTTGCTGGGCTTATGGTGTGTTTGTGTTCCAGGATAGGAACATGGCTCCCTCTTGTGCCCCCTTCCATAGGTAATAGGGATAGTCACTTTGTCAGTGGAGGGAAAAACAGCATACTTGGGCACTAGTTAGTCTGGAAATAGGAGTCAGCTTTCCTTTTAGGAGGTCTTCTAGAAATCCACCTGCCAAAGATCAGGTACTCTTAGGGCTGGGACATTGTTGTGGAAATCTCAGTGCAGGTTCTCTGCTGGGAGAGGAGCCACCCCTGGACTATTCTGGCTCCTTGTTTGGGAAACCAGGAGTAAATCCTGAGGATAGTTTTTGGATCACCTCTTCATACCACACTTTGATTATTTGTGGAAACCCAAGCAAAACCAAAGAGAAAGAAGAAGCAGCCTAAGTGTTAAATTCTTACTGGATTTCCCATAATGAAAAGGCAAATTCTTGTTTTCCTGGTTAGCCTGTGAACCAAAAGCTTCTGTAATGGAACTCTGCCATCCCTCCTATGTTAAGGCCATTGGTTTTTCCAGTTCGTGGGATAGATACACCCTGAGCAGTTCACTGATTCTCATGGCATTTCTCTACTGTTCAAGACGGCACCTTTTCTAAAATGGCTGGTTGAACTTAGGGGTGCTGTCAATGGTTGGAGAACAGAGGGGAGTGAAGCTGACTTACATGGAGATGTAAGTTCACCTTCATCTTCTTGCTGCCTCCCCACAAATTGAACCAACTCACCTCTGGGGGCGTTCCCAGGGTCCTATCTCTACGGCACCTGTTCCATAGGGACTGTGAGGTCTGAAATTATTCTTTAATTTGACTCAGAAATTGGTGTCCATAAAAATTACTCTTTTGAATGATTTCTGGCTAAAATCAGTTCAACGGAAAAATAATGGAGTATTCTTTCAAAATGGCTGACTCTTTCCTCCTCCCCAGCTCCCCTCCCTCCTTTCCTCTCTTCCTTCCTTGTTTCTTTTCCTCCTTCTGTATAGCTTAAAGCATCACAGGATCAGTAGGTAATTCTGACACTTTGCGAGCAGTTCTTCGTACCGGGTTCATTCTGGTATCTGCTGGAAACTACCAACGTTTCAATTTCAGTGGGAGTCTTTTGAAACCTGCTTAAAGATAATCTGTCTGAAGCCTTTGATTTGGAAAAATGGAAAGAGGAAAGAGAAGTGACTAGATTTTCAGAAGTTTTTGAGATCAAAGGATTTGGTTAATCCTTTACATGGTTTGCTATAACTTTATAAGTTCAAGTGCGCAAGGTTAGTCTCCGGAATTATTTCCTGCTGGTCCTCTGCTACCGCGTGCGTGGCGTTTCCTGGGTTATAGTTGCAGAAACCCACAGATTCTTTTGGGTTTGGTTAAATTCAGTGATTCTCACTCGGGCTGCATATTAGAATCACCTGTGGAGCTTTGCAGTTTATGAATGCCCACCGCGCATCCTCAGAGTAATGAAACTGTATTTTGCAGGGGTCGGACTTGGGAATCAACAATTTTAAAGCTCTCCAGACTGTGATGTGCAGTCAGGATTGAGAAAAACTGAGATAAGTGAAGCAAAGAAAATAGGAAAAGCATCCCATCTAATTATTCTTATAAAAATGGCCCAAAACATTAAACTAAGCTGTGAAAATATTAGTATAAACATTACCTTTAAATAGAATGTATAGGTAATTTTTTTAAGATTTTTTTTTCTTTATTTGAGACAGAGAGAGAGAGAGAGAGAGCATGAGGGGAGTGGGGCAGAAGGAGAAGCAGACTCCCTGCTGAACAGGGAGCCCCCTTCCCCCCACCCCCATGCAGGGCTCGATCCCAGGACCCTGAGATTATAACCTGAGCCAGAGGCAGACACTTAACCAGGTGAGCCACCCAGGTGTTCTAGAGTGTCTAGTTTAAATTAGGTTGTAAAATTTAAAGATAAAGACCTATGCATAATTAGGTACCATTTTAACAGAATGACTTATGGTTTCCAATCATTGCTTGATCTTTTCTTCTGTAAAATTTTATGATTTTTCACCCCAGTTTTCTCCACTTTGAACAGGTATTATTCACTTAGAAATCTTTCTGCTTACAGCCCAGATCTTCCCTCCCTGTGAATATGTGCCAGTATTTAAAATCTCCTGATTAGCTCATGTCTGCAGGGGTTTTTCCTCTGCCACATGGTCAATTTACCCCCTTCCCGGAGGTGTGAACTGGACCGTTGTTGCTGGAGGTGTGGTTTGTGGAGCAGCAGCAGTGGCCCGCCTGGGAGCTTCTTAAAAATGCACAAATTTAGACTCTACTCCAGATCCTACTGAATCAGTAGGATTCAGATTTTGTGTAATTCAGCGGCACGCTAAGTTTGAGAATTGAACTAAAGAGACTTACTTATTCTTTGTGCACATGCCTTCACACCTGGCTTTCCCCTGTCTTTCCCTTGTAGGCACAGAAAGAGAAAGATTTCTGTCAAAAGTGTACAAGTGCATGTAGGATTCATGCTTTACTCTTACAATGAGAATAGAATTTAGACCTCTGTAGTTACCTTGCTTCGTGCTAATTACTTGCTCATTAAAAGTAGAAGTCATATTTCCAGGTGAACTACAACCTCAGTTTTACTAGTGACAATGAGAATTAAGCTGTGACCTGATGATAAAGGTTGTTTTACTGATGATTAGGGGACGTATTCTGGGCATGCTCCTCTGAGAACAAGTGCCTTCACCCCAGAGTTGAAGCTGTGTCGCCTCACATGCTGTACTTTTGCTTGCCAGCATGGGGTACAGTTGTGTCACCTGTAAACCTGAATTTCCTTGCTTAGAAAATTGGGTGAGGACCTGACATCCCTTTTGTCTTGGCATGTTTTCTCTTTACCTTCCCAAGCTCACACATTCACTTACATGCTTTGGGCATTGGGTTGATCTGTCAGTGTTGGACAGAGATGTAAGGAATGTCCAGGGTTTGGTCCTTGTTAACAAGAAAAGTTAACATTCACTGTCCCTCCAAATCCTCATGGCTTTCCTATTCATAGGCTGATGGATTCTAGATTTATATCTCTATTTTGGATCTCTTGTAGAAGTTTGGACTCCAATCCTGTCTTCTTGGCATGTCTAATAGTGTCTCAATGTCACATGTCTGAAATTGAGTTGTAATCTTTGCAAACCTGCAACTCTGCTCCTCCAGTCACTCAGTCCAAAACAGAGGAGTCATCATGACTTTTCTCTTCCCTTTCGCCCACTGCCATCCTCTGTCACCTGGATTGTGCTGTCCCCATCCTGCTTCTGCCTTTGTCCTTCTCCATTCTATTCACGACAAAGCGAGCTCACCGCTCCAAACTTTCCAGAGCCCATATCTCAGTAAAAGCCAAAGTCAAGGTCCCAGATAACTCTCTGAACTTATCTCCAACTACCCTCTCGCTGGCTCACTGTTTGTGGCAAGCTGAGGTTTCTGGAAGCAGACGCTGGAGATAGAATTGGTGAGACTGGATATTTATTATGGTTTGACACCCATAGAAAGAAGTGGGATGAAGCAGGATGGGCCAAAGAGAGAGAAGTCAAAGTGAAGTAGCCCAGCAAGGCTTCAGGCTGCCTACAAGGAGTTTGGGGGCACATGTAGCTTGCTCCACTTGATTCTTATAAGGCCCTGAAGGCTGCTGCACCTCTATACCTGCTTCATCAGCTATTTGCTGAGTGTTGCTCTGAAAAGGGTGTGACCTGGTGGAAGGTGGCTCTCTGCAGCTGAGGCACAGGTGGAGGCTGTCTACTGACCCCTTGGGTAGTGCTTGTCCATGCCAATGCAGTCTTCCCCAACCACACTGGCTTCCATGAACAAATCCAACCCACACTGCCTCAGGCCTTTGCACTTACAGGAGTGCAATTTCACTAGAGGTTTTTCATATGTCTTGCTCCTTCATCTCTTTCAGGCCTCTCCTTAAATGTCACTTTGTGAATGAAGTCTGTCTCCTATGATCATCCTATTAAAAGTAAGAAACTTACACCTTTTACTTTTCTCCATGGATTTTATTGTCATTTGATATACATACTATATGTTTAATTCCTGACTTGTTATTTTCTCTTTCTCTAGGTAAAATGTAAGCCCTAAGAAAGCTCTGTCACATCATAGGTGCTCAATAAATATTTGCTTATTGAATGAATGATGAAGGAATTTTTTGTTTACATGGGTTTAAATTATATCTCCTTGTATTGGTGGAGGATAAGAATAGCTTTAATCCCATGACATCAGTAAAATCTTTTGGAACCGTGTTTATTAAAGAAAGTTTCTAGTATTGTTTCTGGCAATTTGGTTATGACCAACATTAGAATTGATGATATTTTGAGGAGTTTAAATTTCTCCCTACAAAATAAAAAGTGTCAGGTAATTAATACTGTAGAATTTTTAGTTTTGAAGAGATTAATGTTTAAAGTGTTAAAGAAAATATATGTTGTAGAAGTACTAACATCTCCACTATCATAGGTTAATTTAAAATCATTCTCTTTTATTATCAAAAGCAAATTCTCCATCTTTACTTGGCACATGATCTGGGAAACACTCATTGATATCATTGATGTTACTTCATTGCTGGAAAGAAATAAAAATGTATTTAAAATTCTTCATACTTTTCCTTAATCTAGACAAATCTTTCCATAATTAGTTCTTTTGTATCTTTATTGTTTTACCAAGTATTTCATGGGTGGCAGGGTGCCCTCACTTACAGAGTTAGGAATGAGCTGAGGCCCATCTGGTTTGATGTGTATGCTCTTTGTTAATATTATTGCTGTGTTTTGTTTGTTTGTTTGGGTCTTTTTGGTTACATGTGACCTATATTTTAAATTTATTTTAAAAATATTTATTTATTTGAAAGAGAGAGAGCCAGCAAGGGTGGGGGAGGGACTAAGGAAGAGGGAGAATCTGAGCAGACTCCCCACTGTGAACGGAGCCTGACCTGGGACTCAGTCTCATGACCCTGAGATCATGACTTGAGCTGAAATCAAGATTCAGAGGCTTACCCAACTGTGCCACCCAGGTTCCCCAATCAGCAGCTTTACCAACAATAATTTAAAGATTCTTATTGTTGTGACTCTGATTCCCCACTCTTTCTGCTTCATGCTCCTCTTGACATCACTTGGATCCCTTAAATGTAGAGCTTTCTCCTTAAAGTACCCCCAAATTTCCTTATATAACCTGAGTCACTCCCCCAAGGTGGGAAAAAATCCAAATTCAAATGTTTGAAACTACCTACCTACTACCTACCTGATGGTCACCTGTAGTTCTGATTGCCAAGGTGATTCAGCATGTTCTCTTTCCTTTTCAAGTCGTCTTCATTGGTAGTCCTGGTATTTCTAGAATGGCTTTTTCTATAAACTTCACCAAGGCAATCTCTTAAAAGTTAACATCTCTTAAGATCCCCTTTCAGGCCAATGCAAGCTACATACCAGAATGGAAAAGAAAATAACAATTTTGTAACAATTGTTGTAACAATTTTGGCATCATTGAATCATTGACAAGTGAGTTCTATGCAGAATTTTCAGCAGATGAAACCTACTTTTTTGACACTCCATTAGATGGGTCGAGAGGAGCTGGTCCTAAGCTAACTCCAAATATTTTCTTTGGACTTCTTTACTTCCAGATGATTCCTTCCCTTCTTTAAACATGTCAAAATATTTTTGAACTGTTCCTGTTCAGGAAACGCAATCTTTTGCAATCCTACCAAGCTGAAGATTTTTGTTTCCAAAATGGCTATGCTGGCTTGTCCTTATTTTCTTTAGTTCCTGATGTATAGATAGTTTCTACCACACAGGTATTAACTGTAACTCCATCATGTACATATTTCATCTACACAGAGAGTCTTGGCCCAAGATGGGACTTTTGCCACAGAATCTTTGCTTTGCTTGTTGTCATTTTCTTCCACTTACTGAGTGAGAGAAATAGGATTTCTGAATTATTCAAATTAAAACCTTAATGCCGTATATCACTTTCCAGATATGTTTTAAGTTGAAGTTCTTTTTAACCTAAAAAATTAAAGTTTTTGGTATTTTACCAACAAAATACTACCATTTTGGCAAAAAAAGATTGCACAGAAATCCAGAATGCCAGACACCCACCACAATTATCAGTCAATACATATTCGTTGGGTGAATTTGGTAAGAGCTTAACCATTCATTAGTCTGGTACTTGGACCCTCATACAGGGTTACTTCCATTTCACAAAGGAAGAGAGAGAGTGTCCAAGAAATTAGGGAACATAACCAGTGCCACAAAACCAGAAAATGGTGTGCTTGACATTTATGCCTAGCTCAGTCTTCTGCCTCCAAGGACCTTTTTCCTCTGCAATGTGTGAGACACTGCATTAAGTCTCACTGCCTGTTGGGGCAGGTGTTCAGAGTGAAGAGATGACATTATCTTACTAGGATCCCAGGGGCGCAAACACTCAGAAGAGGGACTTTGGATGGGTTTTAGGCGCCCCCTCCCTCGTGGGCTCCCTCTTTCCTTCCTTCTATACCCTCCGTCCTCCATGGCTCTGCTACCCAATTTTTCTGAGTGGCCAACACTGCAGACCTCTGCCCACTGCCCCAGAAGTTGATGGTGGGGACCCAGGGTCTTTCTGATCAGTGTTGACCTTGCAAACATCTCAGATAGAACATCTCGACAGCGAGCCTTCCTTTTGCTAATAATGATTTCCCTTGTGGCAATACTGATGAGTTATTATGCCAGTAACTGCACAGACAGACAGACAGGTAGACACACACATACATTCTGGAGGTGGGGATGGCACGGAAAAAAAGGAGTGAACCCCAGCTAGCCTCACGGTGACCTTCCCAGTGACCATCCTTTCCTTCTTTCTCACTGGGCTTCTGTAGTTAGCTCATGTCAGGCAGAGCTAAATCTTGAACTAAATCAAGTTCTGAAGACTTTCCCCTCTATGTTGATTTCAGCAGCCAGCACCTCTCAGCATATTACAGGATTTGAATGGGAAGGCGACAGGCGTCTAATACCGGTCATTGTTTTAAAAGAGGATGTATTTCATGTAAGTGATATCTTCCGTGATAACAGCTTTGGCCAAACAGTCTGGAAAATCACATTTCTTAGGTTGGCTGCTGCACTTGCATTTATTGCGAGATAATGCCTGATGTCATTTGATTCAATCACTCTTCCCTTGGAAGCTGAGCCCTCTCGGTGAGGAAAAAAAAAATC
The DNA here is from genome assembly GCF_022355385.1 of Mustela nigripes. Taxonomy (NCBI): domain Eukaryota; kingdom Metazoa; phylum Chordata; class Mammalia; order Carnivora; family Mustelidae; genus Mustela; species Mustela nigripes. The sequence continues at coordinate 97,698,686 of NC_081559.1, forward strand.
TGGGCTCCACATGATTTCACTTTTAAGCCACCTGCTTGGATGATTTGAGCCATGCCAGCAAGATCACTCTGTTCAATTTCAAGCCCTATATTTGGGTGCCATGAAGTTGATGACCCCAGTCTCTGGGTTCAGCATTGTCTTCTCTTGAGGATGTTTGTTTTTAAAAATTTTAACTTTTCTGCAAAGATAAACCCATTAAAGTCACTCTTGTGTTTCTCTGAGGGTTTTCCAAATTGTTTTCGTTTGTTAGAGTGGGAAGTGCAGGCAATAGGTTGCGAGATTTTGAGAGGGAAGATTTTGTTGATGGTGTTTTTAACTTCTCATGGTTAATTATTCCTTTAAAAAAAAATACTTCAGTCAAGCTTTAAAAAAATACTAGAAGACGTGTGCCTGGGTGGCTCAGTCAGTGAAGCATCTGCCTTTAGCTCAGGTCATGATCTCGGGGTCTTGGGATTGAGCCCCACGGTGGACTACCTGCTCAGCTGGGAGTCTGCTTCTCCCTTCCCCTCTGCTCATCACCCTCCCGCTCATGCATGCCAATGCTCTCTCTCTCTCTCTCAAATAAATAAATAAAATCTTTAGAAAAAAAATATTAGAAGACCCACTTGCTCAACAATTCCAATAGAAAGAGGGAGGGGAGATATTTTTCATCCTTTGTTAAAAACATTATCTTTTATTTTCTTTATTTTTTAAGTTCAAAATGAATCCAGTAAGCACACAGTTTAAAGAAGGCACATACCCCCTTCTCCTTCCTCTGATTTTATCCCCTTAGGTACCCATCAACATAAATGTTCTTTCCTTGTTTCTTATTTCTTCTCCACCATTCAAGCAACTGGTCAAGTTGGTTCTTTCTATCTCTGAAGAATGGCCAGTTAGAGTGTGAAGCAACCAGGAAAGCATTCCTGGTTTGTTTTCAGAGCCCAAGCCTCGGAGAGAACTAAGAATGCTGGCAGAGGCAAGAGAAGAAACACTTCTCTGGGGGAGGTCTGGGGTTGCTTGTGGTGGAGGTGGCCATCAGCAGTGACTGAAAATGTTCTAAGGAATTTGGTTGGGGTTATGGAAATGTCCAAGAAGTGGATTATGGTGGCAGTCAAATAGTTTGGTAAGTTTACTAAAAAATCACTGAATGGTGCACATACACTGGGTGAATTTTATGGTATTTAAGTTCTATCTCAATAAAATTATTAACAAACAAAACAAGGTCAGCTTTTTGTTGTATTTTATAGGATGTTATAATTCAAGGTTCTTCACATTTGTTTGATATAAAATACATTTTTCTCTCTTTAGGTATTTTTTTTTCAAACACAAATAAGTTCTTTGGACAACTCTTGAAAGACAAGCTTTGTTAAGTCTATTTTTTAAAAAAAGATTTTATTTATTCATTTGACAGACAGAGATCACAAACAGGCAGAGAGGCAGGCAGAGAGAGAGAGGAGGAAGCAGGCTCCCCGCTGAGCAGAGAGCCCGATGGGGGGCTCGATTCTGGGACCCTGGGATCATGACCTGAGCTGAAGGCAGAGGCTTTAACCCACTGAGCCACCCAGGTGCCCCTGTTAAGTCTATTTTAATAGTTTTTGAAGACAATCTATGTTCAGGAAAATCAACATGCTATTGTCTGCCTTTAACTGGGGGGGTGGGGGGCGGGAATGGGGTTTTCTTCACACTTTAACTTAGCACTTTATATCTATATCTATATCTATATCTATATCTATGAATAATAGTTTATATCTTCTGGGGGCAAGATTTTCTTTGGGACCAAGTTGATGAAGGAGGGAGAGCAGAGCTCTATTTCTACTAGAGTGTTGGGAAACCAGGCCCTATTCCCTCTCAGAGAGATAGGGCTTCAGAAGGACCCAGAGAGAAAGGACTGCAGGGTGTGTCTGAGAGCAGGGTGGGGATCTAGGGCAAGGGTCCCTTGCCCCGAGGCTAGCAGACCCCTGGAGCCAAAGGGACATGACAGCAAGTGCGCTGGTGACTGGTGGAGGCAGTGTGGAGGGGTGACTCATGAACAGCTTCCTACCCCTGTCCCACTCTGTTTCCCTGCTTTATACAGGACCCTAGATCTGAGGCCCAGCTGCGGGGAGGGAAGCACTTCCAGAAGTCATGTTAAAGGAATATCCTAGCCTTCTACTCAAGACATACATCTTCATCTTCTGTCAGCCTACTTAGAGTCACATTTGAGACTGTCTTTTTTTTTTTTTTTTTTTTTTGAGACGGTCTTCATAAGCTGATGGAGAGTAAAATATTCTGTATTTTGTTAAAACATGCCTAGACACATGAGATCATAATATGTATATATATCTCCTGGTAACTTCCTTTTTACCTTAATAATTTCTGTGACATTGGAGAAATAATTTTTGTCGATCTTTCTTCCAGATGTATAATATTAAGTAGCATGGATGTTTTTAATATTTCGGGGTCTCCTGGGGTTGGCAAAATCAGGCATGAGACTGTGGAGACAAATTGAACGGCAAGTCTGGGAACCCAGAGCAGGATCTGGAGAGCCCTTTGCAGGCGGGTGGTCCTCACGCTGGGAGGGGTCCAGCTCCGCCTCAGGGTCTGCTGAGTCTTTCCCCTCTCCGGCCACTGCACTGATAGTGCAGCAGCAGATGGGAAGGGGGAGCTCAGCAGACCTCGTCCTGGCGGCCAGCGTTTGGCACAGGGTGCAGGCTGAAATAGCACATCCTTTCTAACTCCCTGGCTCGGCAGTTTTTTGTTTTTGTGATTAATGTCTAGTGCAAAGGTGAGTAATGTAGCAATTCATTGTAGTAATTCGAGTTATGGGGAATATATGGACTCCTTCGCTCAGCATCCCCTTCTCCAACTCCTTGTCACCTAAAAAGAAGAATTACATTGGGAACACACTGCCATCAGCCACAGGACCAAGCAGAGATACAGCTCATGTGCCCCAACTCTCTCCACTGCCGGCAGTTCGAGGCCTTCTTTGTAGAACTGGATGATGCTAGTGGGACTCAAGGGAAGAAAAGGAAGCTCTCAGTGTCTATTCTGTCACCCTATCTGTTTTCACTACTATTAAAAAATGACAGTCAAGTCTAAATGACCCACAACGGCTACTAAATTCATTTCAATTTTATATTATCTTATGATCACCTCAAAGTAAACTTGGACCTCCAGGGAGAAGTCTGGGAGTGGGGTGAGGGGCAGAAACCTGGTTGGTAGTGGTAGGAGGACCTCCCAGTCCAGCAGGTCCAGAAGAGCATGGCTGCTGTCACCCTGTAGGGAGGGAAGAACAGGTGGGTAGATGAGATGCAGTTGAGAGGCTTGGTACCGGCTCCCAGATTCAGGGGAAGTGGTAAGATGCCTGTAGGGCTGAGGACCCGTAGCTCCACCAGCTTCAGAAGCAAGTGATTGCACACCCCTTGGGGTCTCCATAAGTCTATAGGAAAGGGGGCGGAAGGCAGTGAATCTGGATTTCCTGTTCTGTACTCTGATCCTGCAGTCGTGTTGTTCAGGTGTTAGTATTAACTGAAAGTATTTCTAAATGCGTTAACTGGTGGGGCCTGAGAACTTGGGTTCTTCTTTTACTAATGCAAGGTAGGCATATTAAAGTTAGAAGGATAAGAGTGCATTTGGATGGGGCTGAGGTGTATCTTCTTTACAGAAAAAAAAAATGCCCTGCCATGGAGAAGGTGCTAAAAGGTAAAGGAACAGAGGAACTAGCTCAGCCCCTACGGATTACCTGCATTTTGCAGGTAAGTCCCTGTTGATGCACCGTGGGTATAGGCTTGCCTCCACCTGCATGTGTAGGGGCAAGAGGAGCTGGGCATGTCTTTCTGTCCCAGGGCACCTGGTCCCACAGGAGTTTCCTGCCACATCTGGGTATCTGTCCCTCAGATCTAGTCGCCGCACCTGGGTGGGAGGGCTTTGAGCAGAGGTGGGAAAGGCAGGCTCCTCCCACAGCCGCCTCACAATGCTGGGTGCTGGCGCCCGGCACTGCCAGTGCCAGTGGATCCAGCGCGTTGGACCTTGAGCCCAGCTTACTGTTCCCAGAGCTGGGTGAACAGCAGCACTACCCTGCTCCCAGGAATGGCAGCGCGTGTTACCTTTCAAAAGCCCCTCCTCAATTTTACGACACCCACATTTCAGGAAGAAATTTGGTGTGCAGAATCTCTTCTGCTCCCCCGCACTGCACCCGGAGCCGTATCTAGCGTGGGTCTGATTGAAAATTCAATTCAACTCACTTCAAATGTGCATTGAGCACCTTTATGTTGGCAGCAAAGTAGTAAAAGCCATAGGGGATACAAAATAAGTATAAAGCACAGTTTCCTTCTTCAAAAAAGTCTGCTGCACTATTGGGAACAACATGGAGAAACAACAAGAGACCAACATGAGACAGAATATATTTACTCATCAGAATGTGTTGTTCTGACATTAAGGGCATTAGATGTTCCAGAAAAGGAGATCTCCGCGAGGGCCAGACTTGTCAGGGCAGAAAGGCTTCTTGGAAAGACTGGGAGCTGGTGTGGGGCCTTGAAGGATTGGGAGTGTTCAAGTATGTAGCCAGATCACATGCAAATTTTTTCCTGTTATTTCAGGTTTTCTACTGAAGGCTCCAAGGTGAAAACAACATGACCTAATTTCTTGCACCACCTTAAGAGCTTACCAGAGATCTGTGAGACCAAGGTAGGGCTTAGAAGTGGCCCAGATGTCCCACAGTCCTCACTGGCCACTCCCCAGTTCTGTGCCCCTCATGCCCTCCTACCAGTTTTTAAAAGCAGATCAGAAGTGTGAGAGGTGATCCTTGCTGGGACTTTAGTAGTAGGTAGTCTGCCTGGTAAGAGTGGGGGATATTTTCTCTCCACTCCATTTGGAAGAGGATAGGGTTGTCCTCATCTCCCTAAGACGAGAGAAGAGAGCCTGGGGCGCACTATTGGGACTGATGCTCGCTGAGCATTTGAAGCCGTAGGCTTACCCTGGGGCTGCTCTTGGCACAGAGAATGGTGGCGTAGGTCTTGAGAGAACGCGGCACAGATCCATGGATGAGAGAAGGTATTGCAAGCATGAAGACAGGTACACACTTCTTGCAGGGGTAATTTGGAAGGTGGGCGTGGCGGGGAGCAGCCTGTGATGGCAGAGCTGGGGGCTGCCTGCATTTCCACCACGTGGCCTGCCAAGGATTGGTCAGTGTCCTATGGACCCCGCGGGTGCTGCGGAAGAACACAGAGGCTGGCATGCTGGGGGAAGACACTGAACCACGCAAAACTATGGGGTGCATGAAGGGGAAGAGGTGAGAGGAGACATATTCCAGGAAGGTGGTGAGGAACACATCCTTCTTGTTCAGGAATCATGCAGCATGGAGGTCTCTGGTAACACTCCCTGAACTCACATGTAGCCCCAGTGTGGAACACCTGTCACATTAAGGCTCTTGCTGGTAAAGGGGAACAGCACAAGTTTTGGAAGAGGGCCCCTTCCCTCATGGTTTCCCAGTTCCCCAGGAGGAAGAGAGACCAGGCAGAGGGAGATGGAGAATGGGAAGAAGGACTTCGGGGACTGACCAGGATCTTTCTCTCTCTGCGCTACAGGTCAGGCCCCCAACTGGGAGAAAGGAAAAGCCTTTACACTGCATGGGAGACTGGATTTGATTCTTCTGTGCAGGACTTCCTATCTCCTGAAAGGTGAGTCTCAATGGTCTAAATGAGACTCTTCTTATAACTCACAGCATGGAACAGCCCTAGGAGCTGTTGTCTTAAGATGCTACCAGGGGACAGGCAGAGAGGGGACCCAGGGTTCTACTGAAGGGTGTCTGCTCCTGGCACGCCACAAGGGCCAGCAAACTGATTTCAGAGAGACAGGAGCACCTGGAAAGGCAGTTCGGGAAGACAGAGGGGTCAAGTGGGAGCCATGGGTGGGGTGGGCCTGGAATGTTGGGGGTCTCGATGATTTGGCCTGGTTGGAGGGGAGGGGGACAGCAGTGACTCACTGTGGGAGTCTTGAGATAGGACTTCAACATTTTTGAGAGGATCAGCAGCAGGAGAAGTTAAAGCAAATAAGTAACAACAAAAAAGGAATAGCCCACTGCTCAAGCAGGTTTCCTGGGAAGGGCTCATGCTCCACAAAACCACCTCCTCCTTCTTTCCTGAGTGTTTCCAGCTACCAGCCACCATTTCTCCCCAATGCACGCTAGTTGGTTTGTTGTTGCCACATGGGTTTGAAAGTTTGTCTTCTTGTAATATTCTCATTTACCCATTTAGAAACAGAGGCCCAACTGAGGGGGGGGGTTCCTGGAAGGAGGGATGCTCTACGCCTTTCTTTTCTACTTCCCTCAGGGAAAAGAAGACCCACTGAGCCTGTACTTGTGTAATTGGATTTAGGTCAACTTGGACCCAGAGATAGAGGTTGTGATTTCTTGTTTTGTGAAATGAATGGGGAACAAGAAGAGAGGGGAAGTGTTTTGATTTGTGGGGTATTGGAAGAATGGACTCACCACGGTTCCCCGAAGAGTGGATTTCCAGAAGGTATTCATTATGATCGCTGAGCTGCAGGCTGGGGAAACATGGCTGCTCAAGTAGGTAGCTGTCTAATTCCTACTGCTGTCTGGCTAGCTTAACTGGCCTCCATAGCCGTTCACAATTTTGGTCCACATGCTTGGGGGGCAAGAGATGCCTTGTTTCTAGAAACCAAATTTATTCTGACTTTGAGCTTTAACACTCTAGGGGAGAGAAATTAGGTGTTTGGAAGGGTGCTCCATTTCCATGCAGGCACAGAAAGGTCAGGACAGTGGGGATGTCAGAAGGGGCCTCTGGTCTCTAGCCCATTGTTGTGATGGCTGTGGTTCTCCTTGTTCAGACTCACATGGTTTACTGGAAGGTGCTTGGCTTTACTGCTTCCCTGTCAAGCGTGACTTCTTTAACTACTATTCCCACAGCCACCTCTCTAATATTTTGTCTCCCCAGCATCCCTGACCCAACTCTGGTACCTCTCCTGAAGGGGATGCAAAAACTTATGTCCTTTGCAGGCTCTTTTGGAAAGAGGTTCCAGCTGCTTTTGGTCTGGCTGCTACCATATGCCTGGCCTAGCACCATCAATTTCTCCGGGACCACTCAGCCTAACTGCTTGGCCGAGGTTCACCGGGTCTCAGACACAAAAGTCTGGATCAGGGAAGAGAGTCCCTCTGCCCCCTGTAACACAAAAGCACACAAGAAAAGGCAACACCAAGCCTGGCTTCCTTTCTCTATTTGATGGAGGGTGAAGAAGGAAAATACCTAGAGTTGGAAGTAAGAAATCACAAATGCATTATCCTGTCACACCTTTCTAGTCTTTAGAGTCTAAACAGTGATGAAGCTAAGGCAATTCCCTCAGAGACTTGCCTCAGCTGTCTCCAAGTGCTGTCAGCAGCTGATGTTCTTAGCAAGGAAGGTATGAGTGCAGTGGTACTGTGACGGGGTCTGGGCTGAGCTGCGTCTAAGCATCAACTCTCAGCCTTCATGGCCATGGCCCACCTGGGGGTTACTGCTCAAAATATATGAAAGAATTTGACTATGACACCTTACCCACCATCAAAGACAAAAACCAAGCAAGTAAGGAGGTTGATTTTATTCAGCCTGTTGCAGTGGGGAAAGTGCCCCAGATCTGAAGCTCGGGGTGTTGTAGAAGAGTGGATTGGCCTTAGACTTTTATAGGGAGGGATAAGCACATGGCAGATAGGGTGATTTATAATTGGGATTGTATTTTAAATAGGGGAAGCCTCAGCACAAGAAATGTTTTTCCCCTCTAGCTAGCTAGTTTCCAGGAAACAAACAACTTGAATCATTCATGAAATAAAGAATGGGAAGTTGAAGGGGCACTGTCATGTCAGTCGATTGAATGGTTGAGCATCTGACTCGTGATTTCAGCTCAGGTCATGATCTCAGGATTGTGAGATGGACCCCTGCATCCAGCTCCATGATGGGCGTGAAGCCTGTTTAAGAGTCTGTCTCTTGTCTTGTGTGTGCTGAGTGCTCCCCTGAATCCCCCTCACCCACATGCTCTCTCTCTCTCAAAAAAAAAAAAAAGAAAAAAGAAAAAAAAAAAGAATGGGAAGTTGAAGGGTCTAGGTTCAATGGTGTCTGCCTAATAGACATTGGGGTCTAGACCCCCAGTATTTGTGAATGCATCTTATTTGTAAATGGGGTCTTTGCTGAATGTAATCAGGTTAAGATGAGGTCATAGGGTGGACCCTAATTCAATACAGCTGCTGTTCTTACTAGAAGAGGTAAAGATAGTGACCCTTAGGGGAGAGGCGGAGATTGGAGTGATGCATCTTCAAGCCAAGTAATGGCAAGGATTGATGGCAACACTAGAAGCTAACAGAAAGGCATGGAACAAATGGTTCCCTATAGTCTTGAGACTGTGGCCCTCCCAATACCTTGATTTCTGGCTTCTAGCCTTCAGAAGTGTGAGACAAAATTTTTCTGTTGTTTAAAGTCACCTAGATGTGTTACTTTGTTAAGGCCACCCTGGGAAACTAAGTCTGTGCCTGGCAAAGGAAAGGTCTGTGCTCAGTCTTGTCAAAGGTAAACAAGGGAGGCATCATGGTCTTATGGGAGTCATGATAAAGCATGTTTTGCATAAGTCATGTGTGGAGGACAGGCATTTTTTAAAAAAATTTTATTTATTTTTTAAAATTTCTTTCCAGTGTTCCAGAATTCATCGTTTATGCACCACACCCAGTGCTCCATGCAATACGTGCCCTCCATAATACCCACCACCAGGCTCACCCAACCTCTCACCTCCCGCCTCTCCAAAACCCTCTAACTATTTTTCAGAGTCCATAGTCTCTCATGGTTTCTCTCCTCCTCCCATTTCCCCCAACTCACTTCTCCTCTCCATCCCCCCATGTCCTCTGTGTTATTCCTTATGCTCTACAAATAAGTGAAACCATATGATAATTGGCTCTCTCTGCGACTTATTTCACTCAGCATAATCTCTTCTAGTTCTGTCCATGTTGGTACAAAAGTTGGGTATTCATCCTTTCTGATGGAGGCATAAAACTCCATAGTATATATGGACCACATCTTCCTTACCCATTTGTCCGTTGAAGGGCATCTGGGTTCTTTCCACAGTTTGGCAACTGTGGCCATTGCTGCTATGAACATTGGGGTACAGATGGCCCTTCTTTTCACTACATCTGTATCTTTGGGGTAAATACCCAGAAGTGCAATTGCAGGGTCATAGGGAAGCTCTATTTTTAATTTCTTAAAGAATCTCCACACTGTTTTCCAAAGTGGCTATACCAACTTGCATTCCCACAAACAGTGTAAGAGGGTTCCCCTTTCTCTACATCCTCTCCAACACACATTGTTTATTATCTTGTATTGTTTATTGTCTTGTTTATTTTGGCCATTCTAACTGGTGTGTTTTTGATTTTCTTCTTTTTAAAATTTTTTATTTAAAAAATGTTTATTTTTATGTTTTTGATTTTCAGTGTGATTTTTATTTTAATCTCCCTGATGGCTAATGATGATGAAGATTTTTTCATGTGTCTGTTAGTCATTTGTATGTCTTCATTAGAGAAGTGTCTGTTCATGTTTTCTGCCCGTTTTTTGACATGATTATCTGTTTTGTGTGTGTTGACTTTGAGGAGTTCTTTATACATCCTGGATATCAGCCCTTTTCCTGTATTGTCATTTGCAAATATCTTCTCCCATTCCGTAGGTTGCCTATTTGTTTTGTTGACTGTTTCTGTTGCTGTGCAGAAGCTTTTGATCTTGATGAAGTCCCAAAAATTCATTTTTGCTTCTGTTTCCTTTGCCTTTGGAGACGTATGTTGAAAGAAGTTGCTGTGGCCGATGTCAAAGAGGTTACTGCCTATGTTCTCCTCTAGGATTCTGATGGATTCCTGCTTCACATTGAGGTCTTTTATTCATTTCAAGTTTATCTTTGTATATGGTGTAAGAGAATAGTCGAGTTTCATTCTTCTACATATAGCTGGGAGGACAGGTATTTTTGTGAAGCCATTTTGGAAACACAAAATAGTGGGGAGTTTCTTATCAATCACTGGGAACACACAGAGCTCAGTGTCATGAACCTGCTTAAAACCCCTAAATGGGTTTCCATTCCTACCAGTTAAAGTCCAAACTTCCTAGTCTTGATCTACAAGAGTAGGGCCTCCCAACCCTACATGCCTCTTCTGCCTTGCTTGATACTCTCACACTGTCCACATGCCTCCCTGTGTGGCTCCACAGAAACACCTATGGTTCATTAATGTGTCTTTGCCCGTCGTGTTCTTTTGCCTGGAACATGCCCTCTCTTCTTTTTCTCCTTTAGTTTCACTCACTTTCTGTATCCATATTTCTGAGGGACCTACCCTCACACCAGTTTCCAGATGTCTCTGGGATTTAATGGAAGCCAGGGCCCACCTTTGCAGAACATTCTTCCTACTGGATTGGAGTCAGGAAATCCCACTGCTGTCTCTCCTGCAGGGTTGTAGGTTCCCTGCACACTCTGAAATTCTATCTTGATGCAAAGCTCACTGCTTGGTATAGAGAAGGTGATAAATAAGTATTTATTGAGCTGAAATGAACTCTGTCTCCTTCAGACATCTCTCCCTGACCTTTGGAAATGTTTCCTCTTCAACACTTCATGTTATTTCTTCTTTCTTTTCTTTCCTTTTTTTTTTCCCCCCCTGAGAGCCCCTTTGCTGCTATTAAGTTCAGCACTAGCAGAAAGGTGAGGCCTGTATTTTCAGATTTCATTGCTTTCTCCATAGAAGCATTTCATTTCCAGTTTTAGAATTCCAGTTACAGCCAGCAAAAAAAATCCTTTCTTTGCATAGGCTTAAAAGAATTTTTTTATCTCATCACAAAAGTATTGCATGTTCATTGCAAAATAAAGTTTAGAAAAATATAGAAAAGCAAAGCACTCCAAGAACATGAAATCATCTATCATTTTACAACCCAGTGTTAATTATGTATTGATGTTAAATCTCCAAACAAAGTGATTTTCATGTTGTTCATTCTATTGGGTAACCTGAGGGTTTTTTTTTTTTAACTTAACGTTTCAAGATCAATCTTCTATATTAATAAATACTCATTTTTGTGAAAAGCACAAACACTTTTCAGGAAGGAACTTTTCTACCTAGAGACAACTTCACTTTTCTGGTGAGCAAATCCTTTTCTCCCCTGCCCTTTTTTTGAGGACAAACATATTTGACTAAAAATTCCTACAAATTTGGAAATGTTAGAAGTATCTCTCATAGAAGATAATAGGGAGATTTGTTGTTAAAAATAATAACTACATTAAAAAGTAAAATGAAGAAATGTCTAATGTAGAAATATAACTTCTTTTTCTGTTTCAGTGACTTTTTAATGTACTCCTGTATGTTAGGAACCTAGAAATGTATACTTGTGGCTGTACAAGAAGGCACCCATCATCTCCTCAATCAGCTTCACCACTGTCATCATCATCATCATCATGATCACCAACATCAACAACATCAGCATCATCACCGCCATCATCATCAGTCACCAGCATCTCCTTTGCCATTATCACCATCATCTTTACCACCAGCACCTTCAGGAGCATTTCCATCACCAATCACCAGCATCACCCTCATCACAATCACCATCATCACCACTACCAGCATCATCTTCATCATCACATCACCACTACCACCACCACTTCATCAACTTCACCAACTATCACATCATCACCTTTCCCTCCACCACCCTCTTCATCATTATTACCATCATCTTCATCATTACCACCACCCACAGCAGCAGCAGCATCATCAACCACCATCTCCTAAACCACCCTCACCACCACCAGCATCAGCTTCATGGCTGTCACGTCAACTCCATCACCACCACTGCCCTTTTCGCCATTATCACCATCATCTTCATCATCATCACCCACAGCAGTATCAGCATCATCAACCACCAGTATCAGCTTCACCACCATCACTATTATCGCCACCACCACCACCATCTTCACCACCATCACCATTGTCATCACTACTATCACCATTATCATCATCACCATCGCCACCACTACCATCCCTTTCTTGTCCTCTCTCCCTCTTCCCCTTGCCCTTCTCCCCCCGCTTCTCCATCTCCTCCTCTCCTCCTCCTCACTCTTCTCCTTCATTATTTTCATCATCATTCTCATTCCCATTTCAACTTGCATTGTTTAGAGATCTGGAAGTTCTGTGAATACTGAGGTACTTTAAGAGCAGAAGAGGTGATGTTAAAAATTGCTGGAATACACTTAGGATTTTTTCCTAAACTATTTTAATCTCCAGGGCTGATTTAATTCTCTGATGTGGAAACATGACCTGTGAGATAATTATGATGTAACAGCTTTCCTTTCAATCTGGTCAATTTTTTAAAAAAATTCCAAAATAACATTAATAAAGACAAGCCAGAGATAGTATATTTTACTCATTTACATTTATATTTATCTAACTCACACACCTGTGTAATATCTAAAGGTCAGACTTTTAGATGGAAATCTCACGTGATCTCACTGAATTATGTAGTTTACCTGGCTGGATAATTTGTATGACTTTTTACAGAAACTATAGAGAATGCATTCCAAGTCATAGTATGCAAATTGGTGTTTATATTTTCTCCTTTGAAGAGGGCAGTAACACTGAGAAAGATGTCAGTACTTATACCACAGAGCAGAACCCCATGTAAAAGCACCTGGTGTCTCCAGTGATTGAAATGATATATTAATGAGCTCTTATTCTCAGTGACATTTTACCAGGAACCAATTAACTATAGTAATTATGTGTCTTCCATTGCGTGCTCTGAAATGTGAAGTGCATGGGTGTTGGGTTGCTGTGTTTGTTGAGCATTATTTCCCCATGTGACAACCCTTGTTGTCACAAGAACTTTGAGTTCACAAGCACTAGAACTTTGAGTCATTTATTATGTTTCCCTTGCCTTCTGGGTGGTACAGCATGAAGGAAAATCTTGCAAAGAATGAGCTTATAAGCACACAGATACTAGTGCATGTAAATGAGCATAGCCCAGTACTAGAAAGTCTCATTAAAGCTATGCTTTGAAGGGTGGCAGAAAATACAGAGGGAAGAGGGCACACGGCTAAGAACAGAAACCTTACAAGCTCAAAACCAGGTGGGTAGGGAAGGAGAGATTGAATAAGGGGTCCTGGTTACTTGACTTCTGGATAATGGGGTGAGGGCTGGTAAACAGAAAACTTTTTTTTTTGTTTGTTTCAAAACTATTGGAGAAATTTCAAAAATATGTCAGTTTGGGTTTCTAAAGTAAACAACCTTTCTATACTTCACTTCCCTCACTATAAAATTTGGATAATAATTTCACTTGCCTAATAAATTTGTTGTGAAGATAAATAAGTTAATGTATGTACAAGTATTAGGATTGTACTGAGTAGTAGTAAGTATTAGTTATTATTGTATTAAGTCTATTGAACATAATTTGACATTCTAAAACTTGGAAGTTACGGATGGAGCTGCTGAATCAACTTTTAAAAAATAGTGCTATAGTGTTTGTAACATATAATTGGGTAAAAATTAAAATAATACACAGTAATGAAAAAGCACAAGAAACTAAAATGAGCTAAAATCTCACACATTCAAAGATAACTGCTGTTAAAATGTTTTGGGAAACCCTCAATGTCTCTACAAATAGGGGCGCCTGGGTGGCTCAGTGGGTTAAGCGTCTACCTTCGGCTCAGGTCATGATCTCAGGGTCCTGGGATCAAGCCCCGCTTTGGGCTCTGTGCTTAGCAGGGAGCCTGCTTCCTCCTCTCTCTCTCTGCCTACTTGTGACCTCTGTCTGTCAATAAATAAAATCTTAAAAAAAAATCTCTACAAATAAATATGAATATATTCATAGGTAAATGTACCTAATTTTATACTTTAGAAACATAATACGCTCTTCTGTAAGTGACTTCTGTCACTTACACCGTATGTCTTAGATGTTTTTTAAATAATCAATAGGACTCCATCATCATTTTTAATGATTGTGTAATATTATGGAGGAAATATGATGAAGTTTTAGAATATAAGTGAGGTTCAGTGGTGTAGAGTCCAGAACCGATCACCAAGAAAAAATTCTTGAGACATCTTGGGTGCAAAATGGTGATTTATTACAGCACAGGGACAGGACGGGTGGGGGGGGGGATCTGAGGCCTGGGATTGTGAGTGGTGGCTGATTATGTACTGTGGGGTTGAGGGAGATAAGGAAAAATAGAGGGCTTGAAAGAACTTTCATATGCTAAAGCCTTGCCATTGTCAGGTTAAGGTTGTTTTTTCCCCTCTAGCCAGGCACTAAACTTAAGAGAGTTGGGAAATCCCTGGAAGAATGTCACACTTGTTCTGCACAGGAGTGGAGGGTGCAGGGTGTCAGCTTCTGCTTTGTCCTCAGCCGGCCTTCTGTTCCCTCATCATATACATCATAAATCATTTGACTAGTCCCCCCAATGATGAATATTATAATTGTTTTCTTTCTTTTTTTGATATTATACAATTTCTTATATTGTAAATTCAGAGGTGTAAGAAAGTTGGGTCAAATGGTTACATATTTTATATTTTGAATCATATTTTTGTTCTGCTCTTCTAAAATGGTAAGGCTAATTTATACTCCGTGTGGGTAAGATTTGCTAGGCAGAGGTCAGAGGTTGATGTCAGGGAAGAAGGAGATTTTCAATAGAGAGACAATGTGTGCAAAACCAGGGAGAATATATGCTGCATTTTGGGTGACTTGCCTTTTTTCTTGATCTTGCTGGTTTTCAATCTACATTTTGTGGAACTCCATATCTATATCAGCTGGTATAGGTGACAGTTGTTTTTCTAAAGGGTATGGTGTGGGTGAACGCTGATCTATTCAATTTTTTAAAAAAAATATTTATTTTTATTTAATTTTTAAAAAAATGATTTTATTTATTTCTTTGCCAGGGAGAGAGAGAGAGAGAGAAGGCGCACATAGGGGGAACGGCAGGCAGAGATGGAAGCAGGCTGCCTGCTGACCAAGGAGCCTGATGTGGGACTCAATCCCAGGACCCTGGGATCAGGACTTAATCTGAAGGCAGATGCTTAATCAACTGAGCCACCCAGGCATTCCTTTATTTAATTTTTAAATCATTATTGGTTAGTTACTTTTTTTTTTATACCAGTGTTTACCACTGTGAACAATACTGTAACAAATGGTTTTTAAGTTCAGGTGGTTTTATTTATTTCTGTGGGAAAATTTTCTAGGACTGGGTTTGCTGAATTGAAGAGTACATATATTTTAAATTTTAATCTATGTTTTAATCAGCGTTTCCAGATTTTTTTCTCAAGAGGCTGTAACATTTCACACTTCCACCTGAAAGTACAGTTTCTCCACATCTCAACCCATAATAAGTATGTTCCTTCTAAATTTATGCCAGTTTAATGGGCATAGCATAATTTTGATTTGCATTTCTTTGGTTACTGGGGAATTGGAGAACCATGCACATGTTTTTGTTCCATATGGATTTGCTAATCTATGAATGAGACAAAGGCCTTGTTTCTTTTGCTCACTCCTACCTTAAAATTAAAAGAAAAGAAAATTCTATTCAAAGTAATGCATGTGCATAGCAAAAAAACAAATAACACAGAAGCATTTATAATGAAAGCAATAACCGCTTTCCCGTTCTTCCTCATTCTTATTCCTAATCTTCCAAGTCAGGCCACGGAATCCGCATTAGCTTATTCAAGCAGGAAGTGATTTATGTCAGGGTAATAATGTAGGTTACAGAATTTCTACTTTCTTCAGGCACGGTGTGGCCAAGCCAGGAATGAACATTTTATCCGGGAGAACCCCTCAACAGCACGATGGGAATTTTGAGCAGAACTGCTTTTTCTTGGTAGCTGGTTGCTCAGCACCTACTATGTTGGGAAAGGGGAGCAGGGTTTGTCCTCAGTTGCCTCAGGACACACAGTGCCACCTCCTGAGGCAGCTAGCTACTGAGAGCAGGGGAAGGGGAACTCCTGACTTTCTGGTCTCTGTAGCGCCCAGGCTCACAGAAAGGGGGTTAGCGTGAGTGTTGGGTGAGCTAACTGTAGTGTCTGCCCTAGCTGTATTCCTGTCTGTCTATCCCTTCCTTGTTTCTTTATTTTGTGGCAGTAGCTCCCATGTACAATACAATAAAAACACAACTTGCCGAATGCCTCTCCTGAGCAAACTTCCTGAAACCTGTCAGAAAACGTATGGATTTTTTTTCCCCTTGTTACCATGGATCATTTGTCTGAAGATCTGAATTTTAGATGCAATATTAAAATTTTCTACAGAGTTTTGAAATCATGGCTCATTGTCTTCTAAATAATGTTGCTATTGAGAACTGATTTGCCTTCCCTCTTAGGTGAGGCATTTTGTTTGTTTGTTTCTTTGTTCGTTTAATTTTAATCTCTGTGGAGACTTGAGTCTTTTCTCTCATTGTGGTGTCTATAATTTTGTGAGGCTGTATGCTCAGCCCTCATCTGGCTCTCTCAAAGAAGAATTATCTGGCTCTTCAGTTTGGGAAAATTTTTGTTGATTATTTATGCTCCTTAAATTATTTTTCTGTTATTTTATTTTATTTTTCCTCGTCGTTCTAAAACTATTGTTAGATGGATGTTGGGTCTTCTGGATTAATCTTCCACCTCATTCATATTCTCTGTCATTGCTCTCTTTGCCTTAGGGTCTGAAGTTGTTCTCAACTTTATCTAGGCTACCTATTTTTTTTTTTTCTATAAACCACTATCTTATTTTCCAAGAACCTTTATAGAATTGTTCCCTTTTCATGGTAGGCTATTCTTTCCCTTTTTTTCATTTTAGAGAGGAGGGAGAGGAGAGAGAGAGGTGGCAGAGGGAGGAGAGGGAGAGAATCTTGTGCAGACTCCATGCCCAGCACAGAGCCCCATGCGGGGCTCCATCTCAAGGGCCCTGAGATGGTGACCTGAACTGAAATCAAGAGTCAGAAGCTTAACCAACTGAGCCACCCAGGTGTCCCAACTATTCTTTTTTTTTTTTTTTTAAGATTATATTTATTTATTTGACAGACAGAGATCACAAGTAGACAGAGAAGCAGGCAGAGAGAGAAGAGGAAGCAGGCTCCCTGCTGGGCAGAGATTCCCCAATGTGGGACTCGATCCCAGGACCCTGGGATCACGACCTGAGCTGAAGGCAGAGGCTTTAACCCACTGAGCCACCCAGGCGCCCCAGTGTCCCAACTATTCTTGTTAAATCAGTGCAAAACCTTGAAAATATTTGTGAGGCTACTAATCAAAAACTTTAAATTCTAACCCCCGCCCCTGCCAGTCTGCCGTCTCTCTCATCTCTCTTTTCACTGGCATTAGTTGTTCTGTGGGTCTTTCTTGATCTTTCTCTTTTGTGGGGGAACTCAGACCTTTCCCTGCAACTGACTTTTCTTGGAGAATGTTTATCCAGCTTTATTTGGGGACAAATGTTTCAGTGTTACCAGTTGTCCTGATGGCAGTGTGTGGCACCAGCTTGCATAGCTGCTTGGAATTATCTCATATCGAAAGCCCTATTTCTTGTCCTGCTTCTCCCTGTACTCTGTGTCTCCTTAGCCCTGTACTAGGCAGAATAATGACCCCCAAAGATGTCCATATCTTAATCTCTGGAGCTTCTGAACACATTGCCTTACCTAGCAACGGGGACTCTGCGATGTGATTAAGTTAAGGATCTTGAGATGGGGAGAGCAGCCTGGATTATGCAGGTGGCTCAGATAATCACGAAGGTTCTTCAAAGAGGCAGGCTACAAGGTCAGAGTCAGAGGAGATGTTACAACAAGAGCACTGTGGGGGAGGGGGACTTGGCCACAGGCCAGGGAATGTGGGCAGCCTCTAGACACGAGCAAACACATAGAAAGAGATTTTCCCCTAGAATCTCCAGAAGGAACACAGTCTTTGGTTTCAGCTCTGTAAAACCTGGCTCCTGAAGTGCAAGATAAGAAGAAAATTGGTGTTAGTTTAAGCTGCTTCGTTTGTGGTAATTTGCATACTCCAAATCGTGGGAGAGCAGAACATCTGAGGGGAAGCTCGCTGACCACACCACGAACTTTTTTCTTGGGCATATTCTGGCTGTGGCCTCGTCCATCTACTTAAGGACCAGAACAGCCCCATCGCCTTTTCAATTTCTGGAAGGCTATCGCATTTCTGATCGGGCAGTGGTCCACAGTTCCCTCTTCCTAGCACTGCCATGAGGTAGTTTTCTTTTCTGTTTCTTTACAGTCATATGGTGAGTTTGAGAAGGGCGAGAAGGTATCAGGGCTCTCTTGGAATCGGTGACATGCCTGTGAATACTCGGGTTTACAGAATGCTCCCAAAGCCTCGTTATTTTAAAGTCACAGCTGTCAAAGAGGACCCATCAAAAGGAATTCTTCTGGCTCTCCCTCCTGCTCCCTGGAGCCTCGCTTTGGTTCGACACAGGCATTTGTAGACAGCTGGTAGAGATTAGCAGTGCAGGCTCTGTAAATTATGCAGAGTGTTTCTTCCCAGAAAGATAACTGGAGTGAAGCGGCAACCCGGCCTCCTGAGCCCCACGCTCCCAGCCCCAGAGCCAGCCGTGCAGCCCTGCGATGCGGATTCCAGCCAGGTATCGCTTCGCTCAGGGCCCTGGGTCCCCATGCCATGAGCAGGGCCACTGCTTTTCTCCAGCAAACTGGGGGAAAGTGCTAGGAAGCCGTGCAGGCCTGCATGGGAGCCTGGGTCCTGGAGTGGTGACTGCTGTCTCTTAGGCTGCTCTGGCAGGCACTGACCTTTCTTTCTCATTAAGGTTCATCACTGGACGACTGAGTTCAGTTCCTCCATTTCTTCAGGTTCTGCTACTCCTCGTGCTTCATGGAGAGAAGTCGTGTGTTTAGCAGGTTGGCGGCCTTGGCATTAAAGAGGGAGAAACTTCGATGTCCCCCCTAGCATGGGCACAGTTTACAAAACATGGCAGTTGCTTCGCCAGCCCTGACTCAGACTGGGAGGGTAAAATATCACTTTAATAATTTTATCATTTGACTATTTCTGTCATTGGAGGAACACTGGAAAGCGTCCAGGTTGTAGGAGACACGCCTGAATTTAAAATGCAGCTCTGCTGCTTCCTAGCCATGAGATTGTGGATACATTTCTTAAATCTCCATGAATCTCTGGGTTTTTTTCCTTTTCAGTTAAAAAGGCAGATAACATTTATAACATCGTCCTTTTGTGAAGATTAAATGAAATAATGAACATATGGTTGTTAGCACATAAATATTCGTCCCCTGTCTGCCTTACTGGAAGGGTTAGCAGTGTATTTGCGGACGCGAGCAAGAGCTAATGGTTCTCACATACGTTTTATGGCATTTATTTTTCCTGATTATGAACATTATAAATGTAGCTTACATAGAGAATTTGAAAAAAAAACCCAGCAAATATTATAAATAGAACTCTCACTATAAATCTCACCCTCTAAAGATAATTGCTATTAGCATTTTGGTATTTTTCCCATTGTTTTTATAAATAATGATAGAGCCACCGTTCATTTTGCATGTAAAGCCATAACCTGCTTTTCTCACTTCATTTTACATGGACGCTTATCTTCTTGAGAGAGGGATTTCCTCTTTCAGCAGCTGTGGGTGTCGAGACTAGGTGAGACTCAGTGACCAAACAGTAGGAGGAATATGGAGAAGCCCAGGGGAGAAGCCAGAGGCAGGAGGCAGCTCAGTTGCATAAAGGGCAACATTTTAAGGAAGTGAAGCGTGGTGGGTTGGTTTAGCTATCCTTTAGTATAATTCTGCATGAGTTTCAAGATGGCATGTTTGGGAGTTAGAGAGGTTTAGTATAAGGGCTTGCTTGGGCCTGGCTGGACCTCATGCTGGGCAGGCCAAAGACAGCACCCTCATTCTGAGCTGAGAAGTCACCTTCATCAAACTTCCCCCAGTCTGTATCTCTTCCTGAGCTTTGTAGATGATGTGTCCTTTTGGTTCTGACTAATTGCACTGCTGCAAGAAGCATGTATCGAGCCTCAATGCCGGCATCTGCAGGAACAGGAGGAGGACCCAGCATGTGACTGGGAATGTGTTCTTTTAGAGGCAAAGTCCAGGGGCCCAAAGGCAGTTATTAGAAAATGCCATTTAGCGACCAGGTTCCCCTCAGGAATCCATAATGAGGCTCAAAGGGCTCTCTGTGGATCTTCTAGAATTCTGAGTACATATATTTTTCTAGGAAAATAAGATTTATAGGGGAGTCTGTGCCCTCCTCCCAATTATTAAGAGCTATTGATCTCAAGGAAGGGGCAAGAGTACATATTCTGCAGGCGGTCTCCTGGGAAAATGATTTTTTATCATTGAGCTTTAGATAAGGACCAGAGAATGGAGAACCTGAAGTAATGTTCTTTGGCAAGAATCTGCAATGCAAATATTCAATATTGCCAAATAAGGGAAGACTCATGTGCTTTTGTATCTATAATTCTTCCTTCCTACCTCCTTTCCTTCCTTCTTTCCTTTTATCTATCCTCTATCTCTTTATATCCAATATCCGTTGAGAGACTGGTTTGGCTTTAGACAGACCTGTAAGTAACTTCTGTTTTTATTGTTTTCTTCATCACCCACAAAGAATTGGGATAGTTTTTACCCCTTGAGGATTAAATGAGATAACGTTTGGTGTCAAGTGCTTAGCACAATACTGAATGTATAGTAAGTGCTCATTAAATATTTGCAATTCTAGTGACTATTTGTTAACTGTAGATATATTACAGCTCTCAGGCCATTATATGTTCACAGGAAGCTCCTATGCTGTCTAGTTCTTGCTTCCCTTCCTTGGCACTGTGCCATATGTTGGAATACTGAATATTAATGATTTCTGTCTTCAACCATGTTTCATTTCCTTAAAAGAGAGCTCTTTCCTAGGGTTCATTTGTTAATTGATTGTCTGCATATTAATAACTGATCCCACTGAGTTAAAATCTGCCTTTAAGGGAAACTCAGTTATTAGTTTTGTTAAAGTAACTCTCTGGCTAGGTTGTGTTATGCTCCATTAACAAATGGTGTCAAAATTTTAGTGATTTGAAACAAGAGAGGCTTTTTTATGCTCCTGTCTCAGGTCTCACATGGAGTGGTTGTAGGTTCTGGTTATGTATCCTCACCTTGGTTGGCAAAGCAACCACCATCTTGAATGGTGCAAGTCACTGTATTAGTGGAGAAAAAGCTCTCTGGCAGCTCTCCCACTGGCGTGTCAACCTTCCAGCCTGGTGGTACACATGACTTCTGGTTGCCATTCCTTTGCTAGAACTAGTCACTTGACCACATCCAACAGCAAGGACTGGGGGTAAAAAGTACAATCCTACTGATGAGGGAGCAGAAGGCTGGCTGAGGACAAAGCCAAAGACTGACATCTCGCAATCTCCCCCTTACCCCAAGCAAAAGGCTGACACCTCGCAATCTCCCCCTCAACCCCACCACTCCTGGGTGGGACAAATGTGACATTCTTTAGGAATCTCCCAACTATCTTGATGTTAATGGCTTGCTAAAAGGGAAAGACAACTTGATCAACAGCAAGACCTCCAGTATCTGTTACCTTACAGGCCCTCTTTAGCATATGAAAGTTCTGTTGAAACCTTCCTTTTCTTTACTTCCCCCACCCCCATGGTACATAACCTGCCATCCCTCAGGACCCGGGGCAGCAGCTCTTCCTGCCCACAGGTGCTGTCCCAGTGCTTTAATAAACCACCATTTTGCACCAAAGATGTCTCAAGAATTCTTCCTTGGTCATTGGCCCTGACCTCACCCCACTGAACCTCACCTATGTTCTAGAACTTTATCACTACCATGATCCTTAAAGTTTGGAAAACAAGAAATAGTTGATGAAATTATCTGTGACAAACATGTTGGTAATGACATGATTTTAGGTCATGTATGGTACTCAGTTTTGAATCATGTGTTCGACGTCCCTCAAGTCATGCTCCATGTATGAGCACATGCCACAACTTCCATTAAAACGTGTAAATGTGGGGTGCCTGGGTGGCTCAGTTGTTAAGCATCTGTCTTCGGCTCAGGTCATGGTCATGGGGTCCTGGGATGGAGCCCCACCTTGGGCTCTCTGCTCAGTGGGAAGCCTGCTTCTCCCTCTCCCACTCCCCCTGCTTGTGTTCCCTCTCTCACTGTGTCTCTGTCAAATAATAAAATCTTAAAAAAAAAAAAAAAAGTGTAAATGCTTTGGAGGCCTGTAGAGATATTCTGGGCTGTTAAGGAAGGAGAAGGAATTGCTCCTTTGTTTTTCTTAATCACCTTCAATTTGGGTTGCACGTGTCAGGACTGGTATTGATATAATAACAGAAAAGTGGTCTTTGGGGCACAATATTCCCCTTGTATGGTATTTGAAATAGCATAAGGAAGAGCCTTTGCTGATGGACATGGAAAGGAGAGGGAATTTTTAGCACCATCCTGGGACAAACAAACTCTTTCAGAGGTGAGAAGTAGAGGATTTCCTTCCTTCCTTCCTTCCTTCCTTCCTTCTTTCCTTCCTTCCTTTCTTTCTTTTTCTTTTTTTTTTTTTTTCAGGTGACCAAAGCCATCCTGTCTGAAGTATGAGGAGGTAGCAATATATCAAGACATTTTGGGTTAATTTTAATCTTACCCATATCCTCTATGAGCTGAGATTTTTTTTCATTTCACAAGATACTGCTTTTCATCAATTATCTCTTGAATTTTCAGAGTTATCATATGAATATGGTAGAGATTTTTTGTTTTAGAGAGGATAATATTGATGCACATAAAGGAAAAAAAGGAAAAACAAAAAAACCCTCAAGATATTTACTGAGCACCTGTTGTGTTCTAGGCACTCTCTGAGACACTTTCATATACATTATTTCATTTTAATCTCTCAACAGCTCTGTAAATCATATATTTATTATATTATTAAGAAAACTGAGGCTCAGAAAAAGAGGCTGAGAATGTTGAAATTTGTTGTATTTCTACTGCATCAGAATGTTTTCCTAATTGTTAAGATCTTTTTCTTGGGCCATGGCATCTTACTTTGGCCTCACTTGGGTTTGCTGGGGCTGAAGACATGTTCTTGAATTAGTATTGCCTCTATATATAATATTTCTCCTTGACACATTCAATTTGACTAAAATAATTGAAGTGACTTCCATCTTTTTTGGTGACGTTATTACTAGAGTGTCATAGAGAAGGCTCTGTATTGAGAGGGTTGAACAGCTGATGTTCTAAACATGCCAATGAAGGGTTAGGATTTTCTATGCCAGGGAAGCAAGGAAAAGAATCATCAGTGAGTCTGGCCTGATACTCAAACCTTTTTACATTCATTGGTCTTCTTTTTCCAATTTCAACTGGATTCAATACCCATGACTTTAATAATTTGTCAAAAACTTCTAAGATTCCTATTTATAGATTAACTGGGAGACATACTGGATTCAGCACAATGGTATCAGCAAGAACATTTTTAAAGATCAAGGTGACAAGATTTTACACCATTTAACACAATAAAACCCAATTTAACACACACACACACACACACACACACACACACACAGGCCTTAGGACTTAATCTGGAGTTTATTGTTCATTATTCAGTAGTCCCTTGGGATTTCCTAATTTGGCATTGTTGTCTTTGATCATTTGCCAGAAAACCCAGAGGTCCAAGACCATGGTAATTTGACATTTTGTTGAAGCACAAATTTGAACCACAGAGTTGATGAGAAATGTAATTTGTAGAATAAATTATATACCTAGAAGTGAGGTCATCCTGAAACTTAGCATTTGCATCTAAACCTGGCTGTGTTTTATACTCTTCACCTCAGCATATAGAAATAACAAAGCAGGGGCGCCTGGGTGGCTCAGTGGGTTAAAGCCTCTGCCTTTGGCTCAGGTCATGATCCCAGGGTCCTGGGATGGATCCTCTCGTTGGACTCTCTGCTCAGCAGGGAGCCTGCTTCCTCCTCTCTCTCTGCCTGCCTCTTTGCTAATTGTGATCTCTGTCTGTCAAATAAATAAATAAAATCTTTAAAAGAAAAAAAAAAAGAAAGAAAGAAATAACAAAGCAAGGAGCCTGCGTGGCTCAGTTGGTTAAGCCACTGCCTTTGGCTCAGGTCATGATTCCAGAGTCCTGGGATCAAGTCCCACGTCGGGCTCCCAGCTCCACAGGGAGTCTGCTTCTCCTTCTGACCTTCTCCCCTCTCATACTCTCTCTTACTCCCTCTCTCTCTCTCTCAAATAAATAAATAAAATCTTTAAAAAGAAAAAAAGAAAGAACAAAGCAAATTATATTTTGTAGTAACAATTGAGAATTGGTGAATTAAACCTAATCCTATGTCTTCTCCTATTGTTCAGCAATGGATTTGGAAAAGTATTTAGGACTTTAACTAATATTTATGTTTTAATTCAGGGGTTGGCAAAATATAGCCCATGGGTTGAATCCAACCCACCACTTGTCTTTGTAAATAAATTTTTTTTGGAATGTAGCCATGCCTATTTGCTTACAGATTGTCAATGGATGCTCTAATGGCAGATTAAGGTGGTTGCAGCAAAGATCACGTAGCCTGCAAAGCCCAAAGTATTTACTGTCGGGTGTTTTAAGAAAAAGTTTGCTGACCTCAATTTTAATTTTATCCTTCATATTTGGGGGCTGTTTTATACCGTACCTTATATAGCATATAGTAATAGTGCCTGTACATATAATTTATAAATAAATATATACACATATTGGAGGTGCATTTAAAAATCATTTACTCGTGGGGCGCCTGGGTGGCTCAGTGGGTTAATATTAATTAATATTAATATTAATATTAATTAATAAATAAAATATAAAAAAATCATTTACTCATATGCAGGCATGTTCAAGAAAGTTGGGAGACCACAGGTTGCTCACAAATGATGGCCTTGTTGTGGTGGTTGGTACCATTAAAGGCACACATCTTGTGTTGGGCAATGTTTGTATTTTTATTATGCAAATTATGTGAGAGAAAGAATGAGTACAGTGACACATGAAGAGAAATTCTGTGAGAGAAAGAATGAGTACAGTGGCACATGAAGAGAAATTCTGTGAGAGAAAGAATGAGTACAGTGGCACATGAA